>NC_139511.1:59888050-60217794 GCF_008360975.1 Lichenostomus cassidix | reverse complement strand
CCAAAATGCCCTGTGGACTGAAGTCATATATTGCATGTTTAATGCTCCTCCATTCAGGAATTGATTGTGATACACTGAAACAAGAGTAGTAAAAGAGGTCATATTTTTACAGTTTTCTTTTGGTAATCACAAATTACAATTCCTGTATTAATGAGCTAAACCTCATTAAAAGTTCTAGGAGATATGTGAAGTGTAGTTTTCTTAGCGATGAACTGGAGGACAGGAAATGAATGCCATTCATTTGAGTAAATGTTGGCTTGCCCATCAGCTGGTCCTCCAGTGGGATAGAGAGAAATATAAGACCACAAATCAATTTACTTTGATTCTGCAGTACAGATGTGTGCTCAAATCTCTCTGTTTCAACTCATTCCTTAACAAGATACTATTCATAACAAAAATACTAACACTTGCACACAACCAAAATTAAGGTCCTAAGTCCTTCACTCATGCAGTTAAATACAAATGCTTGGTTATCATTAAACACTTACCATGCAAAAATACCATGCAAATAAACAGAAATTAAAACTCCAAAACATATTTGAAAATCCGGCCACTTTATTTAGATTCCTAATTTCATACCTAAATATTCAGTTTAACCAGAAAGAGTTGTGAATTTTGGACAACGCATTTCTTCAAAATTCCTAGAATTCTTAAGATTACTGCACCTGAGAAAAAATTCTCCTGAGAACTAACTCTTCCCACAGTTTTGTTTCCTATAATAAGAAAGATTTCATAAATATTTCTCCTTTCTAATTACCGCTTAGTTTAATTTCAATTGCACATGATAGTTTTTATTATCATGTTTGTCTGTCTGTGTTTGGCTATGGTATTGCCATTTTTCATAGTTTCCATATACTTAAAAAATGTTTAATTAAAACTTCAGCCTGTGAACTCCCTTCTAAGAGCTCATAATTTCTTCCTATATTAATTTTACAAGCTTTTATCAATAGCATGGAAACATTAAATTTTTGCCTGAATAACTGAAAACACCTCTGGCAATGGCTGAAATGGAACCACATATTCCAGTTTTTTGGCACAGTATTGCTCACAGAGAATAAGAAATTGCTAAAAAAGTCAGATCTCACATGTTTTATCTCAATTTTCATTCACACTTTATTAATGACTCTTTTTATTACCATATAAGAAGCAGAAAGCAGACAATTCCTTCCTCACATTTATAATGGAGTGTATACATCAAATTGGTCCTGCCCATGACTTCTGAACCTGAGACAGAAAAACTGTTCCAGACTTACCAGCTCACATACTTAATTGTTTTTGAGGGCTGTCAAATTAACAGCACACATATAGTTAACTAAGTGAACACAAAATCTGTTGAACTGCTGTTGTGGAATGCATAGGTTACCTCTTCAGTCTTCTGATAATTGGTATGTAATATTTGTTCAGTTGTGATTTTTAGTTCAGTTCAGAATCATACAATCATAGAACCACAGAAAAGATGGAGAGGATCTCCAAGATCAGCAAGTCTATTGACTGAACACCACCTTGCCAAAGTGCCTTAGTCCATGGCACTAAGTGCCTGCCATATCCAGTAACTTCTTGAATACTTCCAGGGATGGTGATTCCATTGCCTTTTATTTTTATGTTCCATTTATAAAAAAATAAATTTATATAAATTATCAGAATTTAATTCTGATTAAATAAAAAAAAATACTGAGGATTCCGTAAAAGAAAATTTGTTCAAATCTCACATAGTTGAGCTCATGCAGACACCTCTTCCACCTCTCACAAGTACTAAAGGTGCTTAGCATCACAAAGCTATCTTGGGTTTAGTCTTCAAACTAAGATCTGCACCATGCCTTGGGCAGTATGAAATGGCACTTGCACTGAATGAGCTGTGTGTGGAGTCTGGAAAGTTAAATATCCACAGTGGGGAAACAGGGAGAGCTGCACGGGTGCAACTCTGGAAAGCTGAAAGCTGTACTTATAGCAATAGTGAAACTCCAGGCTAGACTGCAGGGCAAAATAACAGTTATAAAAGTGACAAGGGTTTTTTTGATTCAGTCTCTGGGTCAGCCCAAAATTATTAGGTTTATCCCTCAGAGCACCAACTAAACAGAGATTATAAACCATAGGATCTGAATTTTCCTACCTGAGCTGAATGTTTACTTGTAAGATAGTAGCTGCAACAAAGCACCCCTGGAAATAAAATAATATAAAAGGGAGAGCACAATGTGGTTTTTTTTGAGCATCCATCTCTCAATCTTCTTTGAGCAATGAAAGGCAATCATGGCTTTTTGTTTATCCATTTCATATTTGATGAATTGACTTCAAAAGGTAGTCTTCATAGATATCACTTGGGATACAATGGGTCTGATTCCTGCCAAACTCCTACCAAAGCTAGTTTTTTTGAGAGTTGGAGGTTACTACACTCTACATTGGAAATACATCTGTACAAATAGATGTAAACATGCATTGATTGAAATGCCTGGCTGTGCCCTCAGGGTAACATTTTACACTCAACTGACTCCTGATATATGTGCTTAATTTTATGATAAATAATTCATCATTGATAATTCAGTAGTGGGCAAAGGTATGTAGGATTATCTAATCCAATTGTATTTGTGACCTTAAGCTGATGAGAAATGCAAAGATCTGCTTGTGCTTTAGTTGGCCTGGAAGGGAAACCAGTGATTTAATAAACAGAGCAAACTATTTTTAATCAAACACATAAAAGAAAAAAAAAAAAGAGCTGAGAATGGCCTATTTTATGTGACCTTTAAAATTTGTTACTTTCTAGATGGAGTCAATCTGACATTAGGTTTTATAATAGAAGTCCCATTTATTCCAATTCAAGAAAATGTACAAATAGAAGCCAGCTTCTGCTGATGAAAAAGAACAGCACAACAAAATAGGAATGTGACAGGTTAAATCTGAAAGTATTAATACAACTA
This sequence comes from Lichenostomus cassidix, assembly GCF_008360975.1. Taxonomy (NCBI): domain Eukaryota; kingdom Metazoa; phylum Chordata; class Aves; order Passeriformes; family Meliphagidae; genus Lichenostomus; species Lichenostomus cassidix. The sequence continues at coordinate 60,214,882 of NC_139511.1, read as the reverse complement.
CTTTGCTGAAGGACTATTTGGGCAAGACTTGCAAAGGTCACATATAAACAGGAAGCCATATTTATTTACCATATATAAATTCTGCAATATCTATTTTCTACTGTAAATTGGCCAATGCTATACTAAATATTAACCTTCACACAGAGGGCATGACTTCACTGCCAGAATGTGTGGTTTTGTTATCCTCTGGTGATAAATTTGTGGGACCTGTCTTGACATCTAAATAGAGAGGAGCAGTGACTTTTTATCTCCACAATGAAAAAAGCAAGCAAATGACAAAGGATTCAGGATTCTGAAATAAAATAACCAGTGCTAATTCTCACTTGTTTCTACAGAGGTGAAGGTCTCATGGATCATTTACATCGAGGACACAAAGTACTTTATTAGACTAAGCTTTTATCTTAACTGAAACAAAGTAAAAACAAACAAAAACCAGTTCACAGCTGTCAGAAACACACAAACAGGCAATACTAAGAGCCTGCCTCTGTGACAAAGTTCGGCTGAAACTCTTCTCCTTAAGTCATAGTACCAAACTGAGTGTGACCATGTGGCAAATAATGCTGGAACTGTACACGAACATAGAGACTGAGCGTTTTGGCAGCTTGAAATACAAGCCCATTCCCATTTCATCATTATTTCAAGCATCAGCATCACCTGAACTTTAGTTCAAGCCTCTTGATGGGTCAAGTATCTCCACTGACAGCATCACTGAACTCAAGCTGGAGACCTCTGAGCATGGAGGTGAGCTAGAAGGGGCTTTATAATTATCTTTCATAATTATTTATATCTTACAAAGAAGGCAGTTTGGAGGTCCAGCCAGTGTTTAAATGGCCCAAAATATTATGTAAGATTTTTCTCACTTGTTGAGCAAGAGGAACTGTTTCTTATATTAATGTGAAAATGTACTTTGGCAGCAACAAGAGAAGAGAAAAAGTTATTCCCCATCACTCATCTGCCCACAGGAAGTCCAAGGCAGAGATTCCCACTATGCTAAAATGGCAGTTGAACAAGCAGTGTGAATCCTGAAAAATGTCACTGCCTATGACTTTTCAAATACAAGGGCATAAAGTCAGATACCTGGCTGTATTTTTAGAAATTAATATCAGGTTCTGAAGCCTATGTTTTCCAATTTTAACACACTTACACAAGCAGTTTTCATCCTTAGTGACTTTTAAATAAGAAATAAATACCAGACTTACATTTATAAAGAAATCTACCATAAAATATATCTAAACACCAAGACAATGCAGGAATAACCTTAGGCAGTAACAAAGTCTTCACAAAAATGCATGTCTGATAAAATTATTCTACAATATTTTTGATTATTCAAGTCTCTCAAACCCTGAACCCATTTTTATTTCCAGTTTTAAGGCATAGCTTTGGAGGCAATTACACTCTACCCTCAGCACATCGGGTCTTTTCCTCAGAGACAGGTATTTAAAAGAGAGGAACAGGGCAGTGCCCTGACTGTACCTTCCACTGAAACTGGTAGGACACGATCCAGTCCCCAGACTTCTGGATCAAACAGAGTAATTCAACCAAAATAGCTACAATAGCTACAAAATAGCTACAATAAACACAAAATAGCTACAATGCTTTCTATGCATTTATAAATGCATAGAAAGTAATAGCATATCCAACATATTTTTACAATCATCATTGTACAAATGCGATATGTAACCAACTTCTTTCAATCTCTATTTTCCTGACCTTCTTTTCTTTTAAGTTTTTAAGTTAGTAATATTTTAAACTTCCCAATTCTGTGAATACAAAATGAAATCAGATACATTTTTGATAGCAGATGAAGTACCAAAAGACTGGATGTACAGAAAAACTTGAAAGTTTGCACATTTATAAAAATTGTATCTGAAACCACTGTTGTTGTAAAACAATTCTTTCACTAGATCCGTGTGTTAAAACAGGGTGCAAATATTTCAAGTAGCTTCTCTTGTCTCAGCCAGAACCAGCTGAGGTTTGGGAAGCAAAGGAAAGCGTGTGTAGAAAAGGAAAAGAAAGTTTTCACTTGCATGATCCTAGCTCCCCCTAAAAGCATCACTTTGAGATTTAAGTGGATGGTTCATTAACCACAGTTCTTTCTACATGATGCCTTCTCCCCAAGTCACACTGCCACATAGCTGAGCTTCAAATCAATTGCCCTAATTATAATATGTGAGTGTAATGATCTCATTGAAAACAATAGAAGTAATGAAGAATATTTCTTCTGGGGAATTTAAGTTGATGTCTTTCTGAAGCTGTTGAGGTTAATCTTCCAAACATGGAAATAATGGGCAAGGAATTGAAAATTAAAGTAATTATGTTAAATTTCCTGTGGAATAAAAGTTCTGAGATGAAACCGGTTCTAAATGCTTTCTTTTAATAGCATGCAGTACCTTCCTTTGGAAAAGCCCCTAAAATGTTGTTTTATTAGGCACAATTGTTTTAATGTTTATAGATTTGGGTTGTTATTATTAGTTATAAGCTGTGAATAAATTATGTAAAATTCCATACTATATTGGACTGTGAATTTTGCTTTTTGTAGCAATTTAATTGTAGAGTTCCTAGGTCGATAGTTAAACCCCAACACTATCAATACAATTCAAGGTAGTTGATTAGTGCACAAAACTGTGTGAAATTTGGAACTGTTCATCAGTTGACTGCTTAAAGCCCTAAACACATGAAATCCATTTGTTCCTATGAAAATCTTGTAATGGCAAAAAAAATTAAGTCACTCATATACCTTAATAACACGGAGACATAAAAATCCAAGAAATAACATCTAAAAGTATATATGTGAGTAAATTATTCTTCCAGTTAGGAATCAATGATTTGCAGTCTAAGTCAATGCTTCACAATATTGACAAATTATTTTAAAAATTATATGGCTGATTGAACTAAATTATAGAAAACCTTCTTTGTGGGTATTGCAAATGAAGTCTACAGTTAAAATCTTACTGCCACTAAAAATCACATAGAGGATATCTTTTAGAGTTTTAAAAGTTAAATTAATTAAAAAAAAAAAAAAAAGCCTGTACATGCATGGAGAACCAACAAGAATCATTATCTTAATAAAAAATTACCAGACAAATTTAAGAATTCAGTTGCTTGATAAAAAGCAACATACAGTCAAAACCAAAAAATCACCATTTTAAAGAAATTGCTTTGGAAGGTATACAATAGTCTCTTTTCAAAAATATGATGTTTGTTTGGTGTTGTACATAAAACTCCCTTGAGCTGAATTATTCATATGCCAAATGATTCTATTTTTCTGCGTTCAACAACTGATAAATACATGACTATCATTATTAGAAAAAGTGAGAGTATGCTTGCATGCACAAAAACATAATTTGCTCACAGTCCTGCATACTCAACAATTCTCTACAAATAGACTGTGAGATTATGAAAAAGTTAGAGACTGAAAAAAAACCCAAAAAGACAAAAGGGACAAACAGGTAGTATTAGAAAAGAGGAAATCCACTAAGAAGAAACAAGTGTTCTTTCAAGGTCTTATTTGGGTTCTTTGGTTTTTATCTATTTTCAAAATATTTAAATTAAAATTTTTGTATGATGGTTAAATATTTCAGCATTCAACAGAGAATCAACCTAGATTTTATGCTTTAATGCTATTAGTTTAATCAATGAAGGGCTGATGAGGGGGCATTGTGTCTAGACTTCCCACTTTTTAAAATAAAATAAATGACTATTACATAATTAATAATTTAACATCATTATTTTACTATGCTAAGGTATTTTGAAAAAGAAAACTGTTAGTGCACAGCAAGCTGATGTGTAAGTACCTCTCACAGTGTTTACATTACATAGTGTCTCAAAGAAAAGTTTACATTTAGTAACTTTTTTAACCAGCTAACCTCATTAAGCACAATGCCTAATGGGAATAATGGAACAAGACAGATGCACCTGACTGCACTTTCCAAAAGGTGACTCTGTTTCCCTACCAGAGCTCTTGCTAGATTGGAGGCACCTGAGGGGATCACCTGGGGTCTCTTGAGAGATTTGATCTGAACATTTCATCATTCCAGTCAGATTTTATGTGACTACTGAGTCTTGAGTGACCTGCTGTTGAACACTACACAAATAAACATCTTTTGCACAATTACTGCAACTTCAATGTATGCTTTCAGTTGGCCATTCATGTTGTAGCAAAAAATACACACCTTTGTTTCTCCCAGGAAACCCCTGCCCTCTCAAGTGTCTTGATTTAATGTATCAACATTTCTGCTAACCAGATGTTATCGCCAGATGCCCTTCAGAGCAGTATTGAAGTCCATCCAGCACTTGGTAGCAGGAACAACATTCTAAGCTCTCTTTCCTTGAGATCTTGCACTGATCTACTGCCAGGGATTGTCTGTGGGATTGTCTGCAGCCTTACCCAGAGTATCCATATGGATGTCTGAAAAATCAGCTGTGTGTTACACCACAGAACTAGATGCTCCATCCTGTGTTCTGCAAACCTTACAGGTTTAGCAACCAATAGGGAGCTTTTCAGAGGGAAAATACCCTACCCAGACCAAATTGCTGAAGACTCAGTAATTTAGGCTGCTTTCTTGCAGCTTATTATTTACAAAAGCAAAAGTGACAGAATTTTGTCTGCTCTCAAGAGCACTACATGCAGCCTTTAACTCTCTGACCCCCACCTCCAGTCCCAACCTGTTACATACACACCATCAATTAAACCAATTAATTCTTTCTTGAACAGAAGGAAAACTTTGCAACATTTCCTTTGGGATATTTGCCACTTTTATCTTTGTTCATCTTTACATTGCTGTTACAAGAACTTTCTTCTTGTTATTTGAGTGCGTTCCTCTACAATACAGGCTGCAATAAACTTCTTTCTTTCTCCATCATTCTGTTTCTTTCTAGTCCTTATATTTTACAGCTCTAGTCTCCTGATGTTTGTTTTCCTTTTCTGTTTTCTCTATATTGCATATATTTAAAAGAAAAGAAAGATTGCTAAAGAAGTGTCACATAATTAATTAAAAGAAAAAAGTATCCTTACTCTTCTTTTTCAATTATAAGCAATTCCAAATTAGTGCTGAGATTTTGGCTCACTTTGTATTTTTAAAGGCAGAGTCTTCTGTTACTAAACATCTGGGGGAAAAGAATGTACTTTCAGTAAGCAGATGAGAATTTCCCCAATTTCTGTGCTTTCTCTTATTCTTGTTCCCCAGAGCATCCCTGCAGTACAATTTCAGTTCATCTATTCCATGTTCTACTTTTTCTATACCCTGTCCCGGTGCCATATCCTCTTTTCTCTTTCATACACTGCAATGGAGAGCATGAATATTATATCAAAAAAATCCATAAAAGATTCTCCAGTTCAGAATAAGTAACTCTTCCATCCTTTTTTAGTATGACTGTACCCAATGGCTGCCATGAAAAGGTCAGTATATCAACCACCACATTTTAGCAATATTGCCGAATCTGAGCCAATATTACTGTGATTTAGGTGACCCTGTAAAACCTGTGATTAATTTAAAATATCCTTTGGGTCGTTCTTATTTGCCTGCCTATCAAAGTTCCCTCAGAAACTAATGGCTAAAAATAGCTATTAAAAAAAAAGGAAGAAAAAATAGTAATAAGTCTGAGATATTTGCAAAATCACTCAACTTCAGGAACTGGGACAGAGAAAGAAAAGCATCATTTTAAGGCCTACAATAAAAATGGATGGGTTTGCAAGTTTTCAGTGATATTTCAATCATCTTCCTTTTACCAACTTAATCCTAAATTACAGAAACCCTTTGTTTCCAGAAGGCTAAATCCTGGAACCGTTTATCCTGTGTGTTCCCAGTCCTGCAGATTACATTTCTGTGGCTGTGCTGTGACGGAGGCTGAATAGCAAGAACAGTATTTACGCAATTGCAGAGTGACAGTGGGATGGAGAGGTATTTTTATCATTGTGTTTGGCAGCACCAGCTAAGCACTAGATGCTTCAAGTGTTTCCAAAGGCCATGGTACAGCTAATGGCCCAGGAAGAGAACAACAGAGAACACAAAGGTGGCAGGAGGGAGGAGAACCAGTACACGTAAAAACCAACTCTTCACGCATGGAAATGGGCTAAGATTGTGCATGGTTTGTGTGGTGCCATCGGGAGCACTGGCTGACAGCAACTCACCACACGTGGTAACAAGGACAGAAAAAGCAGCACTGAAACATCCCCAGGCAGCAGAAGTGGTGAGTGCCAGGAGGAGCACAGGCCTGCTGCCAGCAGGGCTGCCCTCTTCTGACATTGTCCTGTGCTGTAATAAAGCCAAGACATTTGGTTTTTCTCTTTTTTTCCAGTTGACTAGGTTTGCCCACATGCTATAATCAAGCATGTAAGCTGAACCCTTCATAAAGAGATTCAGGGTGTCTTGAAGTATTTTGTGGGGATGGTGGCAGTCCCTCTTATTTATCAGCTCCTCTTGTTCCTAATGAGGTGGTGAAAATAAAATATGAGGAGTTTCCAAGCAACCCCATCCCTCAAGACAGATAATGTTTTATCTCCAAATACTTTTCCAGCTGCATAACTGTTGTGTGCCTGAGGGGTATGTATGTGTGTAGCATCACTCTAGGAAGGAAAAAGACCAGGAGAAGTCATGGTTTTACAGAGCTACGAAAACTATTTGTCTACACAGTTCTGGCCCTGTAGAGATGCTCTATAAGCAATGAAAACAGGCTGCAGGGAGCTTTCTGAAAGACTGCTGAATGTGGAGTAGCACTTACTCAATTCTCTACCAGACACTATTCCCTGAAGCACAATTTTGAAATTACTCTGGACAATTTATCACCTGCCCAAATGACCCTGTCATTTGGTGAGTCCATCTGCATGCAACTTGCTCTAATACTCCCAGCCCCACAAGCAGCAATAAACAATGGCCATTTTTTTAAAAAATAAACCTGCCAAATACAGTTTTTTCTCCTCTGATGCCCAGAAAAAAAATAATATTCATTCCTGGGTCACTCATATGTTTTCTAGACATTAAAATACCATAGCTTTCACTGCTAAACAAAATTAAAAAAAAAAAAAAATCCCAACCGACAGTCATGATCATTCTGGGAAATCCTTTGTGGTTTGACTGGCTACCATCTGACTTCTATTTCTGAAATAAACACATTAAAAATAAATAAAGAAGTTGTCTTTTTTAACATGCCTCATGTTAAATATTCAGACTGTGTTCTACACAAGGTCTGCACTTACTCTGCTCACTTGTGCTTCTTTACAACATTAGCTGCAGAACAGCTCATTGTGGAGAAGCAAGAGCTATGGATGCTGTGGCTCATCCCTGGCTCTCTACTGGCTATCTGGACAAAAAGTAAGAGAAGACATTGGACTCTTCTGGGGCTGCTACCCTCTTTAATGTGCACCCAGCACGTGGAGGTCATATATTCTCACATATAATTTCCAACAAATAGTGCTCATCCCATGTACATCCCTGAAATTATGGGAAGGGGAATAGTCAGCCTCTTTACATGAGGAGAAACAATGATAAATATAATTCATGTTAAAAAACCCTAAGGAATTAATTACTTTTTCCCCCCAAGAACAGAGCAGTTCATTGCATCATAGTAACAATAAAGCAAACGTTATCTCTGAAAGTCAAAACAAAACAACTGGTGAAGCACATCATTATGTTCAAAATATTGAAAATATTATGTAACCATGGACTAAATCCTCTCTAAATCACAGTCAGGTCTCTCCAACATCTTCCTTTCAAACTTTTCATTTTCCCTTTCAATTGGTCTTCCCTTTCCACTTCAGTGATTATTGATTCCTCCTTTTAGAAGGAGCACAATTCTAAAACAATTATCTGCTCTCTTAGTATTTCCCTCTCAGCTACAAGCAGAATGCTATTCCATTAGTGCACTGTTAGTTCTTTTCTCTGCATTAAAGTACAACTGTTAAAATGAGCAAACAGTGTACAATTTGTTTTCTGACAATGGATATAATGAATTAACATATAAAGGATATAATCTACTTTAGCTACATCCCTCAACAGCGTTTCACTACCAAATACATTGTTTCTATGTGTAAAGGCAGGTCTCAACAATGCCACACTCAACACACAATTTCCTGCTCCACCTCTTCTTCAATTTCAAAAAGGTCTTTTCTTAATGATTAAAAGAGTTCTTCTCAGGGATGTATATACATTCATGTATCCCAGGGGAATCCTTTTTCCCAAAAGTCAGTAGGAGTTTAGTACTGTCTTCAGTGGATACAGCATTTCACTTGATTTTCCCTGTCCTCTTGTGGCTGAATTAAATTAAATGGTAGTCTGTCCCAACCATAAGAGGAGAAAGGTTTGGGGAGGCATGTATTCAAGAGGGAGAGACAGCTGTTTGGCAAAGACAGCTGAAACAGAAGAGATGTTAATCTGTGCTTTATTAGATATTATACATTTTGATTTTATGCCTGAAATAGCAACAGGATCCATCAATATTTCCTTACATATCTACATAAAAATGTATGTAAGTTCAAGTTTTATTTGCAGGTCTGTACTCCTGGCACTGAAAACATGCATGTCACATTTTTATCAATAAACAGCAACATCAAACCAGTCTGTATTAAATGTTCTTGCATTTTTTTCTATCTGTAGCAGTAAAATTGGCCTTGCTGACGTACATGGTCTCTTCTGAAATGCAAGCTGGAGACAAATTTGTAGATTTTGCACATTTCAGAGTTTATACAGGACTCACATGGAGACCAGATTTTACCTAACCAACTGGAGAATGTCATGTTGGCATTTATTATTCCTGTACCTTTCTCTGATGACCGATGAGAAAACACCCCAATACTGCTTTATATGTCTTGTGGACTTGAACACTATTAAGCAGAAAGCTGACAGGAAAGAGTCATCACTCCCAGTTAAATTTGCATTCATAAATACAAACTCTAGCCCAAGTCACCAGGCATTGAAATACTAGACAGAAAACATGCACAATGCATATGGTTTCCTTGCTATTCCTGTTAGTTATTTTATACCACCTTTAAAAAAGTTACAAAATGTATCCTGCTAAGTGACCTCACCTGAACATGGCTAATCCTGGTGTAGGATTCAGAAAAAATACCATGCAGTTTAATGCATACAACGAAACCCCAGGATGTCTGAACATGGTCCCACTCTACACTGCACTGGTGTGGATCTCAAGTCCTATCTGCAATTTTGGGTGCCTCAGAAGAAGAAGGACATCGAATTATTAGAGTGTGTCCAGAAGAGAGTGATCAAGGTGGTGAAAAGTCTCAAGGGCAAGACTGAGTGTCTGAGGTCAGGTGGCTTGTTCAGCTTGGAGAAGAGAAGGTTGAGGGGGACCTCACAGCAGGGTACACCTTCCTCATGGCAGACAACAGGGTGGAAGGGGTGATCTCCTCTCCCTGGTGACCAGCAGCAGGACACAAGGAAGTGCAATGAAACTGCACCAGGGAAGTTCAGGTTTGACATTACAGAAAGACTCTTTACTGAAAAGATAGATGTTCCCTGGAACAACAAGCCTCTCAGGGTTCAAGGAATATCTGAAGGATGCTCTTGATCCTGAGGTTTAGTTTCAGACAGTCACGTGATCAAAAGGGAGTTGTACCCTCTGATCCTCGTGGGTCCTTTCTAACTTGAAATAGTATGCTTGCACAGTTCTATCATCTTGCTCTTCTCCAACACATAGCCTATTTCATCTTAATCCAGTAGGCTTCTAGGCATGTTTTCCTAAATTTGAAACACATCATTAGTTGCAAAACTGCCTTGTGACTAATATTAAACAATTTAGGCCACAGTTAAGGGTTCTTTTGTGCTTTTCAGCTTTGGTTACTTCCATTCTTCTACATCAGAAGTCAGAGAAACAAAGCCAACAGGACTGAAGCCATCATCCCCAGTGCTACTTCAGCAATGGCACAGATGCTGCCACAAGTGCTGACTGCTAAGAAAAGTTTCAGATATTCCTTTATGGTACTGCTAGCAGCTCATCTGTCATGCTTTAACTTTTGAAACTTATTAATACAGTTGGTATTTGTGATCACACTGAAGTCTACATGTAAATAGATACAGACCCATACATGTACATACAATATCCCAATTTTAGCCCAGTAATAATGGTGAATCATACAGAGGACACCTCTTCCTCAAAAGGCAAGACAAGAGCCAGAGAAAGCTCCTCTCATATCACACATGCAGGCCAACTCAGAGCCTCCTGCCTTTCTCAATAAATAAGTCAATTGGGTATTCTTTGGGGGAAAAAACCTTACAGTGTTGCTTGAGAAGGAGACCTGGATGATGGAAATTTAAAAGACACCTGGGAAGACTCACATCTTAGTCTTAGCACCTAAATACCCTTTTGGAGGATTTTCTAGGTTATTTTACTACAGTAGTTGGGGCTCTGGTATCCACTCTCCAAGAGCACTTGTTCCCCATACTAAGAGATCCAAAAGAGGGCTGAACCAACATGCCAGGGCATTTCTTCCTGGTTTGGGGAAGGAAGAGAATAGGAAGTAACAGCTGTAGCTCCTCTGCTCCTCTGACAGCCTCTTTTGACAACCAAACCCTGTACAACCAAGGTGAGAGTGATGAGCCAGCCTGAGTACTCATGCAGCCCTGCCCCAGTCCTGCACTGCCCTGTGTTTGTACCACATGTAAAGCTGACCCCATCTCATGGGAGCTCTTCTGTCTGCACAGACCCATGGGACAGTCTTGTCCAGATTTTGCAGCCAACAGATGAAAAAGAAGAACACAATAGTTAACATACAACAACATTTACTGGTCATCAGAATGGATTAATTCACACACACGATGGGTGAGAGCCCTTATTCTTATGAAAGAGGTCAACCACTCAGACCCAGTCCACTCCTATTTGTCCACTCTGTCCCTGTTGGCATGGCTTTACTAGGGAAGTATTAAAACATGTTAAAATCTAAATAAAAATACAAATGTATTTTAGTGAAATTTTTATACCTTTTTAAAGAAAATTCTGCATTCAAGTCCTTGTACATATTTTTTACAAAATTCTAAAACTTTTGTAGAATATCACACAATCCTCAGGCAAGAAAAGTTTTATTCCATGAGTTATTGTACTGGTTTCAGCTGGGATAGAATGATTCTTTTCTTACTAGCTGGTACAGTGATGTGTTTTGGTTTCAAAATGAGAATCATGTTGGTGGCACAGTGATATTTTGGATGTTGCTCAGTAGTGCTCACCCCAAATCCAGGACATTTCAGTGTCCCAAGCTCAGCAGTGATCAGGTGCACAAGAGGCTGGGGGAGCATGGCCAGGAGAGCTGATCTGAACTGGCCAAAGGGATATTCCATATACAGACTGACATTGTCAGTGCATAAACTGGGGGAATTACCTGAAAGGAAGACAACCAGGACTCAGGGACAGGGTTTGTCATCACTCAGTAGGTGGTGAGCAATTTTTGTGCATCACTAGTCTTGGGTTTTTACTCCATGTCCCCCTCTCCTTTTTATTACAATTATTACTAGTAGTATTAGCATTACAATTATCAGGATTATAATTATTATTGCTGTTGCTGCTATCATTATTGTTGTTGTTATTATTATTATTAATTATTATTATAATCTTTTACTCTGTTTCAGTTATGAAGCTGTTCTTATGTCAACATATGAGTTCTATTTTCTTTTCTTTCCTTTATCTCCTCTGCATTCCACTGATGAGAGAAGGGGGAAGGGGAAGCACAAGAGCAGCTCTCTGGGCTTAGACCATGACAGTTAAAAGAAAGCTTATTTGTGACCTTTATTGGAGAAAATATGGGATTTATTCATCATGTGTATTAAGCTATTATGATTTTTCTTTTATTTACATATAAAGTATTTGATTATTTTTTAACAAAAAGAGCATGTAGTGCCACCTAGGGGTATTCATAAGCTTATGAATTTGAATTTTTGACAGCTCAAATACTTTGGAGTAGATTTATTCTTCATAGTTGCATTCCTAGGAACAAAAATATGCAGTTAAGGAGGTATATGAAATTTTGTTTTGCCGGCCTGAGAGTAGGGCATATGCTAATTCCAAAACCATCATGGAATTAATTTTTTTTTTCTGTATCAGGCAGTAGCAATAAAGTAAACAAATCTCACAGAAAATTACAAACTAAAGAATCCTTATACTAGAAAGAAATAAATAATAAGGAAAAAAACCCCTTCTCCTGACTCAGAACTCCCACATTACCAAAACAGTGGAAAACTAAAAATCACATTAATTTGCTGTCTCAGATGTGTAAAACTCCATTTCACATGCTTGAGTTTGCATTTGATTTCCTCCAGTTCAGCAAGAGCTGGGCCAGGGAGAGGATTCCTCAGCAGCAGCATGAAGCCACAGCATCTAGTCACTCATTTTAATTTCTTGCATTTCTTTGTTTTCCTTTGTTTTCCCCCTTGCCTAAGAGTTTGTATCTATGAGGGATACACAGGTGTTATTTTGGAGAGATTATTGATGGAAAAGTGGATTAGTCTACCATGACTACTTTCAGACACAGTTCATTGATAAAAAGTGCACTGCTACCAAAATAAGCCTTTAATGCATCATACTGATTACAGATAAGGGTTGCTACATTTGTCAAGTAGATTTTATACAGGAAAAACTAGAGCAAATATAAAATATATTGGCAGAGCTAATCCTTGCTATTGTTTTACATGGCAAACTCAGAATGACCAAACTGACTATAATCATGAAAACATTTTAATCAGGCTCAGCAATAGAAATGTCTCACCACATTCTGTGTACATGGTATGGACCTTACAACAGTACCCAGCATCTGACCAAACCAGACTTTTATACATTAATTTTTTCAACAACAAATATGCATTTGGAAGTGATGCATCATAAGCATTTTCTGGCTAACCCAGCAAAGCACTTAGCAAGCACTTTATTTTAAGGGCATGAGCAGCAAGTGCCTTGATTCAGTGGGGAAAAAAACAACCAACCAAGCAGGGCTCTGTCCATCAATTTAACTTGTGTAGGAAGGTTGGCATCACTGGAAAAAACTATCACAGATAATTATTTGTCTCTCTACCCTGCCTCTTTTGTCAGACACCAAAGAGGGCAGCACTGCTTGTGATCCAATCTGCCCCCACCCCTATGAAATATCCTGGTACTATTTTCACAAATGCCACAGCAGCAAGAAGGGCTGGTTTTATTACTTTGAATTGATTTTTGATCAACTTTCAGTCTACCTGATTTTTGAGATTATTGGACCACAGTGTCATAGTAATAATTTTGTTATACTGGATACAGCCTAAAGAACCCCACATAAATGTAGAAGTGGTAGAGTCTATTCAGTGCAAACTATAAGAAAGCCAGACAAGTCATTTAACAAACAACCTCTGCTCCACATAGCAGGGTTTTTTTCACAGCTTCCTCCTCTCTATCAAGCCCACCCACGCATTTCCACACTCAAGTAATTCAAAGATGTTACCAGAATGTCTGTGAGGTTTGAAGAATCTGTGAAATTTTATGGATAATTTAGAAAGCACTATTCAGAAACACTGAATTATAATGTATTTCCAAAGAAATTTTTCAACATTTCCCTTAGAAATCTGCAGGAACTAGAAACAGCAGCACAAGAGAAAGGATTTAACTCTGAAAGTACTGATGTCAATGCATATGTGGGCTGCAGAATCTTCGTATTCCATTTGTAAACATTTGGGTGATAGGGGATACAACAATTTTAACACAAAATTCTATTAATCACAATAGTGATAAAAAAAGAGAAAGGAAAAAATAAAGAATAGTTAACTGATAGTCCCTAGAAATATGGGATTTTTCATAGATGATAAGGAAGATCAATCCTGCAAAATGCTGTGTGTGTTCCATGGTCCCAATCCAGGAAAGCACTTAGCAAGTATCTTATTTTAAGCATATTACCAGTTGCCTTGACGCAATGGGGGAAAAAAAAAAACCCAAATCAACCAAACAGGAGTCTGTCCATCATTTTAATGTTGTATAGTAAGGTTGGCATCACTGGAAAGTTATCTTTTCACCTGTCTAAATGTAGATTCATGCTGGTTTAAAATCACTCTATTTTGTTTGAAGAATCTGCTTTACATCATCTTGCAGACCAGAAGTCTCCTGAAGTAGATTATTTCTTTCCTCTGAAGCTAGTGCTCCTGCATGCAGATCCTGCAAATCCTAATGCATCATTGTATGAAGGTTCTTGCACAAAATTCACCAAAGTAATAGCATTTTTATGGCTGTATTTCATTGCAATCTAATTTGATTTTCTAGTGCAATGCTCTAATCATCTATTTGGAAATAACCCCTCTCTTCTGTGTTCTCTGAGGCTACTCTTCTGCTGCATGGAAGGAGAACAGTTATGGACAATTAAAATTACTCTAAGTGATAAGGGGAAATTATGAAATGTGAAATAAGGTTCAACGACTAAGTGGGTTTTTTTGAGATGACCTCTCTGCATTACAAGAAGGCCTAAAAATACAAAACAAACAAGTACCTCTCCTTGATATACTGATTATTGACTTTCTTGTTCTTACTTTAAAAAGTGGTTAGAGGTTATTGGGTTTTTCCCTTATGAATTACTGCCTTCATTTATCCAAAGTTAAATTTTTATGAGTCAAGGACAGCCTAGACCAGTTTATCTCCATCACATTCCCAACCTGCAACATTTTTCATTCTTCAGAGAAACTTATACAAGGGTCCTAGTTAAATCCATGTTCTGCAACAGATCGGCTTAATACACTGTCTGCCCCTTCTGCTCTGCACAGGTGTCATACAAATTAAGGAATGGGTTCGAAAGTGGTGCTTTTAGCAAGAACCCCTTCCCTTCTGAGGCTTGTTTGAGACATCTTACGCATTTATGTGTTTAGTTCTTCATCACCTGCACTCTGAGATCACATGGCACTGATCACATGAGAAACTCAAACTGGAGTTTATTCTTCTGCATAAAAAGAGAAAAAAGCCACTGAGCTTTGCTGTAAGTTTTTTGAGCTCACTTAAATGAACTTTTATCTCTCTCAAGGGGAATCACAGTCAGACCAAACTGAGAACAAAAGAAGGCAATGTGAAAGATCATAGTAAACCAGTTCAGAAAGGCAGGATGGGGTAAAATGTGTGAGGAATCAAGATAATTCACTCAAATAAGACTTTAAAGGATTGGAGATAGTAGGCAGAGGCATACAGCAATATCAGGGTACTATCTGTTTGGTAAAGGGAATATCAGAGGACAGAGGTAAACACAGGTTTTCTTAATTCTTCCTGCAGAACACATGAAGAGTCAGTGAGGGTGTGGTGCCTGAGTCCATCCAACACCTCAGATCCAGATTTCTCTAGACCTACACTTGTCCTGAGGTACCTAAGAACCTCCTGAGACACAATGCAGAGCAAGCAAAGATACTTCATGTTTGATATGTGGCTAAATGTCTATTTTGCTATTTCAGGAATTTAGCTGTAACAATTCTAGTGTTCTCTGTCCAAAATAACAGCTATAGCTCTAGGTTTCAGCCCAGTATTGCTTTTCTACACCTCACATGGAGATTCAGGCTGTCCCTGGCAAGTCACAAGGCAGAACAAAAGCCAGCTGCTCTCTGGGTGACCAGTTCACCCAGTCTCAGGTGGAGAGGAAACAGAACTACACAACAGCCCTTCACCTCCATGCTCCTGCACAGAGAAGCCCCTGACAAACCTGAAATATGCAGTGAACTGCAATTCTCAGCTTCATTTTCATAGCCTGAGCAAACATATTGGGATCAACTGTACTCAAGTATCCAATGTAGTTTTGACATGTGAACTTGGACTCTTTGGTCATCTGAAGGTTTTAATGGACCAACCTCATACACACTTATGTGAACATACAGAGATAAGCCAATTTATGCAGACTCTGGCAGGTCTTCAGAAAAAAATACAAATCAGTTAAATTTGCACATCGACCCTTGAGATTAGATGTAGAAAATGACACTGAATCCTTCTCCTATACAGTTCTAAGAAAGTTAACAAAGTACAAATCTCAGAATAAAAGTGAAAGGAAAAATAATTTACTTCTTTTGGTTCTTAGCTCATTACTGCTACAGTTAAATTGGCCTGTCATTACTTGTGAAGCTTTCCTCACAACTTCACACTGCCTATGTCCAAAAATTATTCAGAAATCTAATCCCTACATTTCTCTCTTGCACTCCACATGGACAATTGCAATGCCTTCTCAGCAGGTCTACCAGTAAAGCCGATTAGTAAACTCCAAGCAATTCAAAATCCAGCTGCACGACACACAGCTAGAAAGAAAAGAATATTTCTCAACTGTAACCCCAGCACAAATCTTTCAAACAGATTTTTAGTGTGCACTTGGAAACACACCATTTTGCACAGGACACAAAACGGTA
Source organism: Lichenostomus cassidix (assembly GCF_008360975.1). Lineage (NCBI taxonomy): Eukaryota > Metazoa > Chordata > Aves > Passeriformes > Meliphagidae > Lichenostomus > Lichenostomus cassidix. The sequence continues at coordinate 60,198,560 of NC_139511.1, read as the reverse complement.
CCCAAATTACCTCACTAAGTTGCTCATCACATACTTCATTCACTCCTCACTTTCCCTTTGGTAATATGGAAAACTAGATGTCAAGAGTCTGTTTCACTGAAACAGCATGCTTTTATAATCTGAATTATCGCAGAATCCCACTTCAATACATTACTCAGAATAAACTCCTGATCCAGAAGGTTTACTCTTTGACAGGACAAGTAACATCTTTAGAGTGGAGCACAGAGACAAATATAGAACTTGTCTTATCTTGCAAGGAAACAGGCAACAGCAAGAGCATCCCTCCAATTATCGCCATTCAAGTCATGTAAGCTGCAGTGCTGCTCACTGCTCTCTCAGAGCAGACAGACCAGGAGAGGGAGAGAAGCAGAGGGACTCGGGGGTGGCAGCACAGGGACCTGCAGGCAGCATTAGGGAATTGTGTGCCTTTAGCCATGGGGCGCAGCTCCACCGACACTCGGAGACACAGCAGGGCTCATAACGGAGGCTGCGTGTGCCTGCCTGTGCCTTCCCACACAATGTACTACAACTGCCAGACAACAGGAAATGCTTCCTAGGCAGGGAGAGGCACAAAATTAGCATTGAACCTATTTTTTACCCTTCCTAATTGTGATGCTATGGAACAGACTAATGGCTAACGGCTTTTAAACAAATGAGCACCTGACGCATCAGAGCAAACTGATTTGAGAGGGGATTGGATAACAAATTCCTAAAGATCTGCTGTACTTTTTAGACTCTCTTACATATTCTGCAGCAGTAATTGGAGTTACAGGGTAAAGTTTATTTCTAAGATAGGAGAATTTGCAGTCCAATGTGCAGAAATTAAGACTACCAGGAAGATGAGCATACTTAACATACTAAAGTCCTTATTGGGCATCCAAAATTACATACATCATTACTTACACTCAAATACTAACTTTCTGATATTTTATGTTCTGCCTTCCTCTAAATCCCCTCAAAAGTTGAAATTGATATTTTTTTTCATGTCTCATTATTCTGAACTCACAGTTAGCTCATGTTATGATACCAAAATGATTACATTACATTAAATGATTCGTCTTTCTGTAGAGGAGTGATCATTTTTTCCTAAAACTTGACTGTAATTTATTCATATTTAGCATTAAGATATTAACTAATGGAGTTAAGTTTCTCAGGAACAACCACATGAATAATATTGCAATAATTCATTAAAAGTATTATTTACTAAAATCCAATTTTGAATACATTTACATTATTATTAATTGAGTATTCCAAGGGTTTTTTTCATGTGATTATCTGAAATTTTTCAGTTCAGTTACACAACCTCCTGCTTCCTCTTTTCAGTTATTAAAGCAGATGATAAGAAGATTCCTCTTGACACCCATTCATTACCACCCTTGTTAAAACTGCAGAACACACCATGACAATGAGGACACATGCAGGCACATTTTGCTGACATTTGTGTATTTGTGAAAATGTTAACTGTAAGGGTAAAGCGAGAGAAAGGAAGCATCCTCCTCACATTTTAGTGACCACCAGGTTAAGAGAATGGGCTAGAGAAATACATTACATTCTTGCAGTTTCCCAAGAGGCAAACTGAGAAAACAGGTAAAGATTCTCCCACTACGGTTGGGAATTCCTCAAAAATTCCTGAGTGTCCGATCTCAGCTGCTGCTGGGATCCATGTCCCACGTGTAGATATTTGTTTATACACCTGTATGTTTTGCAGTGCATGAGAAAGGGCTGCTTGTTTTTGTGTGAGTACTATGTTTTCTGCCTGGATTGATCAGTGTGACTGTGTACATATATGTATACAAATATTTAGTGTATGCATGTATAACCTGCTGGCAACACATACTCAGCCTCACTACTAGCTCACCTGGGTATATGGAGCTGCAACAGCCTTGCTTTTTGGACTACCAGATCTGGCAACTTCCAACAAACATCACTGACACAAATACAGATACTCAAAACACTATTAGGCACTACTCAAATGGAATTAAATGGGTTTAGTATATCTATGGCTGTAACTGTGCTACAGTATATTATGATAGGAGACTTACAAAGCTTGTAGAAACTAAAACAGCTGGAAAGGGACACAACCATTTGGGCATATGGTTCTGTCAATACATGTCTTTGCAATTCTTAATAGAACAATAATATCTGTGCAGAAAACATGTTTCTCCAGGTAATACATATCAGAAACCTATAAAGCTGTCAATGTGACACAGAAATCAATGGCGTTCAGGGACAAGTATTACTGCTGTCAACAACAGCAGCAACAGAGAGGCTTAAGAAGGCTAAGCACAGAGAACAGATTTTCTGCAGGAAAGCCAAAAGAACCAAGTATCCATGTGATCTGGAAGCATTTTGTGAAATGACAATAAATCCTCATTAACAAATTAACAAATTAACAAATTAATAAATCTAAAAATGGTTACATATACTAGGATTAAACTGCCAGGGGCTCTCAACTGTGCAGATACTTTCCTTTTTCTCAGTTAACCCCACGAAAAATTATTTGGGATGCTACTATTTTAACTTTGCTTTAAGATGACTAACATCCTGAGGTATATTGCAGCAGAAAAGTACAAAAGTTCCTGTGTCACTATATTCCTGTCACTATTCCATGTCCTTTCATTTCCCAGGCTGCCCACTATTACCATTCCAGAGGCAGTGTCCATCAGGATGCTCCCTCCAGAGCAGGGCTTATGAGGCAGCATCCCAATGCCCAAGGAAATCTGCTTAGTGGGTCTGTATCAGATCAGTGCCTCTTGTCATAGAAATGACAAGGCCACTTGCTGCTCTGGACAAGGAAAGGAGTTGCTCTCAACAAGATTTGGGAAGAAGGAGGGTGAAACGTGTCTCAAACCAGCAAAGATTTAATGTATTTACTCAGTTTGGTGGTAAGAACCCACCAGCTTCCATGAACACCCTCAGGTATTGGAAGCACCAGAGTCTTTGGGTATGTTGAGGTCCTTGAATTCAGTCCAGGGAGGTTACATGAAATTTATGTCCTAACTAATTGTAATTTACATTGTAATTATCCCTCTTGGCTTTACTTTGTCCAGAAATTATTCTGCATTTTACCCATTAAAACATGTAACCCATTAGAAAAACCTAAAATAGTGCCTGAATATTTCTGGGCTCCAAAGTATATTAAACCATGTCTTCAGCTTCTTCTAAACTAGTGAATTTCCCTTTATTTCCTTGAAGTTCACAGATCTGTATCAGTCAAAGGAGGGGTGCCATGGTTAAAATGCATTTACATTGCTGAACATGACACAATCAAGTACTCATGACCTTAAACTAAGGTGGACCTTATTGCTATGTTTTACACCCTACTTCAAAGGGTGGCTTTGTTTTGTTTCAAATCTGAGTGTACTTCAGAGACATTGATTAAATTATCTAGCATTACTTTTACAAGTAAACCCACATTAACCTGACCTACAGGTAATCTCAGCTTTAAAGAGAAAGTACTGATTCCGCTCAGAAAATATTTGCAATTCAGTCTCAAAATTTGCCTCCTGCTACAAATTAAAAAGAAAAGGATTGTTCTCCATCCTTGCACTAAACTTCATCCAGTTTTAACATTTTTTCTCAGAACATCAGCTCTCGATTTGTGTGATACCATAATTATAAAACTTCACCTCAGCTTGGTTACTTGAACAGCAACAAAAAAAAGCAGTATTTTCCTCTCTGAATCTCATCGTGCCCCTTTGTCACTCCACTTCTAAACATCCACCAGAAGGGAACAAAAGGGAAGTTTTACCATATTCAGGAAATAAGCTAGCTGGAAAGAGAAGACAGATCACCTTTTCCCTCCCATCTCTCTTCTTCATGCAAGAATAAGGCTGCAAAGCTCAAAAAATATTAGATACTAGAAGACCCATAAGGAGAATCCTCACCCCAAAAGAGGTTCAGAGACTTTGCCTTATTAAACACAGCAGGGTCAACATTGAATAAAGCCATAGGAAAACAAGTTAGAAATACCACCATTACCCAATCTATAACCTGAAAAATACAAGTCACTAACTCTCATGATTGCCCCAAAAAACTAACCGATAACGAACCCGGGGGCTTGCAAAACTGACACAGGCCCCAAGTCTTTTTTCCCCGTAATCTGATGATCACAGCATGAAAAATAATAATTTCTAATGCTTCAGCTTGTATTTGGTTTCTGGAATCAATTACATGAGTTTTCATACAGTTGTGTAACCACAAATAAAATCTGTTCTGAAGGCTATGAATGCTTTCCTTGGGAGGACTCTAATGGCACTGCTAAAATGAGTTTCACAGGATGCTGTGAGCTTTGCAAAAGCCTCTAACCATATTATCTGCCAGAGCTTTTATTGTGATAACAGATCATAATTCTTTTCTGGTTTGCAGCATATTGAGTAAAAAAATGTAAAACTGTTATATATTTGGAAAAAAAGGTGGAAAATGGAAATATTTTCTGAGGAAACTTGCTTTCATGATATTGTAGAAAGTAGGAGAGTTTTTGAGCAAGTATTTGTCCACTAATGCATTTCAGCATATATTTTTCTGCTGGAAATGAGAAGGAAAAAATAAATCTGTACAGATACCTTTTTTCTGGCATCAGGGGTGGGGTTTTTTTGGTGTCCTTATCTTCTATCTGAATTTTATTTTGTTACAAATTTAATTCCCAGACACTAATTACATTTGCACATTCACAGGAGTAGCCATTTGCTTTGCTTTTTCTTCTCAATACTAAACAGAGCAAATAGGGAAGAGGAAATACTACTCCAATGGACACTTGTCTTTAATGATCTAAAATAATATTTTTATAGTTTCAGGATAATAAGTACACAGAAATATTTGTGGCTTCTTTTCATTACAATTGTTTCTTCATTACCCTTCTTACCCTTTCTTACAGCAGGGACCCAGATATCAAAAGGAGGAAGATGGTATATGGTCTTTCAGCCAGGTTTTTCAAAATTGGGTGCCATATTTAGGCACCTATATATAAATGGCCTGGTTTTCAAAAGAACTGAGCACTCATCAGTTTCCATTGATTTCAATAGGACCCAGAATTGATCACACCTCTGCAAATCAGGCCACTTCTATTTAGGCATGGGTATGCGAAAATACCAGAACCACTTTAAGCATCTGGTTTAAAAGCAACAGCCAAACGTTCTACTAGAGAGGTTTTAGACAAACGTTGTAATCTCTAAATGAACTCACAGCAGCACAAGAGTCTAAACAGAGGCACCTCAGCAGTGACACTTCTTGTTGCCTAGATGGAGTTGGTGAGAATTTTGCTACTGAGCAAATATTCTTCAGAGCTCTTCAAAAAACTTTGCTATTTGTAAATAAAGTGGATCTGAATAATCTCATATATTCATTTTCTTTCCTAACTAAAATAACCCAGTTCTCAGTTTCCATTTCACTAGCTGCCTGCTGTGACACTAAAAATTATGTTAGTTATGTAAGAACATACTCTTTGTAGCTGCAGAATAAGAGAATAGTGACAGGGACTGGGACAGCGAAGTCCCCATGATATTTCAGCTTTAGCTGCTTAATCACAGCAGGTTGCAAATGCACTTTGCTGAGCTGGAAGGCATTTGCTCCTTTATCTGACAGAACTAGACAGTTTCAAGAAAAAAGCAGTATAAATGGCACAAACAAGAGGCATGAACTTAATTTTTAAAAATTGTATTTGCTGGGAATTAAGAGACCACACACAAATGAATTTCATGTGCAGTTTCAGGGACAGAGAAGCAATAAGAGCAACTTTATCATTTCACAGAAAATGTCAGATTGTCCTTAAAAACCATAAAAATGACATATGGTGATGCAAACTGCTCTCCTTAAAGTGTCTGTTTCTTTAAAGGTGCTCTTTTACAGTCCTCAGTAAATGCACAGGGACAAAGATCTCCACAGCAGCCTTGGCCCAGGCTCATGAATTCACAAGATGCTGAGCCATGCTATGCAAATACAGAAGCTTACATGTGGGAAGCAATACAGATTTGTGTGACACTGCATCCAACCTCATACACCCTCGTCAGGATACCTGATAAAAGCTACACAACCTCAAAGGAGCACAGAGAGACAAGGGCTGGAGGGGGAGGTGGCAGGAGATGAGGGGAGGAAAACACAAATAACTGAAATAATACCAGGCTGCTCCCAGGGCTGCCCAGGAGAGGCTGAGCCCCAATGCCCAGGCATGAAAACAATCAAGCTGAGTCAACACTACCACTGCTTTTGACTGGGGGAGGTGACTGCCAAGGGGACATGGGACCCAGCATGGGATGTAGAGGAAAAGCCAGCTCAGAAAACTCTGTATTACTGTCCTCAGCAAACCTAATCCCAACATGACTCTGTGCAATTTGATAGCCTTGCAATCAGGATAGGTGAGATGGGTATGAAAATAGCTGCCAGTGATGAGCTCACAGCAAGAACTTTCACGTGTAAGTTTGTAAATACAAACCCTCTCAGCACAGAAATTACCAGCTACTCCCTTTAGCTCCTCAAGGACCACCTCTAACCTCTAGCAACAGAGCATTCTGCATTCCCACCTTTGCTCTTCAGAGACTCTGATGAGTATCCATCACTCCCCCACTTCAGAGACATGCTTGCAAAGCATCTGCTTCTTTCTCTCTGACTATAAGGTGTTAATATTTTTGTACATTTTCTTTTGACAGTTATGTATTTATATGTTAAAGTAGTTTTTTTGTACATTTGTTTTCCTTATCGCAAACTCACTGAATTTTAATGTCTTAGCAATAAGCAAGCCTTATAAACTGAGGAAAAGGACAGGGTTCAGGAATGAGGCTGGTTTTTTTCAAGCTGGCAGCTAGCATGGACACTGCAGCTCCTTTATGGGAGTGCTCTGGGATGCATGTCACTGAGGTGACAGTGACAGAGATGCAACAACAGGAAGAAATTTTCTTCTGACCCTGGAACATTGATTTGGAAGTCTACATTAAGAACATAGAAAAGTATTATACCCCAATGACACATTAAAGAAGTGGCTAAAAGCTGAATGCATCTTCACTGTGAATGAATGGCAGAGAAAACCAGGCATCTCTGATGGTAAATTGATCTGCTCCTGCTCACTGAATTCATGCTGTAATTGGCACTGCTAAAAAGGGCAAGGAAGATTCTGCAACCTGAGACCCTACTGCTGTTTGTAATGCTGTAATTTCTCATTCAAAGTTAAAGTATGCCAGGGATACTTTCTCTCTGTTATAGGGAAAGAGATTTCACTGAGAGGCAGAACATGCTGTACATAAGCACAAAAAGCTGAAGTGTAAAAAATTTAAGCAGTAAGAGTGTTGGGGAAGCTGTAGCCTGGTTCCACTTTGAGGCGAGACTGAAATACAAACTGCTGAGACAGCTCATTGACTTCCACCAGAGCAGAACTAAACGTCCATGAACATACAGAAACCTTTCCCAAAGAGTACAAAACATATATATCCTTGCATTGTGTCACAAAAAAAGAGTGTATTTCAGAAGCTCGAGACAAAACAGTGGCTCCACTCAGGCTAACAGCTGTTGGGAGATGGGGGGATGTTAGGATTTTGTTTTTTATGGACAATGTATAGCTCGTGTAAATTCTGTTCTTCTTTCTTACCTACTTCCTGTTGCAAATATTCTCTTGTTAGACCTAATTGACAGCACTTTCACATACTCCCAGAAAAAGGCTGCAGAATCATGTTGCTATTCTGAGGCTCTGTTGCACTTTCGACTCACACAAATTGCTGCCTTTGTGATTGTTCTACTTATAAATAATTTCTGTGTTATTGTAACTCTTGCTCACATTATTCTAAATTTCCGAGTCTAAGGAGGCAAAACATAATAATTAAAAAAGATGCTGATCCTGACATTCTGAAAGAAATGCTGTTCATAAATAATGGGATAAGAAAAAAATTACAGATGATGCAACTATCTATAATTGAGGCTGATACCAAGAAGACACCCATCTATCAAAACTGATCTTTTTAGACCTTCTTAACAGTTCCCAGCAAGCTGAAATTTTTATTCAATGTGTGCCCTTTTTTCCTATCATGTACATACTTACCATTATTATACTTGTATCACTGATTTTGTATCCTCTTTTGATGTGAATGTTTTCTGACCAGGGTCAGGGAAAAGAAAAAAAAAGTCAGAAAGAGATTTTATGAAGGCATTGAACCCTGAAGATAATGATTTTTATTTAAGGAAAAATTGCAGGGAAGAAGTACACAATTGCAGAGATAAAATATTAACCAAAGACTTCTCAATACTCAAGGAGTCTTCCCTTCCTTTCCTGCACTGGGCTGTATAATGTAAGTAATTTTTTTACAAAAATTACATGTTCCTTCGGTTGTTTTTTTTCAAGACAACCAGTAGGCATTGCCACAAAATGAACTGAGGCAATGATTGGGTTATAAAAATAAAGATAAAAAGTCTATTTTGGCTTTGAGCTTAGATCTCCCTGATCTGCTTTACAGAGTAGACCTGACAAACACCCACACTAGTGCAACCCAAAGGGGTGAATTCAGATAAAAGAGGTCAAGACAAGCACTTCAGCTTTTCTAACAAAGCATATTCTCTGAACTACTCTCTCAGCTACAGCTTTTGAGAAAAAAGTCCTTCTATAATGCAGAGGTATAGCCTGTTCTCTTTGTCTCCAGGCTTCTTATATTCCTTTTTGCTGGATTAAAATGACTGATAGGTTTTCTGTCACAATCAAGTTTTACAAGTGAAGGTTTTACCTTTTCATTCAAGTTGCTGATAAATATATGAAAGAGCATTGGACAATGGAACAGATTCTTCTAATAAGCTGTTAATTTTCTGAGTTGCATTAGTTTTCTTTTTCTTAATTTGCAGTTTGTACAGCATGTTTAGGCCTATTAACCTTAGTCTCTTTAGCCCTTTTCACCTGTTCCTAGCTACCTGACTTGACATTTTTATTCAATACCTTTAGTCTTTTTTATTTCCATACTAGAAACACATATGTATCATTGATTTTGTATCTCCTTTTGATCTGGGTGGTTTCTGATCAGTTCAGGCCTGAATAAATGCGGATCTATACATCTTTGGACAATCAGGAGAACGTCCTTGAACAGTTTTTTTATATATTTTAAGATAATCTCAATGCATAGTCCTGCTCAGTATAATGACAGCATTTTGGAATGCCAGTCTCAGACAGGTCTAAATTCTGAACATCTCATTTGCATATGGAAAATATAGCTAAATTATAATCACTTCAATCTGCACAGTTACTGAATGGTTTTCAGCTTCCATAATTCACTGTTCTGAACTACATCCAACTCTGGATTTGAGATTTTTCTCACAGGACTTTCTGGTCTCAAACAGTTACTCTGATTTCAGAAAAACTCTGACAATGTTTTCTTTGGCTTCATTCTCTGGTTAACCAGAGAACTGCTGAGGTGGGATGGCACCTTTGGAGATCACCTCATTCATCCTTTGCTCAAAGCAGAGTCACCAACACGAAGCTGCTCAGAACTGTGTTTCAGTCAAGTATTTTGCATCTTCAAGGACGAAAAGGCCATTGCCTTTCTGAGCAATCTGATCTATTGCTTATAGATTAACACATTAACAACCACTAACTAATTACATAACCTGGGATTACTAGCTTACTGCATTATGAATCTCTGCAGCACCCAATGCATGGAGCTTTTTGGTTTTTTGGTTTTGGTTTTTTTTGTTGTTGTTTTGGGTTTTTTTTTTTTTTGTTTGTTTGTTTGTTTTGTTTGGGTTTTTTGTTTTCGTTTTGGTTTTCTTTTGGTTTTTTGAGGTTTTTTTTTTTGTTAAAAATGAGATAGAACACTTTTTTTTTATCTGATAGCTTTTAATTTGTTATTTTGTTTAGAGTAGTATAAAGCAGGTCCTCAGGCAAAAAAAATTAAAAAATTCTAGTTCTATGCACCCTTCATCCTTTGCATGGAATTTCAGTCCAGCCAACATCAATCCAGGTGAGATGGATCACAACCAAAGTAAAAGTTTGACAGAGAACACAAAAGTAAGGTGCTACTCCTCTGAGTTTATGAAGTGCCATTCACAACCACAGTTGTGAAAAGTAAAGGTATCTACTCAGTTTAATAGGTAATAATCCTTGGTACAAAAAGTAGAACTGCTATTGATGTTGTAGGACTAAAGATCTAGATTTTGGTGTTGAACTTGTTTAGCCAAGGTGTTTGAGTTTAATGCTTTGTACCCTCAATCACCTATAACAGGTAGTAATTAAATATGTCTTCCCTACAAGGCTTCTAATGTCCCTTTTTATTTTCAATTAAAACTGAAACCTCCTTCCTTAAAAGTATAACTAGGCTTCCTAACTCTTCTTTATTAAAATAATATCAATATTCAGTTCTACTTTCAAAATGAGGAAACATTAAATCTGATTGTTAAAGGACACTCCTTTTGCTCTGATGGCATAATTCTCTGCAATAATGGACATTATTGACAATTACATTTTCATTCAGTAACTCAAAGATGATTAGGAAAGTTGGCCACTACAGATTTAAGCTTTGACAAAAGTCTCTTCGGGCTTACTCTGAAAAGCTTGCTAACAGCTGTTTGTCTTTTAGATTTCAAATGGAAAACAAATCATAAAGCAGCCAATATTTAATGTGGAGGCTTGCTAATTTGTCTTTTCCCTATGCTTTTTCCCAAATCTGACACTGTTTAAGGGACAAGTGTATAAAACCATAAAGCAGGTGACGTTGCTAGAAGGCAGACTGCAAGGGAAAAAAGCGATTACCAAATCAAATAAGGAGACATTCATTATGAGTTTAATTCCCCTTTCTTTGACATTTCCTCCTCAATTTAATTAGTCTCTCCTGAGGCTCACAGTCTTAGCGGTCTTCCCATACAAAAGAAAACTTGCTTGCCAAGGAAAGTAAGTCCAAAACTGTCCCAACTCTGCGTCAGTGAGACTGGATTCTATAAATAACACCCACAAAATCTACCACATTCTCAGCCTGCAAAGTCAAATTATTAAACTTGACATCTCCATTACATCCAGCTGTAGCACCATTCCTCTCTTCTTTCTGAAATCTGCTACTGTACCTTGCAGACAACATAAAAGCTGCAGCTGTGATCAGCTAGTGTTCCCCACAAGAGACTTAAAGCTACGGCTGGCTGATGAGAAGCTCAATATAAACAGGCAATGTGCACTTGAAGCCCAGAAGGCCAGCCCGGGCAGGGCAAGGGAGGTGATTCTACCTGCCTGCTCTGCCCTCCTGTGATCCCATCTGGAGCTCTGCATCCAGATCTGAGGTCCTCAGCATAAGGACACAGACCTGCTGGAGAAAGTCCAGAGAGCCATGGAGATGAGCAGAGGGCTGGGAGAGTTGGGGTGCTCAGCCCAGAGAAGGGAAGGATCCTGGGACGACTTACAGAACATCCCACTACCTAAACAGGGCCTAAAAGAAAGCTGAAAAAGTACCTTTTAAAAGGTCATGCGGTAACAGGACAAGTGGTAATGGCTTCAAACTGAAGAAGGGATATTTAGATTAGATATTAGGGAGAAATTCTTTACTGTGAGGGTGGTGAGGTACAGGAACAAGCTGCCCACTGAAGATGTGAATGCCCCATCCTGCAAATGTCCAAGGCGAGGTTGGGTGGGGCTTTGAGCAGCCTGGTCTAGTTGAGGAACATGTTCCTGCTCAAGGCAGGGGGATTGAACTAGATGATCTTTCACAGGTCCCTTCAAACCTAAACTATTCACAAAGTCTATACTATCAACTTTGTTTTAGAAGGATGTAATTTCTTTAAAATTAAAAGTTTAAATTTAAATATATTATTAGTGATAACATTGTACTTCAGCAGTTTACTGCTTGTCATTAGATGATGGAAAAGAGAAGACTAGCGAAATTAGAACTTGTTAAGGGCCTGATTCTGCAAACCTTCTCCTGAAGGTTTGCATTACAAGTCACAAACTACTAGATTGCTAGTCTAATAGTTCCTGAAGTTTTTACACTAATATCCTAACAGGATACCCTGGAAGTGTCTAATCTTTAGTGTCTCAATTTCTATAGAGATTAGGAAAACCTTGAAGAATACTAGTCTCAGATTGCGCAAAAAAATCTAAACAAAACAATTCTTTTTCCTCAAGGAAAGTACTGTGATCTCCAAGGGACATAACTCCTGAATTTTGAACTCCTGGCAATACTCCTGTATGTTGAGCCATGTAGTCATATTGGCTTTCATGAGATACCTTCATAGTGTATAGAAGGATTTATAAACTCAGAAGTTGATGACATTTTTATAAGACAGAGATAGAAAAATATGGACCAGTTATTACCTCCCTGAATGTTCTCAGTTTTACCCAAGGTAACCAGATGTAAAATATTTTTTCTGCTTCTAAAATCAGGATGCTGCTTTGTTTACATTAATATATTCAGTTGTCCTGTCTGTTCCCAACCTTTTTATCTGCAATTTGTTTTTCAATGCAACTTTAGTTCTGTTTAGCAGTTTATAACTGTAGCTGTGTTACCAGTGTTTTTTGTAACACATTCCTCTTTGCCGCACACTTTAAAATATATTGTTGCTTTCTTTTTGTTTTCCCTCCATGTTGTGTAACAAAACAGTAAGCAGAAACAGCAGTGAACAAATAAGGATGTCTTCTGAAACAGAATTATATTCTCTTTTTGTGTTGACCTTACAGGAACAAGAGGAATACCAAATTTTCTCTTTCCTGACTGAAAATGAACAGAATGTTGTATCTGAAGGCAAACTAGTAATGAAAGAGTCTGCAGCAGTAATTGATCTTAATTGATCTTTCCACTTTACTTCTCCATATGGCTATGTCCTAAGCATCAAAAAGCTTTCAAATATTTTGTAACGACCTCTCCATTGAACAGTTCTTGAACAGTTCGTTAGTTCTGTGAGCAAGCAAAAAAATTTAAAAAAAGCTAATTCTCCCTTATTCCAGTCTTTTCAAAGCTCACAAAATACTTGCAGTTACAGTTGCACAGTTCTCTTAATATATTTGTCTTCCACGGATGCTAACGCTGTAGGCATTTACGGCAGTTTACCAAGAAAATAGCCTATGACTTCAGGCATTTCCCTAGAACTCCGCTGTGTCATGACCCAGTTATCTATTCTTCTCTGGATCTGCTCTTAAACTGCTCACAGAACTTTCTGTTTTGCTTGAATCCCCACTCAGGAAGCTTATTTGTCTCTCTGCAGGAAAAGTCTACTAGCTCAAGTAAGAGTCTTCTGTCTCGCACCAGAGCTTTATGTCTCACACCTAGAGACTGCTCAGAACATTACCATAAAGAGGAGTCTCCCAATGACAAACCCTTTTTGATTATTTGGATTTATGACAAAGAGCAGGGGTGATGTCCACATCACCCCCCTTCTCCAGCCATGAGGGAAAAGATATTCAGACAAGGAAATCTGTATTCTCACCAAGTACTCTCTCTACCTCACAAGCCCCATAATCATTCAGGAAAGAAGCATAGGTCCAATGTGTTTTTTTCTTTTACTGCTATTTTACTATCCAGCCAGAGGCAGAAAGAGAAGCCATCAATCTTCTTGCCACTTGCCTCTGTTAATAACTCTGATGTGCAATCTTTGCATTTCAAGACCAAAATTTTATGCAAACTGTTCTCCATAGCATTGTTCATATTGATATGCCTTTTAACAGTTTACAAATGTCAGCAGAAAGAATAAAGATCAGATACAGAAATCTATCTGCTTCCTTGGTATCATCCTTAAAGTAACTGAGCTGGACCCATGTATATGTAAACAAAAATATTTCTCCTTATGCATTTGCTATATAGAGCCTAGTTCAATTAATTTATCGTTACAGAGCCCTAACTGATTTTAGGAGGAATTCATTTTTCAGCAGTACATACTGACAAATTCCTCCATATTTCCCTATACTGACAAATGCAAGTATTTTGAGAATATATTCATCAAAATTGTTACCAGTGTGTACAGGGAAAAAAAAAAAAAAAAAAGGTGGTTTCAAATACATAACCCTGTATTGATGGAACAATGACTTGCTTTTTAAGCTGACCTTGACATACTGTCTGCCTTTCTGTGAACAAGGTAGTGAAAAAAAGATGTTTACATAATTATGCTGGTATGACACACACAAAAGTAACTGTCCTGTTCTACAGCAAAAAAAGGAAACTTCAGACTTCTTAAATTCCTTCTTGCAGTAAACAGATGCTTTGAACTGAAATTCAAGTTTAAGACTTTAAACTTCCTTTAATCTTCCATGGTGTTGTTGTCTGTGCTGCTCACCTTCTCCAGGAGGCAGGCTGACCTAGAATCCCAAGTCTAAAAAGGCTTTACTATAGTGTACAGATCAGCATACAGCTTAGCCAGACATAAAACCAGTTTCGGCCTCTGTGTCAGCAAAAAGGTCTGGAGCTTTCTTCAGTACTGCCAGCTGCATCTCTTCTGCTCTTCACTGCTCTACAGACATAGGGCTAAAATGATAATCTTTGCCTCTTCTTTGCTTTTATCTTCTTTTCTTCTTTGTGCTTTATCCCTTCCTACAGAAGTTGGCTAAAGTATTTCACAGTGGCAGGAAGCAGCATGGTCAGGCCATGTGTCCTTGAAGTGAGAAAATCTAGTTACAAGAAATTGACTAAATTATTTTTTTAGTAGTGTTTTCAGCAATATTAATGATACTGTTTAGTGTAAAGAAACATTTTTGTCTTTATCCTCTTTTTCTAGTTTTCATTTGCATATTGTAAAGTCAGATAGACCTAAAGAGTTTTCCCATTTGTCAGTCAGTGACATATTTCTCGACCTGGTGTAGCTAAATATTACTGCTATGATGACAAACACAATCATCAACAGTAATACACAACTCTGAAAAGGTTGTCTTTGATATGGAAGTTCACAACGTCAGAAATATGATTTACAAACCAGACCCCTGAGACATAATCTTCTGTCTCCCTTACAACTCCCTTCTCCCTTTTAACAGCCAATTTTTATGTTCAGTTTTGGTATAGTTTCTTGCACCCTCACTTTTCAGCTTCTGTCAGTGACAGCCTCATTTGGTTAACTTCATTGTCCTATGCCAGTACTAGGTTTGTTTCAAAGTTAGCCACAATAACTTGCGAAGTCATTAAGAGGCATATTTCAAACTTCATATTGAAGTGGCTACACTGACAGCTCATTTTTTATATTCTTTGAGATAAAAATAATGTGGTTCACTCTGGATTAAAGAAGTTGTCAGGATATTCCTGATCTTGAAGTACTTGTACTTGAAAAAACCTAAAAGAAGTTTAGACTCCCGAGAATTTTGCTTGTTTGATGCAGAAGGAAGACAGTATACAAGAATTCAGAATTCAACAGTTGGGCATCTACACATTAAACAATATAGAAGTAAAAAAATTAAAACCAAACAAACTAAAACACCAAACAAATACCAAACTCTCAGCCCAAAGACACCTATCATGTCTACAGCAAATTTCAGCCAAAGGTTATCTGTCATGATACCCCACCAGCACAGATTCAGCATTTTCTAATAGTAATCTGCATTGGAATGCATTCCAACAATAACTGAAGTTATGTATAATTCTGTTATGAAACTGTCTTTATCATATAAATATTGAGTAATTTTATTCTCACCAGAACACTCAAGTAATAGAAAGGGTAATTCTTGACTCTTACAATTCTCTTTGAAGATTATTAATTCAATATCAATTAAAGTTATGGAAATTCTTCTAATTACCTTCCTGTAAATCACCAAACCGATATCTTATTGCCATATATCTAATGCAATCAGAAAAAATTCTAGGTATGACATCTTATAGCTTGAGAATCTTGAATGTTAGCTTAAAACACCATCTGAATTGGTCAGGTGGATTAAAACAAATTCATCTTACCCCTTGTTAGTTCAAAACTTCACATTATTAGGTAGTTTAAAGTAAGAATTTGAACTTGAGTGACAAGGATTATTCCATTTTATTTCTTCAGGGCATGCATAATTTCTAATTTTTGTATGATTTACCTTTAGATTAGCAAACGGTGAAAGAATGAGAATGACAAGAAACTCCATGACACCATGCAACTGCTCTTCCAGTGCAGAGCAGGAGAAAGTGCTTTTTTCCACTTCCCCTGTTCTGACACAAATACCAAGATGCCTCCTCCACTCTTCTACGTTCTGGAGAAGAAAGTTAAAAGCTATAGATGATTCACGAAATAATAAAATAGGCTGATTGGGGAGGTGGTGATGGTGTTTCTTAGTCAGAAAATATTTTAGCTATTTCAGCATCTTTTCAATGTTGATTTCTTATTTTTGAGTTTCTGAGTAATTTAGTATATAAACCTTCCTTCATCTTGTTTGAGTAAATTTTTCATCTGTAAATTTATGTTGTCAAATGCATCTTTTTTAACTTGCCTTTTCAATCATGAATTACATTCTGACCTTACTGAAATCATTAGCAAAGTCACTTGCAACATCTGTGGAGCTGTGTTTTAATTCTTCATGTTTAGTTGTTACTGCTAAATTAGTAAGTTTGTTTGCGTATTAAGCTCCATTAAATACACTAGGAAACATATGCTTCATTTGTGGGAGAGTTTAGGACAACTTCATATCTTCAGCAGTAGGCTGCTGCTCTTATTTTCTCTATTATAAATAAAAAGGTTGGACCTAAACAAAGACATGTTGCAGCCTGACTGGATCAGGGCCTTAAATCCTGGCAGTCCCAACTATACAACACATTATGCTGTCAAAATTTCTTTATATTATCTAATTTTCACAAATATCACAAAATAAATCCAAACAAATGCTTGGCATCAGGAAAAAGTATGAATATTGTTTTTGTAAAAACTCATTAATAGAATTGGTAGACAATGGAGTTTGACATTAAACTGGATTTTTTTCTAAGCACTGTCCAAGATATTTCAATATATATTGCTTACAAAAAAAAAGCATGTATAAATTGATAAATGTTTTTCAATTAATGCCTAGTTACAAAAATCTTTACACAGTTGCATGTTTAACAACTGGATTTATGTTAACATTATGTAAATAAATATAAAAAGTAATTAACACTTGGTCATTTTGTAGCTTTATGAGCTTGAGGGTTTCTGAAGGGTAGCCGAAGAGAAAAAAGGTTGCATCACGACTTCATCAGTCATTAGCAGAGTACCCACTGACTCCAACACGACCAGAATTTCACTGTAGGAATACAGATTTAAATTTGAAGTGAGACACGCAACAAGGGCATTCAAGTGAGGAGCCAAATGGCAACATTCTTTGGTTTAGATTGTAACTATTTCACTCAAAAAAAAAAAAAAGAAAAAATACAGAGTATGTAAAGTGATCCACAGTGCTTGATCTGTAGGTAGTTAATTATACTCTGTTAGCACAGGGAAAGACATGTTCCAGAGCCCAATAACCCCACTATGAAGTCTTTATAGAAATTTTTAAACAGAGTGAGTTTCAAGTAAGCAGTTGGTTACTACAAAATGCTTTTTCTTCCTAATGAGCATGTGTATCCATACACCCCTAACAATTGACAAACCAGCCCAAATTTAAAACAATCACTACAATTTAAACAAAAAGCACTAAATATTTTAAATTAAAAGAAAATGTAACAATTTCTAATCAATTTATACTGCTAAGCTTTGTACATGTCAAAAAACAAGAGTCTTCAAGACTGAGTGGCAATCTAAAAATGAGTCAGAATTGTTTGATCTTTTTAGATGTCAGTATATGCACAGTATGCTGCAAAAAGCATAAGGAAAAATTAATGTGCATTCTCAAAATCCTGGGAACTACTATGGATACAAAAGCCTACCTGCTTTTAAGATCAGACAAGTGGGACATATTTAGTCTGGGGCAAGGAACAAAAGAGAAGAAATAAAGGATGGTCTGGTATTGAATAAACATGGGACAGGTGACAGGTTCACTTAAAACTGCTATTAGGCTGTCTCGGAAAATTAAGGACAGTGGAGAAAGGGGTATGAATATGTGGGATTTAGGGTACCTTTAAAACTGCTTTCATCTTTTCTCCTATTTAAAATAAACTATTTAATACCTGCTACATTATGAGAATTGTTTTCTGAGTATTGTCATATGCTTTCTGCCCTGGCTGAGGCATTGCTCAAAGAGCAGCCCACTTGCCCCTTGGAGTCACTACTGAAAGTACAAGGGAAGGAAATAGCAAACCCAAAGGCAGGTCAGCATTAGGCAGCAGAGTTCCCAGTGCAAATGGAATGATTGTATCAGGATATAATGCATAGCATAAAAACTTTCCTCTCTTCAAGATGATCCTATTGAAAAAGTAGCTTATTTTGTATCTGACTGTCTGTCCTAGCTGCGCTTTCTCATTTCCCCAAATATATTTGAAGGTCAGCCTAAGTGCAAACAGGGGACATCTTGGATTTTTTTCCATCAGGATTCTCATACAGAGCTAAATTTCATTAAAACTTAAATCAGTTTATTTTCCAATTCAGGCTACATTACATTTGCTTTTGTCTCAAGTAATTTTTCTAGACATTACAAAATACTATAAATGCTGAAGCACTGCTTGTTTCCACTTCCACTCTTGAATGATCTTTGATTTATGCTACACTGCTTGCTAAAATATCCTCAGTTATATCTTCCAAATTTACATTGTTAGCACTGAAAGAGTTCTGAAGCAGTCACATGGGCCCTTCCCATCATAGTGAAGAACTATAGAATTTTTTCAAAGAGCTGAAAGATGCAGGGGATTTGTATCATCTCACCTCAAAACTGCTCTCCTCAGTTTTCTGGAAGAACTGTTTCAATAGAATCACATGTAATACTTTAATACCACAACTATTAAAGTATTTAAATTATTTTGATTTTAAACATGCCTTCTGTTAGAAATGAGGGACCAGGGAAGAGTTTCTGACAGAGAAATCTTGGTTCTGGCTCAGTAAATTATCCCTTCTGTCTGCTCCTGCTTTCACTCTCTCGGATGCAGTGATCGACACTTTAATGTTATGTGCAGTAGAAGTCATCTTCAAGTTTACTCTTTAGCAGATGGCATTTCATAAAAACAAATACAATTACTTACTGTAACAAGTTTAGAGAAGTTATGACCTACTTCAATCTTAGCTCAATTCTACAAACTTTAGGTAAGCAGTATAGGTAAAAAATGCAATATCTTAGGATACTTTCTCTTCATTTTTAAATAGTTCTAGATAAGGAACCAGCAGTGGTAAAAATTATCTTTCCTTTTTGCGGTGTTTGTTTCTAATGGTAAAATACATATACTGTTTTCCATTGTAAGCAGCATGTAATAATACAGGTAGACAACCTGATATAAAATGAAAGACAATTCTCAGCGAGGCAAGTAATTAAGTGAAACTATCCAAGTATAACCTCTTTTGTGCTGTGCCTATGCATATCCATATTCTGTCAAATTACCTGAGAAGTGAAATTATATTAAAAAGAGGGAGAATTTTTCAGCATTGTAAATACAAGTATATGAAAACAAATAATTTTTCAGCACATTTAAATATTGGAATTGATGAGGTTAAACCTATCAGATGACCTAGCATGTAAAGCTTTCAAAAATCAGAGAAGGGCTGTTGCCTTTTACAAAACAGTAATCAGCCATCAAGCTGGAGAGAGTTGGGGGGCAAGATTGTCAATAACCAATGACGTTTGAAGGTTGCAGAATTTTTAAGCTTTTATATGGCATCCTTGACAGCCAAAAAAAAAAAAAAATTAAGCCATAACAAAAGGATGTGAGAAAAGTAGCATTTAAACTATAAAGAACCAGGCACTGGCATATGGCTGAAATGCATTTATGAGCACAGCTGTGCTTGCCCACCAAAAAAGCCTTAAGTTGCATGCTGTTTTATATGATGGATATGTGTCATGCCAGCCACAGGAAACAGCAAAAGAAAGAATGGCTGGGGACAAGGCTTTGAAGGCTGCTGGCTCTGTGCAGAGACAGGAGAGGCCATTCAGAAGCTCGAAAAGCAGCAAAGCATCTATCTTTCCACAAACAAACTTAAGAAACATTAATATAAATGAGAGACTAGGACTGTTAACAGAACGTGTGAGTGCTCATGTCGAGGAGGCAGGAAGGGTGATGAGCAAAAGACAAAAACACAAGATTACAGAGGGCAGCTGGCAAGCATGCAACTAACGAATTAGTGTGCGTTTTATAACAAATAGTGTTTTAAGTCAGCTCTGCTTTCACATATTTCAACATCTGTATCGGATCAGAAAGGATCAGCTACTCTTCCAATCCCATCTTATTTATTTATGGTGTATTTTGAAAAGAGGATACTTTTTAAAGCTTTTTATAAGAAGAGCTTAAATTAATACTCTGTATCAGAAAGAAGTAAGTAATTGCCAATGGGCTGGAGGTATTTTGTGGCAATATGGGGAGAGAAGCTGGTGAAAGCTATTATCCTGACCAGAGACACCTCTGCTTCACAGAAATTTGATCCCTAATTAGCACAAATGTGAGATCATGTACAAACACTAAAGCAGACATACAAAGGTACCTTAACAGTCATTCTACAGTTTGCTCATTATTTCCTAATAGCTTTCCCTATCCCCAGTTCAGAACCATTTTGTTTACCATCTTTATCCTTCATCTCAAGCAGCTTTCATACACTGGATTTTTAAGCTTTTTAAGCTTTTTGAGCTTTTTAAGGCTCAGATATCCTAAATATATACCTTTTTATACTGCCTTACCTAAGAACTGGATCAATTTTGCAGAACTTCTGAGGATTTCAATAGCACAATATGTTGCTGTTACTGTGGCTGGAAAACAGTGTACAAGCATCACGAAAATGTGAAATTTTACAACATTGCAATTTTGGAACAGCTCCAACTGTAAGAGTGATACTTACGAGAGGATGAAAAAGAAATTTAACAGCATTTTGACGTATGCTCAATCCTGCCATAAGCATTCACAAAATAAAAACTTAATTAAGATGAATTACCTTTTTAAAAACAAAAACAGTGGTGGAAGGGCTTAATTGATACTTGAGAAAAAAAGACCAATCCAAATCATGCCAAACTTTGCATAGAGAGGCATGGCTCTTCACACTTTGGTATCAATGATGACATAAAAATCCAGATGCAGTGTCAAAGAACTTGCATACCAACTTTTTTATTAATAAAAGTAACAGTTCTCCTATACTATAAATATATACCCAGCAGCGAGTAGCAGGCACAGAAATTGTGAAGATCACTATTTTCAGATTTGAATTCCCAAAGCTAAACCACACAATAAAACTAAATCAAACTGAGCTTTAGGCAGAGTTGATAACTCTCTGTACTTTCTGCCCAAGCCTTTGGTAAGCCAGGAGAATACTGTTCTGAGAAGTGACAGTCATTAACACGACCCTCTTCAGACCCTAAGCAACATCAGCTCGATTCCGGGTGATATCTCCAGCCACTAGGCTATTGGTCTAGACTACTGGCAGCACAGTCAGGTCTATATTCCCTCTAAATATGCCATTCAGTCTGCAACCTGATTCGTGTCCTGTCTCATGTCTGTAGTCTCAAGAGTGTGAGGAGGGATCATTCCATACCTCAATTATTCTATTTTCCCAAACTTGTTTATTCTATATCTGATCTAGACAGAAAAATATTAAAAAGGAAGCAGTGGGAGCTCTCCTGTCAAGACTAACCAACGATTTTCTGCCCTTATTAACCTTCAGTCAACAATACAGTTTGCTTCTGGGTCCATTAAAATCAACTGTTCTGCTTTCATTTTTTGCATCGTGGTTAGGAGACATTTTACATGCACTTTTTAGGAAAGAGGTTTAATATTTTTATACTGTATCTGTGCTATCTTATCTTTGTTGAATATATTAGGTTGGTTATTTCATCTTCAAAATTCAGGTAAAAAACATAGTCTAATACAGTGGTAAGTCAGAAAGTAAACCATTAAATAATTACATTATTAAAAATGTAGCAATACATAATCCTATGTACTTGACATTTAAATGGTGATTCTCACATCTTATTAAGATCTATAGGTTTTCCTAAGATTCTGAGATGGTGCTTTGGAATCTTGATAGTAGTATGATAATACAATCTACTGCTTCAGGCTTTAGATCACACACAGAGTAGCCTTCCTTCTCTTAAGCAACATTTTACAGACATTTCATACTCTGTGATGTGAAGAAGATGTGAAATGCAGGGAAATGAAAAAATCTTCCTAATTTATTGACCCATCCTTCAAGCTGAATAAGCAAGAAAGCTTGGAAGAACATATAGATCCATGAGTGTTTTGCACAGTGTAGGAGCTCACCTGGGAACATTTCAGAATATTCAAAGGGATATTTTGATCTCATACAAACACATGGCTAAGTTGCATCAGCTAATTCCTCATGATATCGTGTCTAAGGTACCCCTCAAGTGCAGAGGAAAATAATGGGGAGCAAGGTATTCTTTAGAAGCCTCTGAAGCTTCTACACACCAGAGGCAAGGAAAACAGTTGTGAAGAAGTTGCCACTTCTTCTGCTACTTTACTCGGACAGCAGATGAGGGAAGTGGAATTTCATCATTCTCAAAAATCCTGCTAAAGGTAGATATTTCTATTTGCTATTTTATTTGACACTAGTCCTTAACCAAACATAAAATTTCTGTACTTGAGTGAGGCTGAGCACTCAATGCTATCTCACCCTAATACTCTAAAGATAAAAGCTCATTGCTTGAAAATACAGGTGTTCTTCTTTCCAGGAGCAAAAATGAAATCCTGCCCAGTTTTTTGGATTCAGTTACTTGTAGGAACATCAAAATTAGAAGAAAGCCCTAAAATCCTTCTCAAAACTTAGCTCATGTGAACTAGCACATTTTATTTTCTCATAGCATCAAAACTGAAATAACTGCTTAATAATTGATCTTTTCTACACAAGATTATCATAATTCTCAATATCTCAGCACAATTCTTCTATATTTTATGTGTTCATTATGAAATAAACAGGGCTTTCCAGACTCAGAGAAGAAAATACTGAACAGATTTTAGTGATTATAGTAGAGGAATGTATCTATTACAGGTATGAAAAGAGGATTCTCTAAATTCAGCCCCATCTTAAAACTGCAGTGCTTTGATGCTTAGATATTCCCTTCAACTGTACACTGGAAGGGTTATTTCAGATTTCTAACATATTTCATTTGAAATTGTCAAAGAAGTGTCAGGAGTTTAAAAAAAAATTTGTACAATAACTAAAAAAAAGGGAATTCACTTTAGGAAAGCATGCAATGTATAAATGAAAAACTCTGAACTGGTGAAATGCAATAAAAAATGTGAAAGAATACAGCTGAGTATTAACAGAGGAATTGTAGTAGACATAATGTTTCTGAAACAATTAATGGTTATTTATCCTCAAAGCATTATTGTGGGAAGAATGAAAATGAATAAACCATTCAAAATCAATTTTAAAAAAACATATTAGTCACATTAACCAATATTAAAATAATATTATCTTGATTAGAGATAATTTTTCGTTATTATATTCTCCAATTTACAATATCAGTAACCAATACCTCACGGCTGCTATCTTAATTAAGCTTAATTTCTGTCTTGCGTAAAGTGGTTGAAAATGGTCTTGAAAAATAAAACCTCTGTAGAAATTATAACACAGCCTAAGCAGGTCTGTATTTTGCTAGAGGAAGCCTAAATTCAGCACATCTTTCCCTCCCTAAAGCCCCAGATCACCACCGTTAAGAAAGCTGATCCATGGGTTGATCACATGAGATGCTGATGGAAGGAAGGTCCCTTTCTCCCATGAGGAGTGTCTTGCTGTAGAAAGGACATGCAGTGGGGATGCACTTGGTGAACACACCATAATTCTTATTGCTACAACATGGATAAGGCAATGCAGTGGAGAAATAAAGGACAGGAGATGAGAAGCACAGGACAGACATGCTGCCAATAAGGGTGACAACTGCACATCTATTTCAAGAGCAGATGTGAAATAAAATGTTGAAATCTTATTTTAGAAAAGCATTAGTTCAAAATATAGAAAATGAGCACAAATTAAAGAGAAAGGAAAGACACAAACAGATTGGTTTCCTTTTTCTACAACCAATCTTTATAAAGAACTTGCCTACTTATATAACAAGATCTGTGGCAGCTGAAATTCAAGTAATATATTGCACAACAGTGGTAAAATATGAATGGGCAATATAATGCAGTTTAATCAGTTCTGGTTTTAGTCAAAAGCATTGCTGTGGCATCACCACGGTAACAAAGTCCTACTTGTACAAAAGCTGAGTTCAGGGCAGTACCAACTGTTCTGCATACCAATGCCAAATTGCTGCTGTGGAAATACCTTACAAGTATCACTTTACAATGGTTATCTCTTTGTCGTAGTTTAAAATGAAACATAATGAAGGCATCCAAACACTGGATGTGCACAGAAGAACATATCATATGCCATATACTCTTTTCTTTACTACACATGTTCTATCTCAAGTAACTAGCTATTTGTAGCTGTATATCCGTTATTGCAACATGAATCTGACACAAATAATTTTTTTTATCCTTGTCAGAGGGAAAAAAAGTCTTCTCCTTAATGCACATTAAGGAAAATTAATTCTTATTTATAACTTTCATCTGAGTTTGAAGCTTGCTTTCTGTCATTATATTAACACCTTCAAATAGAAGCCTGAAACCTGGAAAAATAAAATATAGTCAGTGGTAAAGACCTTACCTTTGCTTACGGACTTCATGTGTTTAAAGGGGGCTTTTTTGTAGCCTGTTGAAATATTAACAGCACCACAACCGTCATTTATCTCAAGGGACACTAGTCTGTAACATTACAGAACTAAACTCAGAGAAATAAACCTTTTAAATTATTTCAGACTGCTAAGACCAATCTTTCTGCAACATGATGAACATGAAAAGAACATGAAAAACTTTTACCATTCCTTGGATGTGAACAGGTACATAAATAAAGAACTGATACAACCCTCTCATAAATAGAAGTGGGGAAAATGTAGTAAAAGCTTAAGATTTGCTGTGGTCAGAAACAATGACCAAGAATATTACATTTAATGAAAAATGTTGAGATCTGAAAAAATGCTTTGATTTTATATTGCAATTATACCTTGTGCAGAAAAACCAGAAGAACAACAAAAAAATACCATAAAAGAAAAGAAAAGAAAACCAGATAGAGTAGCCAAGCCTGGAACATTAACAGCCCAACAGAAGGTTATTCAGTTGGTGACATGTTGGTCCTGAACTGAACTTGGAAACCAAAGTAACAGTTTTCACCATCTTTCCTTTACAGCTCTATTTAAATGTACTTTGTTTTTAGTATACTTTTATAGTCTCATGCCTTTGCATATTGAGGACATGTTTAATTATCCTAGTGGTATCCTTCCTGTACCTATAATGACAAAGAAACAAGACTCAGTGCAGCTCAGGAGTCCAAAGGCCAGTAGGTACCGTGCTGGACATTGGGTGTGTCAGACAGTCAACTAACTGCAATTGAAACCAGCAAAACATGAGACATACAGAAAAATATTTGCCAGTAGCCATTTCTGATCATAATAATGCTTTGCAAAATTTTAAATTCACTCATGAAGAGAGGCCAAAATAAAGATGTACAGAGACAGAGCTAAAGAGACATTTGAAATACACTGCACTCAGCATAAAAAATAAAATGTGATCAATACACTCCTTTAAAGAGAATGCACAAGGAATGGGAACATAAAGGACTTTATAATTAGTTAAAAGGTGAACAAGTCCAGCATATTTTTGAAGGACTGGGGGAGAAGAGGCTTGTGATATGTGAGCAGTGTTCTGACATAAATAACATTTCAAAGAATCCAAAGGAATAAGAGAGAAAATACTCTGGAATCCAATATTGAATTCTGTCCAAAACCACACAACTGCATATACAGTTGTGGTAACCAATGCAGCATAAAAATGATGCTTATCTCACATGACAAGATGTAAGAAATGGAACAAATAATATCACTTTGTGAATTTGCAAGGCAGGGACAAGAAGTCCAAATTTCATCATGTGCCATAATGTTGTCTTTTGCATTAGTGAAGACCAATTGCTGTTAGTCTGACAGAAAAAAAAAATAAATAAATTGGACAAAGATGCATAAGCAAGTCTTTTATCATGACAAACTTAACTGGATTTTAAGACTCTAAATAGGTGGAACCGTGCAAATATTCTAATAGCATATACATGAAAAACAGAGTGGAAAAACAAAGTTCATAAAATCATATCAGTTGGAAAGTCCTTTTCGAGACTTTCTGGTCCAACTACTTCCTTAAAGAAAGGTCACCTTTTATTAGGTTGCTCAGGCCCACATTCAGTGGAGTTCTGAATACCTACAGAAATTTATATACCACAAGTCTACAAGTTTGGATCCTGTTTCAATATTTCGCCAGTCTCATAGTGAAAAGACAGATTTATCAAGTGTGTCACCTCTGAGAAGTACCTTCATTCTGTCGTGAATCTTCTTGATATGAATCTCTCCACAGTGCTAGCATTAGTATTTTCTAATCTTTGGAGTCAGATACAAGGGCACCTAGTTTTCCTTTCTTGTTTTTTTGGTCTCAGGATACCACACTTCGTGCAAGCATTTGTCCTGTACCTTTGAAAGCAATGTATTCTCTTTCCCTGGAGAAAACAGTACGTTTTACAAAATTGAGTTTGCACTTGAAGAAAGGTTTATGGTTTAGAGATGGACTTGATCGTTTCCAGCCTAGGGGATTCTGTGATTCTATTATATGAGCTCCAGGTTTGTTATTGCAATTTGTGGGCACTAAATGTCCTCTTATTTGGCACCTGAGAATGGCCTAACTCCATCTTCCCAAAGACCGATCAAAGTTTGGCAGCTGCAGACAGTAATCAGGTCCTGCAAAGCCTTAAATAAGCCTTAAATGGTGTCTCAGCTGCTTCATTTATCTCTTCTGCCCCAGACCCTCAAGCATCTTGATGGCCATCACCTGCTCCTTCTCCACTATGTCATCTGTCTGGTAGTGTATTTTGGCCCAGCACCCTAAATTTGGTCTCAAAGCACCCCAGATTTGGTGTCAAACAGAGGAGAAGGATTACTTCCCACCATCTCCCAGTTGTGTCCTTGTCACTACAGCACCAGATGCTGCTGGCTTTCACTGCTGCCAGCCCCAGGGTCGCTCCTGTGCAGTCACCTGTGCACCCCAGGGACATTTCCACAGAGGTGCTGCCCTGCCAGGCAGTGCCTGGAATGGACATTTCCTAACTACCTAGATAGCATTGCCTGTGTCTTCTAAATGGCAAGATTAAACAGCTGAGGGAGAAGTATAAGTACATCTTGCAATGCATAAAGACTCTTATCAACAGAGGAGCACCACATTTCAAAATTAACAGATTGGGCAGTTGAAAGATCAGAACTGTATCAACATTGGCAATATTAGAAGTGAAACCATAGCTTATGAACAGACCCAACTGAAAAGGAGATATTTTTGGAGAGAAGTGAAGCAAAGATCAATAAACGTGGAGAGCAAATATTTACATCTATGAACCAATGAAGAAAGTTCCAAGAGTAAAACAGAGCAAACATTTGTGCTCAATTAACCCCTTTTACAGACAACACACTTCTTGAAGCTGTGACTGCCAGCTAAGCTCCTCACCTGTGGACTGGGAGCAGAACCTGACCAGCAAGAGACTCATCAGGAGGACTGAGGTTTTATTTTTTTCATGTTTTTTTACCACAATGACCTCATTGAGAGAGCACATTTTTAATTCCTGGCATCCTTTACTTTTACATTTGTAAAACACTTGTGTGTTAACTATTCAGAATGTACCAGCTGTTAGGAGACCCAGCAGGAAAATGACCCTCTGGAGCTTGCTGTGTGTCTCCAAGATCATGTTCAGAGGCAAACTGCCAGAGAGGAATGGTTTGCCATACGTTTACAGTGACACCTTGAATTGGACTGGGTACAAAACTATCTGAATTCCAAGTTTGAACTGAAAGTAAAAAGCACTACCCTTTACCATATCTAAAAAAAAATGCAGCCAAATCCTTCTTTTACTCAGACAAAAAGTTCTGAAAATATTTTTTGAGCAAAGGATTGCAAAATTACATCCAAATATGCCTGAAGTAATGTTTACTTTCTGCATTTATTTTCTCCATGTTAAGGTACACAGAACACGGTGTACTAAAAGTTAGGTCAAAAGTCTTAAATATTCTCTGTCAAGCCTGAGTCTAATATCAACTTTTTGCTAAAAAGAATCAACTGTAAACACCATCTTGAATGTTCTTTAAGTCTAACTGTGGCATCCTTAACATTGCTGAGAAATACATGAGCTCACAGTTAGGATCTTCCTCATGCTTGTTATTTCTGTTAGTAATTTAGGCTAAAAAATTAAGCTAAATAATTCACAAATTTAGCAAAATAATTTAGTTAAATAATTTCAATTACATTCTTGCAGTCATTTTGCATTTGAAGGTGTCATTTATTTGACATATTCAGCCCAACAATGATAAAAATTTTTACTCATCTGAGTCTCTTTGCATATGCAAAATAAAATATGAACAAAATCTCTGGCCATGTGACTTGGGAATGAAGGCTTACTTTTTTCCGTTTTTTTAATCTACTCCTTTTGAGTCCTTATTTTCCACTTAAATCTGCAGTGAGAAAAGAGTGTGTTTGTATATACTCTGGGTAACTTTCAGGTTCATGATGACACATTTTACCAGGTGTTTCCAAGACTAAAAATCCCCAGGATATCTGCACTAATTATTAGCAATTTTAGCAATTAATATTAATGTGTTTCAAAAATTACCTAGCCGTCTTACTGTGCTGGCAGGTTAAAAAAGGTTATTCTAGCTTATCAATAGTCCACAACATTGTATTTTATCTGTATTAAAATCCAGAATATCTCCTCAAGCTTAAGATAATGTCAAGGTATTATTCTTCATCTTCAAAAAATATTGCCAAACAACCCTCCAAAAATGAATTAATAAACACAAATTTAGGGTTTTTTTTTTTAATTATTTCAATCTATCATATTCTACCTCATGTTGACTTCTTTTTTCATTTTTCACTGGAGGGTTACTTCCCACTCAGCAAGTTTTACAGGAATGGTTTTAACATAAGAATAGCACTAACACCCTGACAAGCAGCAGTGTGGTCACACTGGCAAGCTTCAAGTTCAGTTTTCATCAGAAGTTTATTTAGTGTTGATGGAGATATATTAATGAGATAGTAAAGCTGGAAAATCTCTGCAGCACCTGAGCAACTTTCTAAGGAAGCGGAGTGTGTGTTAAATCCTTTAAACCCTGAGTGGTACCTATCCTGCAAAATTTAGCTTGCTCAGAATAACACAGGAAAATGCTTTGGTCTATTTATTGGAATACTTGTTAGTTTCACATTAGAAATAAAACACACTGATATGTAGAACTTTTTTTTTTTTCTTAAGGGCATCAAGAATTACATTGCTTCAAATCAATCGATTTGGGGAAAGTTGGCACTGGAACAATTTTAAAGCAAGAGAGTTTTAGTATTTTCAGTCTTGGAAGAAGGGAAAGTGAACAAAGGCAGAAAGTTAAGAAGATAAAAGCAATTAATTTTAAATACTTTTCAATCATACATCAAAATACTAAACCAGGACCTGCTAGTCGGTCAGTATGATGATATAAAAAAAATTTGACCAGGAAGCCCTTTGGAAACATCAACCACTTCATGTCAAGGTATTCTTGAATCGAAAATGCTGTAAAGAGCTATATTATTGTAGTAAATAAAAAAGAAGAAATGCCACAAGTGTAATATCACAAATTAAACAACTGCACAATGTTCTCCTTTCACTAAGAGGTCTAAGACTAAATTCTGATACTCCGTTGCTTGAAGCTTATTGCTTTGTAATGGAGCTAATAAGATGTACAGGAGGAAAAAATATGTTCCAGATTCAGTCTTAGTGTAAAAAGACTCAGCTCCCTTGATTTCATTTGATTTCAAATCACAAATTAAATAATCCCAATACTCTTAAAAGAAATTATAATGAGATCATTAGTCTTTATCCAGCAGATAATTCAAGAGTGACTATTTTTTAGAACATCATGTTTAAGTTTCAGAAGCTCCCTCTTTCCAGGAAGGTTAATTACTCTAATGTGTTTATCTAGTTCTCTAACAGTAATACCCTATGTCACATGGCAATATCACCTTAAAAATAGGGCAGATTAAACAAATCTCTTTACTTGTCCCGTAAAAATATTGGTTGTGGTTTAAAATGCACTTTCGTAAGTATGCCATTAATGGCTTGTATTCCAAAACATTAAGGCATATGTAACTATAGTATTATGTTCTTCATAAACCCTGAAGCAATGTTGAAAGAAGATAAACAGCGACTTAATTCTAACTGCTATTGGCTAAATCTAAATGAGCTCTGAACAGATAAGATCAAAATTAAGCAATACTCAAGATCTGCTTATGCAAGGCAATATGCACTTGCAAAATTCTACCACAGACTACGTCTGCAGAATTCATGTTTAACATCTTTAAACAGGAAACAAAATGTACAGGTATGAAAAAGGAAACTACACCACGTTTCAAACATTTAGCTGTGTTTTGTGAAGTGCTATATGGCCTTATCATAATAGAGCACAAGTTCTTGCAGGATCAAGCCCAAATCTAACATCTAAATAACCTAATGCTCAACATGCATGCCCAGCTTTTGCTTCAGTGTATTGAAGCTGAATTGAACTAATTCATGCGCATAATTTTAAGTACAGTCCTGGGTCAGGAGGGGGCTGCCCACCATACCAACACCTTCTTGTGAGAAATGCTCAGTTCTGCCAGTGGAGAGGGGCCACCACCTCTGCTGGCACTGTGCTTGTACCCATGATGAACAGCCTGGAAAGGGGGTAAGAATGTTTGCTGGTAATAATTAATTATAATAAGGGCAAAGACCGTAGAAAAATTGCAAAAAGACATTGAAATGAGCAAGAAAATACCAGAATAATTTCTATTTCAGTCTAAAGTGATATACAAGGTTAAAAAAACTCCTTAACTTTATATCCAAGATGATGAGCACTGAGCTAACTATTGCATAGAGGAAAGATCTTGGGTGAAGGTAGTCATGCAGTCCAACCATCCACCCAGCACTACCCCTGTAACCCCTAAACCACTAGACCACACCACCCAGTGCCAGAGCCAGATGCCTCTTGAACACCTCCAGGGGTAGTCACTCTGTCACCCCCCTGGGTTACCTAATCCAACGCCTGACCAGCTGAACAGTGAAAAATATTTTTTCTGCGTTCTGATCTGAATCCCCTGTCTCAGTTAAGGCCATTTCCTCTTTTCCTCTCACTGTAGGCACAGCAGAACTCATTACATCCTCCTTTCAGGAAGCTGTTGAGAGCGATGAAGTCCCCCCCAAGACTCCTTGAGACTAAACACTCCCAGCTCCCTCAGCCATTCCTCACAGGACATGTCTTCTAGGCCCTTCACCAGCTCCATTGCCCTTCTCTGGACACAGTCCATCACACCAAACACCTTTTGGAAGTGAGGGCCCAGAGCTGGCCAGAGCAATTGAGGTGTGGCCTCACCAGTTCCCAGTACAGGGGGACAATCCCTGCCCTGCTCCTGCTGGCCACACCATTGCTGATCCAGGCCAGGATGCCCTTGGCCTTCTTGGCCACCTGGGCACACCCTGGCTCATGTTCAGCTGCTGTCACCAGCAGCCCAAATCACTTTCTGCCAATGAAAAGAACAGCCTAATGCTCAACTCTGGTCAAAAAAAGTATATAATATATTTTACTTTATTAAGAAAGAAACTGACACCAAAACAAAGACTACTGCTCTGTGGTATAACCTGTAGCTTCCTTTCATCTTAGATATTTTTGCCTAAATGGGAGACAGAGTTGGACATGATGCAAAAAGAGTTGCTTTCTAACATTCGTTGTCCACTATTATTCGTAATCAGAAGAGTTAGACTTGCAAAACAATATACTGGATTGCTATTAGCAACACAGGGAAAAAAAGTAAAAATAAGAATCTCAATGAAAAATTGTTTTGAAAATGAGTATCTTTACCTTAAACACTCAGTGATTTACTTAAACACTGGTCGCATTTTTCATTTCATATAGCAACTTTTCCTTAGTTTTCTTTCAGATATAATTGAATTTAAATAAATGTTCTTATGAAAAGCAGATAGAAGTTACACTTGAAAAAAAAAAAGAAAAGACAGTAGATGAACAGTACTGACTTTGACAAGGGACAAACAGCAAAATCTCGACCATTTTAGTGTGATAATTTTATAGGGGACTGAACCTTTTATAGGTTTTCCAGAAGTAAACATCTATATTTCTTCAGATTAATTTTACTGCACATGTCCATACAATTTTGATCTTGTCTGGAGTCTCTAGGCACTAAGACAAATAGAAAACAAATAGTAACGACCTTGGAGGTTACAGTGATATCTCAGTGAGTGAGCTATTGGAATGCAGATCAAGTTATTAATAGCAGTTATAAATTATATTATGATAGTTCCTGCAAAATCTAGCTGAACACCAGTACAAAATTGTGCTGGCATTTTACAGACAAAGAAAACAGTCCTTCTCTAAAGAATTCAAGATTGAAAATTTAGGTAAAGCAGGAAAAGATGGTCAATTGAGACTTGTTGAATCAAAAGTGAACCAGAATGATGTCAGCAATAAAACATGAAGTTTAGCAGAGTGAATGGAGACTCATGTTTCTACCTGCATAAAGAAATTAGAAAGAAGAAAAACTGTTGGGGAACTGGAGTCAAAACTGGATAAAAGATGGGAATTATCCCATTCCTGAAAACCTGGGTGCTCTCCAGTACTGCCAGTAGCCTTCAACACACAGATTTCCTTCATTCTCCCCCAGCTGCCTCAAGACATCCTTCAAACAACCTCCTCAGCACCCCAGCAGGTTTTGAGGGTTTGATGATGTGTGATGATGTGTTTGATGATGTGGCAAGAGAAGTACAGATTATGATAGTATCTCCCAAATATCCACCTCAAAGGGAAAACTGGGAAGGAGGCATCACTCTAGGGATTTGCAACCAGTTTTTATGTTTTTATTCATTATTTCAAACACTGAAGTGATTCTGGAAAGGCTGGTTGAGTGACTACATTAAAGTGGTATCACAGGGACTAAAAAGACATGTACAGATGAATGGCTGCAGGTAGAATATTATGTCTTTAAGCAGGTGAATACTGACAAAAAAATTTCAGGGAATATTAACCTTGCTTTTCTGTCAAATCCCTTGCACTTCTATTCACAGCCATCTCTTTGCATTGCAGGAATAATTTGCCAGAACAGGGCATTTCAAATTCATACTAGAGAACACTAGAAAACAGAATTGTTATTTATAGCTGGGAGTACTTGTACCAGAAATATGACTGATGTTTTTCTAGTCAGGAAACACAAGAGCACGTGACACATTTATTCAGTAAAAATCAGCTGAAATTTAAAGACCAGCTTTACTTTCTGTTCCAGCAGATGAATTTTTTTTTTTTTTCAAAAATAATCGAGCAAACAGTTTCTAGTCAATAAATCTGGGAAAATGCCACATAAATAATGAACAAGGAAAATTGGTTTTTACTTCTTAATAGTAATCTAGAGGAAAAATTGACTCATCTGTGTGTCAGGATCTTTAAGCAAGCAGACATGCATACACTGTAACAAGACTGTTCTTCAAATAGCAGCAGGTCCCATTTTGTCTAGTTGTGGATCTCACTAACTCCAGATTTGCACTGCAGTGTAACCAAGCCCAGCCAGGCATTAAATAAGGAAACTAGCATTTCTGGAATCATTTATAGAAGGGGAAATTAGTATTTCTAGAATAAGCTACATTTAGTTGAGGAAGCAATAAAGAACCCATGAATTATTCCACGTGAAGAGAGAGCTTCTAATAAAATGCATCTTAGGTAATAACAGTCTATGCTGTAACAGCACAACAGTAGGCATGAAACCTGCATAGCTTTACAGCTTCAAAATCTATGCCATTGCTATTAAGACAGTGTAAATCCCTAAGTGTGGCTGGAAGAGGAGTTTTGGCTTGTCTCAGATAGAGGAGACCAGATGGACACCCCACAGGGTTCTCTCTACATCTTGCACAGCTTTCTCCCTTGATATGAACAAGCATATTCCTCATATTTTTTAACTATAAACTCAGGATTCTTTAGAAAATTACCTATGCCTACTTTCAAAAACATAAAAATGTGTTTCTCAGAATAGAACAGTACACATTTCAGTCTTGTCTTTGTTGCTCAAGCAGTAAGTGCAAAATTAAAAAGCAATACTATTAGTTCACATGCGATTTGAAATTTTGTTTAAAAACGCATGTACAAAAGGAGCATACATTACAAAAATTGAAAGTGTTAAGTATTATTCAAGGATAAAATATATGTATTTATGCATTCTGGATGGAGACTATACTATTTGAATAGTTACAAAAAATTACAGCAGCTTAATTTTTTTAATTCAAATATTCCATAGATATGTGGTTAGACAGGCTAATCTAACAAAACTTTTGCCTACAGAGTGAAACCTACATTTTCCTTTTCCTCTGCCTTCTAAGAAAATGACAGTAGTTCCTGGCTTAAAAATAAGTGAATAGTTGCAGTCATCTTCCCTAGGTTTCTTTTGCTGTTAGTCGAGGAAAACAGAAGTCTACATTTTTATGACATGATAGTGCCAGAAATATTGGGGAAAAAAAACCCTTCAGACAGAGAGTAAATTACTGGCACTGTTTCTTCAAAGATGTTGCCAGAACCTGACCTTGTTTTTCTTATTCCTTATTAAAAATGTGCATACAATTAGTACATAATTTCTCTATTTTCACTGAGAGGCTGTAAACCTTATCAGTGCCATTCCATTGACTCTAGAAGTAAAATTATTAGGAAGCATATATTTCAGCCGCAGGTACACTGGGATATGTTTTCTGCTAATTGTTCTGTACTGCTTTATAATTATGCTTGGTTTACTTCGATTTGCCTGTAATTAGCAATTTTCATTAGGCCCGATAATTCAGTCTAGCATGTAATACTATATAAAAATAGACATAAGTGTATTAGGGAAATACTTTAGGTGTGTTGAAGAACCTCTTCAGAGTGAACTGAACAGATGAATAAGGTTACCCTCGATTTGCCTCCTTAGCAGGTAGCAAAGGCTCCTGCTGCCCCTGGAACAATGTGACTCCGTGTTATCCGATTAGTGACACATCCCTCCGTCAGAATTAAGGTGCAAACACAGCCACATCCCAAAGCCAACAAACAATATAGGTTTTATTTAACAATCGTTGTGAGGTAGAGAGAGAGAAAGAAATAGAAAGGAAAGAGAGAGGGAGAGAGAGCGCACTTGAACAAATAAAATATTATCAATGCTGTATTCAAATAAATTATTTTCAGGTAGGGCTAGAAAATAATTAATGAAGAAATAGAGAACACCATTTGATGCTAGATTTCTTAAGAACTTGTCAATGGATTGTGTAATAAGTGAATATCTTTGTCCTACTGGCAGAGATTGCATTATTCTCTATAATACAAAAATTGAAGCAAGTCTTTGTTGCCGGCACTAGCAATTTAAATGTCTTGCTTGTGATATTGGCTTTCTTTCATCTTGCAGTCTTGTGATACTGTGTTTAAAACCATTATTAGACTAGAATTCATCACTTGAGTCTTACATTTTGTTTAACTATTTGAACCAGACAATACTAAGCCTGGATTTGATTCTCTCCAATGTCTTTTAATGAGCTAATGTAACTTTTTTAGTTACATCTACGAAAATACTGATGAGTATGTTCAGTCTATTCATATACATTCCACGTGCTCCTCCACAAGATTGATTTTACTTCATTTATCAGAAAACTGATGAATGACGAAGATCACAAGTCAAGTAACAGATGTGACAAAATTTCACCTTGTTATATTAGGTATCTAACAAACTCCTTACTGTGGAGAAATCAGGACAGCATATTTTACCCAAACTTTTCCTGTTCCTATCTTCATGAAGAGATTCCATTTTATTAATTAGAAAACATCAATTTCTGTTTACTGTGGTTCAAGACTAGTTCTGTAGCTTAACAGAGAACTGAATGGATCTCAATGTTAAATGAAGATTGAACTCAAAAAGTCTGACAACCAGTAACTAACTCGTCCATTTTACAAAAAATTTTTATAGAAACAGGCCGAAAGGCTTACCCTCTCTCATTGACTCTTGGCAGTTTTAAACAAATGATCATATACTTCCAGCCATAGCCTCATTGTAAAAGGTAGCCAAGGAATGAGCCTCCAGTGCAATGGACATCACAGGGAAAGTGAATGAGGCAGTAGAGAGGACAAAAGAGAATATGAGGAAAAAACAGCATTTTATAAAACCACAAAATGTCTCATTCCTGATATAATATTGAAACAAAGAAATCTAAAACAGTAAGAGCATGAAGATTCAAAAACAACCTTGGATTAAAATCAAAGAGAGGTAAAGAGATAAAATGAAAGCTCAGGTGAAGGACACAATTCTTGATATGTCCCAGGAAGCACGTTCTGGAAGGACTCCAAGAGATCAGACTGTCTGAAGGTAGGATTACCTACACCTACAGCATTTACCTGACCTGGATAGGCCCTGGATCTTGTGGAATATCTCTGGTTATTTATGTTTGAAGCACTATTTATTTCTTAAGGCTTTTTTTTTCCCCAGACCATTTAGTTCCCATATGATCAAACTTCAGTTACACGATAGTGTGACCCCCATGCTGACAAAGTGCACTCAAATGCTATCTAAAGGACAACCTAAAATAATACCTGGATGATGATATCCAGGGTCAAGCAAAACACAGGAAAGTAGAAATCTAGTGAATTTAAAGCATGGTGCATTAGTAAATACATAATTTAGCCTTAACTAAATACTGTTTAGTTTTTCAACTTTACATCATTTTCAGTGTTACTTGCCATTAAGACAAAACTAAAAACAGAGTAGAGTGCATGCTCCAGCTTGCTCCAGAAATATCCCACTATCATGTCGTGGCACGGATATTATCACATCAAATGAAATAAAATTCAGTATGGTTATGAAAAATCATATAAAGCCTAAATTTCAGGATAAATTTCTGATGGCTAAAGTCCCATTAAAGTTGCTGCTTTTCTCCTTGGGTTCTTCAAAGATGATAATAAAACATCAAGATAGGTAGGGTTTTTTGACAGCCCATACAGTTTTATTCTGACTTTATACTTGAAACTGTTTTAGGATTTTTAAAATGCTGTCTACTTCCCATCCCGATTCTCTGAAAACTACTCTGATAGGTCTTCTCAAAGCAGCCTAATGCAAACCACCAGGAATCAACACCTCACAGATTTAGAATCATAGATCATAGAATACTGTGAGTTGGAAATGGCTATCAATACCAACTCCTGGCTCTGTACAGGACAACCCCAAAAATCACACCACGATTTAAGAAGGGACTATTAGTGGTCCAAGCTTTGACAACAATATCACTAGCTTCTATATAATAATTTTATATAACTGTAGAAAATTGATTACTTTATGGTGACAGAGGGGGCCCTGTTTCAGACTGTCCCACAGGACATATGCCTGAGCCACCCTGGTACAGAACATGCCCAACAGCAAAACCCTACACTACCCTGGCCTCTGTGTTTTATACTGTCTACCCAACCACACCTGGCTCCAGGCAAAAGTCTACACTTAGGGGCACAGCATTTAGGATGATTTTGAATCAAAATCTTTGACACAATCCTTGTTTTGAAACAAAATCCTTGGCACAATTAATGCCATAAATATTAGGATCACAAGTTTCCCCCAAGTATAATTTTCATGGTAGTTTTTATTCTTTGAATAATATTAGATTTTTATTCTTGAAAAAGTGCAGAAGGTATGAAGATCTTAAGAAGAGAAAACTATTAAATAATGTATGCTGTAATTGAAAAGTAAAAGCCAGACAGCATCAAGAGTGTTCCAGGCAGTATAATGGCTTTTTATCTGTTCCTGAAAATGAGTCATTCTATTTCAGCAAATGCATGGTCGCCAATCTTAGTCTGCACAAAAATCTGTTATGGCTTTATGTAACTCAGCAGTAGGTCTGTTAAAAAAAAAATTTAAATAAAAAAATATATATACACACACACACATATATATAAAAATTTCAGATTGGGAAACACATTTCTTTCAAAATGAAAAAATACCACTTCTTCCAACATTTTCTGGAGGTGAAGCAAGGAGGAAGTTAAGGACTTGACAATGTTGAAATATCCCATCTCTCAATTAAAACTAAAATTATAACAATTGTATATATATTAATGCAAACAAAAAATAGAGGTGAAATCAAATGTTTGGGTTTTGTCAAGCTAAAATTGTCTTTCATAATTGAAGAATATTCTTTTTGTTTCTTCCTGTTTGTAAACTTGACATTATTGTATTTTGTTCTTTATTGATGCAAAGAAAGATTTCAAAATCACAAAATCCTTCACAAAACAGAACTGCTGAACAAAAGATTGTCACACAACCCTAGCTGCTGTCTCTTAAAGTCACATCCTGAATTGTGGTCCTACATTCACTGAGATGTTGATGTCATCATCCTCTAAATGATCAAAAAAATCCTAAAACCTTCATTCGGAGTGCACTGAAATAATAAATAATCACAAATCTGCATTAGGAAAACAATCAATATGAAATGTCACAAATAAATTCTTCATAAATTGTCTTTCCTCATGGTTTGATTGCACTCTAGATCTAGCACGCATATATGTCTTTTGCCTGTAGATACATAAACATAAACAAATTCCACTAATTTATTTTTCCAAACTAACAAATTTACCTTTGAGCTTATAAATGACAAAACGAGCTCTGAGCAAACAAAGTAACATTGCCTCCTATAGGGGGTGAAGCATGAGGGGTAATCAAACATTTCATGCAACACATATCAAAAATCATGAGCACTTTACAGAGTTGAATAATAATAGAGAGATGCAGAATTATTAAAGTGTATTGGCATTGGCCATTCTCTCAGCAATGCGCAGCTGTTAATAACAACTTTTCCAAGAGCTGCCAGCACTGACATTTTAAAAGCAATTCTGTCACCAGTGGCTATAAACGCCTTAGAATAATGTGACAACTGTCAAGTCTCCAGAAGGCAAATAGAGAAAAGTTAATTTTCAATGGATATATGATGCAAAAAAACAGTGCAAAAAAGTTAATAAACATATTAGTTTGAATTTGATACGGAAATTTTGGGAAAATATGCAGACATAGCATCTGCCTGTCTTTAGGAATGAGCAGGAAAGTTGTCCTCATCTCAAAAGCCTCTGCAGCTTCAAACAAAACAGACATTTCTATGTGCACTGTTAACAGGCCCAAGACACTTCTGCAATGTAATAAAAAACAAATACGCAGGCATTTCTCCTGTGGAGCCTCGAGGCCAGACCACTTATCTGAGATAAGAAATAGATGAATTATTTCCTAAGAACAAAATGGAACCACTTCAATTGATCAAAAAGGGAGTATGTAGTCATCTGATAATCGGGACCACTCACTAGGGGGTATAGGAGTGTATCCAGGCAGGGACTTTATCTGATTCTCTTGTGCTCAAGATGAGTTATCTCATTTACTGAACATTATTCTTTTTGGCATCTCTCTCTCACTCTCTCTCTCTCTCCCCCTTTTCCCTCTCACATCGATGAAATATACTCAGATCTGAGATTTTTCCACACTAAAGAGCTGTCATGGGTAGCATCGCTCTTTCCTTTTTTTGAAATATTATTATTATTTTTGGCAACATGAATTGGCATCTGCTGTGAAAGCTCACAATTTGCAGAAAATGCCAGTTCTAATTATCCTAGAGCCTTAACTTGTCACTGCCAAAATGAAGGCAAGATTGGCATGCCACTTGGGTGTGTTACAACACAAGGTCAGACATTGCAACTGCTGTTACTGGAATTATCTACAGTACATAAAAATAGCAGAACAAGAAAAGAAAACCCCTAGTAATGGGTAAGGAATATTTAATCATCTAACAGTGGAATTTTCCCTTCATTGATTACAGAAATCTCCCTACCACCTTCTCCCAAAGAAAATAAAAAGTGTGGACGCAATAACATCCAAGCCTAAATAATTTACATACATGGAACATAAAATTCACAACAGACAAAATATATTACTAATTTTAAACATGTTTTTCCAAGAACTGAAGGACGCTGGTCTCATAACTACCCAGAAAAGTTGATATCAGTATTTTTGATATTTTTATAT
Source organism: Lichenostomus cassidix (assembly GCF_008360975.1). Classification (NCBI taxonomy): domain Eukaryota; kingdom Metazoa; phylum Chordata; class Aves; order Passeriformes; family Meliphagidae; genus Lichenostomus; species Lichenostomus cassidix. The sequence goes on along the minus strand of NC_139511.1, from coordinate 60,158,451 downwards.
CAATCATGGATTTGAAAAGAAAAATTTTAATCATGAAGCATCTTCAATGAAATTTTGAAATTCCCCCACTCCAGTGGGAGATATTGCAGCATACAGACCCTCTCAGGAGTTTCCCAGTGTCCCCTCCCTCCCTATATACTTACCTATATTATTCCCTCATAATTGCATCTTGAATATAGAGAATCAATTAATTTAAGATACTATGAAGAGAAAAAAAAATAACTCAGACCAACAAAATTTCACTTGTTTAGGAAATTCTGAGAAAGCTCTTTTTGAAATAGTACTTAGCAGGTGATATGTCACTTCAGAAATACAGGTTGTTAAAAGCACTTGAAGCCTAGCTTCTAGTTGGAATTTGATATATTAAAGTTCAAGCCTTCAAACTATCTTCAAAGTATTCCATGTTTCAGTTCTGAAGCCTAAAAGTCAGTAAATGGCTCCAAAATGAAGACTGTAGGAAGCAACAATGCTCCCCAGCAGAATTCAATGCTTCACAACTTGATTTAAACTTGCGTTTCTTTAAAAGGTCTTTAACAAATGATAAGAAACCTCATCCTTGAATAAGAGAATTCATCTTATATACTACTTCTGGAAGAAAAAAAAATTTAAAAAATTTAAATTTATCAAGTTTCAAGGAGCTTGATAAATAAGACCTAAGAAATAATACTGACTCGGCCAGCATTAGTGCTCACAAAAACAATAATAGAAAGATGATCTGTGAGGCATAGAGCAGCTCCCTACCAGCTGCAAGCAAAGGCAACAGGGAACACATCTCCTTGCCTAAGAACTGCAGCAGTCTCAGAGATATAGTAAATGTGGGGTACATTTAACACTGGGCTTGATGTGGGCACAAGGGAGCAAGACCAGCAGAGCATCAAGAAGGGCTTCTCTCTAACAGCCTATTCAAGTTCTTAAAAACTTTCATCCTGGTAGGTACAGAGGTTGCTGTAACCCCATTGATCTTACAGAAATAAACAGGATAAAAGGATAAAGACATGTGAATACTGATGGATCAAGGATCTGTGATAGCTAATCTGCACTACAAAGAGAAAGAACATTTTCGTGATCCTTTTTGGTGACTGCTGAGTCTCACAACCCCTTATCAATGGCACACCTAAATAGGCATAGAAAAAAGTGAATTTGTAACACTTTGTTAAGAATGGTGCTATGGCATCAGGGAAATCATTGACAACAATTAAATGTAAGCATTGGTATATATTTAATATCATTCTGAATTACTGTCAACTATGTCAAGGTTATAAGCCAATCTGTGTTACCCTAAGAATACCAAACTCCAACTGGTTCCCAATTTAAAAAGTGCTGACTGCATAGGAATTAGCTGAGAGAGGACAATATAACCTTGTACCTTACAATGCATTTTTATATGCCAAGGACACCATAGCAAACAAAGAAAAAGGTAATCTTCAGCTGTTTACTAATTTTAGGAATCTCAGATCTGGAATTCTACTTAAGATAACTCATACTTTACTTCTTCAAGGAATGAGGGGGAAGATGTGGCAAATCAAGAACACTGAAGAGATGGCACTGGGGAAAAAAACCTTAAAAGTTATTGATGGCTCATGGAACAGGCAAAAACATGCCATGTCACAGAAGAAGAGCACAATCACACTTGGATTTGAAACTAGATTTCAGCTGAAGAAATTGTAAACTTTAAAAGAAACATTAACTAACAAGAGATAGAATGGCAGCCTTTATTGGTGCTGGAGCATGTAGCATGACAAAAAGCTAGAGTACAATCTTTACATGCCAGCAAAGACAGTACTATGAATTACAAAGGTGTTATTCGGGGTAGTAACACATTTTGAAGAATTGTATAAAATAAAAGGCGCTTCATGTCAGGCATCTCTCTGAAGGTGTGCAGATTTTTTTACTCTAGCCTTTTTAATGCTATACAGTATTTTCCAAAGCCATTTTGTCTCACTGTTTCTTCTTACACTGATCAGATATAAGGGCAGCAAATCTGCGTCAACTTTAGAGCACCTTCTATTATTTTTTCAGCTACCAATACTTTATCTCACCACACGTTCAGCGAGTAAGCAGATTAAGTCACCAAGGTGCTACAGAGGCATGCCTCATCTATGCATTGTAATAAAACATCACATTGAGCACTCCAGGATAAAGGCTCATTAAAATGCCTTTTTTCCAGTTGAATATTTTTTTCCTAAACTAGTCATAGTAAGCAGAAGACTTGAAAGTCCAGCAATGGGCCAAATTATCTGATGTTTCTGAAGTGCCTCTATCCATTTAACAGCTACTATAATTGATTTTGTTCTACCTGCATAGTGGTGTTCATCAACACATGTGAGCTGAACACTTCTCGCCCTCCTCAACAAATCTATGAGAATTCTTTCTCAAAAAGCATAACACAGAATACACAACAGTTTTTCATGTACAAATACTTGATTTGCGATGGGAAATATTGTTTAGAGTTAGAATCATTCTTTCCCTGCTACTATAGAAATATTCTGAGAATATTATTTAAGGTAATGGAATGCTAGCAGTCTCCCTACAAAGCTCTGGCACAATCACAGAAAATGTTCAACACTTAAACTGAACAGCAGCTTTAAAATAAAAGTTAAAAAAGGTCAGATTTGTTCTTCTGTTCCACACTTAAAAGAGTATTTCAGCAGACCTACCTATTTCTCCTCTTGCAAGAGAATGAAAAGAGTAACCAAGTCTTAAGGAGACTCCAGAGCTTCCACCAGTAAAAAAAAAAAAAACCTCAAATTTTCCCTGGTGCCACTAAAGTCAGCTGAGATGAACTCAGACACAGGATCACTGAACTCAAAATAAGGTAAAACTAAAGGAGCTCCACCATGCTATTCTCTCCAGGTCATGCACCTAATTTTTCCTGCAGACAAGCAAATTCTCAGTGCTATCACTGGCCAGGAGCTTGAGGGTAGCTCTAATAGCCAAGCCTAAAAAAAGCCCTGATTTTGAAGTATTTTCTTTCCAATGATTAATGATGTTTGTGCTCCCTGCCCAGTCTTTGGGAAGAGATGGACACTTCAGAGGGTGCTGCTGAGAGATGTAGCAGGGAACAGAGATATGCTGGCAGCTAGTCAATCGGAAAGGTCAGGGCTGCCCTTTCTCCATGTCATGGAACAGTCATTCCACAAAACCCACACACCCTCACTGCCTCTCCCTCAACTGAGTGCTCCCACCCGCTCCATTAGGCGCTCAGTCTGGCACAAGGAATCAAATCAGGTCAGGTAGGGCAGTGTGCCAGTGCCAATTTCATCCCATGCCAGCCCTGCCTGAAGCCCTTCAGACCAAGGAAGGAAGGGATTATCTTCTTCAAGACATTATTGGATGATAAAGTGGACTTCCTTGGGTTTATCTCCCTTTATAAAATGAAGGACTGCTACTACAGGGGAAAATTTGTAACAAAGAATAAACTTGATGAGTGGAACAATTCTACATTCTGTATCTTTCATCTTGAACGGATTGCAAAAATCCTTATTTAACTCAGAAATTATGACAAATTTAGAAAAAAGTTTTCTCTCTCGTTTTCTCTCTCGTTTCCAAGTGTAAGAAAAAACCTGGAGAGTAAGTCTTGGCATGCTTATTTCTACTAGCCCAAGGAGTCCAGACAACCAAAGACTCATGAACACTCTAGAATTAGAAGAAGACAATTGACCAGGCTTCATGAGCAGAGAGAATATTCATTTTTAACTTACTAATTATTCAATTATTACATTATAATAATACTACCAGAAACCTGGAGATGCCTATCAAAACTGGAATCCCAAAACATAAACACAGATTAAAAGATGGGGGCTGTTAAGGAAAATGGGGAGGAAAAAAACCCAAAAACAAAACTAAGGGTAGTTGAAGACTACCTATACAAAGCCTTCAAGCAGTCATGACAGAAAATATCAGAGACTGTGATTTCCAGTATAAATTCCTTTAGTGTAATAAATTGCCCAAACTACTCAGACATGGACATGATTTCTGTAAAAATCTGCCATTGTTTCCATAACAACAAATATAAAAATATAGTCAAACAAAAATATTTACACATAAAATTAATAAAAGCACTATTCAGCAGATTAAGTGGAAATCATACTGAATATACTTTCTTTCTTAGAAATTCAGAGAGACATTTTCTTACAAGTCTTGTTTCTTTTTCACCACTCTGATTCTGCTGAGTACTGGCAATGACAAGAACACAGTCAGGAAAGAAATGAATGGAGCTTTCAGTTTCCAGTGACAAAGTGGATGTGAGAGTAGTGGAAGCAATTCAAACATGCCTGTGATACCACCAGTCATACCATTTGCATACTTTCACATAGCTTAAACTAAAAGATGATAGTCATGGAAGGTATGACAGATAAGCTTTTTGATACAGGTTTTCTAGACAGCAGCAAGTAACAAGAAGGACCAGATATAAAGAAAAAATGGGCATGAGATGTTTTGCCATCTTTTTCTTTTTTCCCTGTCCTCTCAATCTCCCTAGTAGTAAGATGAATATGGATTAATAGAGTATTAAATTTTTTAAGTATATTTAGCATGGGAGCATAGAACTAGAATTGCACTGCTGCTTCAAGAACCTTAGGTCAAAAGAGCAAAAAAGATGAAGGAAGACTCCTCAAATATGTATAATAGTACTGAAATTCAAACTTTAAATATCTCAAGTCATATGTCTATCATGACTCAGCAAAAACTTATAGTTCTTTAATTGGTGGGAATTATTTTGACTAAAAACCAGCACTGGGCTAAATTTTCTAACTCTAAATGAGCTGATAATCACTACTTCTAAAGAGTGTTATGATATTAATCGTGTCAGGAAAAAACTGACAGCTAAGAAAACAACAACAAAAAGACCCAAATGTTTAAAGAAAATGGAAAGAAATTCATGGGACCATGATCATGACTTGTGGAACATTTTAAATGAGGAGAGAAACAAACTTCTGTACTCAAATAATTCACATAGAACTAAAAACTTTAATTTTATATGCTTCCTTTTGCATTTCAGTGCTGAATTCACAACCAAATACTGAACTACTTTTCTTTCACTGGCTGTTCAAAAGTATGAAAATAAACCGATTTACTACATGAGGCTGGGAGTTTAAATAAAAATATTTTGTCTATAGCAAATTATGCTCAAATGTACTGTAGCAACGATTTTTAATTCTTAGCTCTAACTAGGTTAATATATACACACGTAGTTTTAAAATTACAATTTAGCTGTAGACTTTATATCTTCAGACTTTTTCAGAAACATGTTTACTTTACACAAAGAATAAAGGTATCTACAGACACCTTCCATAGAAGTAACAATGGGAAAGTGAAATTAAAAGGAAGAAAGCATGTGAAGTTCTACCGGAATTTGTTTTGCCATTATTTTAAAAATAAGATATCTCTTCATGGATTTACTTCACAGAAAAAGGTTACAGTTTTGATATTACTTCTAGTCATATAAACCTTTGACACCCTCATTTCTTTTGCCTTGCAGTTACTATGCCCATTCAGAATGCCTCAAAACTGATTTTTTAAAAATATCTCTAAAAGATCAAGAAATACACATATTTGTGATATGCAAGCATTATCAGAAACATAAACAGATACCCAAAGTGGGCTAAGCTGTGTATTAAGTAGCCAAAATTGACACAAAGGAAAAAGGAAAAAGAGAAAAACACATTTATGGTAAAGGATGATTTTGCCTGGAGCAAAATGAATACGTGATAGGAAAAAGAATGTTCATATGACTTACACTGGGGGAAAGCAGTGTTTTGCTTAATTCATCTGGAAGTCCTTGCAAGAAAAATGTAAGTTACTTGTTTGGGTTCAGTATTTTAAAACTTCCTGGTAATCAAAACAACGCAGAGTTCTAGAAGTTACCACTTACCTCTTGCTCTTGAAACTACATTTCAGTTGCTTTTTTTTTCCATTTACTTGTTAAAACATATCTGACATTATATTTCCCCCACTAGGAAACAATTCTCATGTGGGATGTCTAGCTATTTTTGAGATAGATGAAGACATAATTCATGTCTTTGGTCAAGGGAAAAATCGATCATTCCGATGAGAACTACTACATGGTTTTCAACAGTGTGCTTTGGAAATCCCATGGGAAGGTACTCTTGAAAAGAGATTCATTTTAAATTATGCACAGCAGAATTTGCTCTCCAGGTTCAAGTTTTGGCCATAAATTTAATATGCCCCTATCTCTAGAGTATGAACAGAAGAATCAACAGTGAAACTTACTGTTTTTAGTTGAGATAAAGGACTGCCAGTTTGTCATGAATCTTTGAATACTGGCAGTCACTCAAGGTAAACTGAGTACATGATGCATGGAGAATTAACCTAGAGAGATAAAATCTGTAGATAGGTTCATTTTCTTTTCAGAGGTATAGCGTGAAATGTTTCTATTCAAAGGTGCAGAGAAGGTTAGGAACCTTCACCCTTGAAGACATATTCACATATATATGTACATGCACATTTGTCTGGACCATCGTTGCTCTCTCATGTTTTGGATTTGTCTTGTTTCTTGAGGTTTTCTCTATTTTATTTTTGTTTCTTTGTGTGGGGAGCCTGGCTGGTTTTTGTTTGGCTAGGGTTTTTTTGGACAGGGTAGTTTGATACTCACATCCTTCCTCATTTCTACAGGCAGTTCAGTTGAACAAGTTCCATGGTTCTGGCAAAGATCACAGCAGTTATATCATAATTGGCCTTCAGGTACTTTAATTTTTTTAGAGATGGTTTCTCTCATGCATATACAGGGCTCTACTCCCAAAGCTCCTCACCTGGGATGATCCACTTGGATTCAAACATGATCTCAGGTATTGCATACCATTTTGTCACACAAACCCAAGACTGAAATGACACTAAATACACTACAAGGTAGCAGTTTCTGCCAGGTCAACATCGAGTTGGAACATTTACTGGAAAGAAAGAAAGTGCAGCTGTAAGACACTGTACTCACTTAAGCAGATGCATAGTTAAGCTCATTGGTTCTAAAAGAAGAGAGGATGGGGAAAGAAGAGGTGTTTTAAGAAGGTAAAAAGTCAGAAAGAAAATGCTATGATCTTAAACACATGGAAAGACTACAGTAAAGCACTTCTCTGGTTTAAGAAAGGTGAAAATGGTGAGAAATAGAGCATGCTCCCAGTGCAGTATGGTGAGGAGAGAGTAACAGTTCAACCACAGACTTCATTTCTGCTTGCAACAAGGAGCTCTGGGAATCTCTGAATTAAGTTATTTCCCTGGGTTTTTTTCAGATCACAGCTACATTTCAATCATACATTACACATGTGGGATAACAGCTGTTAAAGATTCAGTTTAGAAATAACTCATTTAATATAACATGCAAATGGTTGAGCCATTTCCACACTATCTCAGCTCCCCAACCTTTCTAAATATGTTTACACAGTTACATCTTACTCCCTAAATGGTCAATCCAGGCCACTTTACCCTTATAAAACAGACCCTTTTTCCTGATTAACTATTGAGACACATTCCATTGTCCACAACAGGGCCCTAACACCAAAAATGTACTTAAAGCAGTAGTGTCACAAGTATTTTACTGTACTAGAAGGCTGTCAAATGTGATCAAAATCAGACCACCATCAGATCTTCTACCTATTGACATGTGGTGAATTCTGTATCATTTCAGTCCTGATTTATTCAATAGAATGCGCGTATGAGCTCAGGGACATGACACACTGGAGGAATAAATAAATAAAAGCAAGAATAGAAGGACTGTCCAACCAGCACAGCCCAGCAAAAGTCCTCCAGATACCTACATTTTCTACCTCTCTTAACTTTTTGAGATAACCAAAGATCTACAAAATCCCACAAAATTTCACCTGTACAATGTTCTGCACATAAGAGAAGCAAGAGAATACAATGGTGGGCTTGGGGATTTTTTTTTTTAAAGCTGTTCACTTCAGCTGACAATTTCCTTCTCAAAATAGAACATAGAATTATATAAAATTGAAATCTAATGAAAGATCTATTCACCCTTAAATAAATGATTACTTAATTTAAAAATTGAAATGCTCCTTTGTAGGCAAATGTTAGAAAAATGTTAAAATTTTTCATATCCATTTTTCTAATTTATTTTTACTGTATAATTTATTCCTCAGCTTTCAAATACTAATGATGCACTGTAAGGACATCTTTTCTTTCTTTAATAGCCATATCAATACATACTATATTAAGAATTATTACAGTGGATATATGTTTCCCATTTCAACTGATAACTGGACATATTTTACCAGGTAGACTAGCAAGCTGGCTTCAGAATTGTGTTCTAAAAATTTATTTTAAAAATAAGTATTTTTAAGACAGCACAAAATGACCACAAAATATCTTTAACTTGTTCTTCCCTAGCAGCTACATAAAGAGAATGACTGACTCCTTTACTTGCAAAGATCTGTAGGTATTATGGAAAAAAAAACCAAAGAAGGAAAGGATTTTCAAGGCATTACTGACAAGGTGAGAATATCTTTTGGTTAAATTACTGTTGCTGAGTACGTTAAGTGTAACAGTCATCCTGTACTGGTCACTATTAATACAAAGTTGAAAATGCAGAGGTACCTGAATTAATTGTGTTTAGCCTGTAAGGAGCAAAACTAAATTTGTCATTCTTGTAAAACTTTTGATTTTTTAAAAATACATTGGAGAAAAACTGAAAAATCCCATTCATATAGTCCCTTTCCATCTCATCATTGCAGGAATCAAAGGGAGCTTGTAACACATACACTCACTGTGGGAAGGACTCTGCAGTATTGCAGTGTCCGAATGGTGAACCATGATCCAGACTGTGGGCTGCCCAAACAGCTCTTTGGCTGTCATCACCTCCTCTGACAGCTCCTCAGCCCCAGCGAGGGAGCAGGACGACGTGGTGAGCAGCCAGCAGCTCTGTCTTGCAGGAGGACTGAACATTCCTGACCTCCCTCCCCTGTGCCTGACGTGGGGTGCATCCAGCAGGCCATCACCCTGTAAAGCTAAGTGGGTTTTCTGCTTCTGCTAAAAGCTTAAGATGGAAGAACAAGGCTTTTTTTTTTTTTTTTTACAAATCTCCAGCCATGAGTATTGTGTGCAAGTTCCATCAAGTGCAAAACAAGGAGTCATTGCCAGAATGGCTTAAAATAGTGAACAATGAATTATACTTTAAAAATAAAATCTGCTAAAAACCTGTGTTGCACTTAAGTGTCAAAGACATGCTGACACTGTTCTGATAATTTTCAAAACTGATTGACTGGTGTTATCTATAAATGTTACTGCAAGGGTGAACCCACCTTCTTGGGTCTACAGCCAAGTCCCCAGGAACATTACCATAGAAGCCAGGCAAACACTTACTTAAAGAAGAAAACATTATCATCCACCTTCTGAGTTCAGGGAAATTTATCTCAGGCTATGTTCTACATTTCCCTGGTTTATCTCCCAGGGAAAGCATCACCACCACACAATTACTCTCCTGGTGTAGGCACACAAGAAAGGCAGCTCAGTTTGCACAGTATTAAAAAGGGGGTAGAACGATGAAGCAAGAAACTTTACACTCATTAGACTTCCTATTTACTCTCTAGGAGAATGGATTATTCTTTCTATGAAAGTGATTATGCCTAGACCATAAAGTAGGAAATTAAAAACCAGAATACTCAGTGTCTTGCCTGCATTTCAGTAATTGCCTTCTCTACAAATGTGCTGTTCTTTCTCAACAGTTAGTATTCTATTATTAGGCCGCCACGGATAATAATGCCTTTTAATTGTCTCTACCCATTATTTGTATTTCCCTACAGTTGCATGGAATTTAAAAGCGTGAAAAATAAAAACCTGAGTTTTTATCAGAGAGGTTTATATATATGCGCTTTATCTGCCATGATATATACATTTCTCAAACAAATAATTTTCCTTGAAATTTTTCCTTAAGAAATACAGCGCAGCTGAACAAAATTTATCCATCTAAGGTTAAAATATGTGTAATTTCATGTAAACAAAAAGGTTTACATGAAATGGGATCCATCATAATTTCCCATTTGGAACACTACCAGTTTTGTAAAGATTGTGTTAGGTGCTCTGTTTAGCAAAATACAGACAATAGCCTTCTAAATTACATGTCAGAGAAGAAAACAGTACTGTGGCTTATGTATCTGTATAAGACTGATGAAAAATGTTTTGATTCACATGTTCATTTATATTGTATAACACTTAATGTTAGAATTTAGGTGTCTTACCTTACTTATGGAACTTACCTTCAGTTCTACCAACACAGGCAAATTCTGTTTAGCATACCAGAGCTACATTATCAAGACATAACATCATCACCCTCAACAGTCTCAAAGAAACTGCCTTTACAGTCTCTAATTTTAAGGTGGAAAAAAAGGGCTAGTAGTCCAGGTTCTGGCTCTGTGCAGATAAAACACCTCTCTGTCACAGAGACAGACTATCCATTAGCCAACATCACAATCAAATTAGGGAGGAATACCAGCACTGCAATCTCACCCAGGAACAACAGCTAGCCCAATACATTCTCTCTGAGGAACGGGGCTGAGCAGCCCTCTGTTCTGATAAAGCTGGAGAGCTCATCTACTACAGCAATGCAGAGCAAGGAGCACTCTTTTTTCATTTTTGATTTAATTTTTTAATTCAAACTGCAAACAAACAGCATGCCTGGGGCTTTTTCCTCCCTGTAGATTACCCAAGAGGTGCTGCAGGTCAGCACATGCCAAGCACTCATGACCACAGCTGGTCATCATGATCTGGTTGGGAAGACTGCAGAACAAAGAGGAATTCCTCAAACAAACCTTGATGCACATGTGACCCCAACCATGGGCTTCATGGAGAAGGACACAAATTCACTAATTTATACGAGGTGTTTTCCAAGCATAACATTCCAAATAGGAAAAAAAAAAAAACAAAACAGTGGCTGTGTTTCTGTTTCCTTCTTCTAGAATTGGGGATTTTCTCCTACCTCCTACTTCCATCTTCTTAATGGTAGGAAGGCAGAAGACATCAATACAGAGGCTTTGTTGCAGAATTCACAGGCTTTGTGTCAGTAAAAGAAGGTGGACTTTCCTACATCTTCTTTCCCCTCCAGTTACTTCAAAAATACACTCCCCTCACTTCTTAAGAGACAGACAACTCATATTTGGTTCATATATCTCTACAAGGCAATAAAAAAGTGTCCTACTTTAAGCTAATTGTCTTCAAAATTGCCACTCAACCTGTACTGATGTGCTTATTTGCAGTACTTAACTAATTGATACAACTATGTAGGGCTTAGAAAATATATTTTTAAATATCTCCTTGAACAATGGAAATTAAAATTGAATAAAAAGAAAGCAAAAATATGTCACCTCGCATTTACACAAGGCTATCAATTAAAAAAGTTAAACTGTAAAACACCATCATTGATACGAAAACCTCATGTCTTGTAGACACAGTCCTGTTAATAAAATAAAATTAAATTAAAATAAATTAAATTAATAATCCAGTCAGTAAAGGTAAATGTTTTCATCCAACACAACCAAGTAGCCACCTAACTCACCATATCTCCCTTCCCACACAATTCCCCAGGCAGTGATCAAAAGCAGAGATAAAAACCTTGAATTCCCAACTGGCTGTAGGGGAATGAAAAAGTTTTGGTTTTCTTTCTTTGTTATATGTGATAAAAGTCATCTGTATACCTACCACAGGAACAGCAGGCTACTCAAGTAGGAGTTTTCTTCTGTTGTCTGTATAACATAAGTGCTCTTTTACTATAAATTTATTTAGGAAATAATAATTATTCCACATCACAGAGACACATAATGCATGTTTTTGTACCTTTGGCAACAAACAGAACAACAAGGAGAGGACACCTAGTGGTGGTCTGTAATACTCAGGGTTGGTGCATGGGAGCAACAGATGAAATTTTTAATGCAGAACCTGATCTGGCAAAGCTCTCACACACTTAATTTTTAATTACTTTAGTAAGACTTAGTATTTCAGCAAACTTGTATTTATGAGCTTTTGTGAACATGCATTACTGCAATTACCTGAAATAAAACAGCAAAATTGGAATATGGTATGTCAGTCAGATATGCTCAGAAGCGTGTTTCATTAAACACCAGAGCTTTATCAACAACTACAGTGGATATCCACACTTATGTAGGTTTATGAAACTCAAAAAGGTTTGGCAAATTGAAAACCAGATTTTAGTGCAAGTTACACCAAAATAAGGCATGGCTGCAATTTACAATTTTTGCACATTTTGCTATATGATGTTTTGCAGAACATAACCTTTATTACATAACTTGTAATAAGCATTGCTTCTCAATAAAAATGTTTCTAGTTCTAAATAATCAGACATCTCAGAACAAGAAAGACTTAGGGCACATTTTTAGAAGAACCACTTCTATTAATTTGTAGATTCACCAGGTCTTGTCCTGTATTTAGAATACCTGAAAGCAAAGCTATTGAAGTCCGGGGTTTAGCAGCTTTTGCAAAATATTGTTATTTTAAAGAATCAGTAAATTAGTATCATAGGCAAGTGTAAAGCAAAGTGGCATATCATTTGTCATGAATCAATGTATTTTTTTGATTGTGTGTATCTTTTCTTTTTAATTGTTCACTGATCTGTGAGCATATTTAACTAAGAATAACTCACTAGTTGTTTGTTAATATATGTACAAAAAAAATTCAAAGGTCCGCAGTTTAGGCAGTCTTATAAAACTTAAGTAAATAAGAATTAGGTCCAATATCTCCAGTTCAGCATTTTTAGGAACCTAAATTTTAAAAAAAATCCAAAACAAGCCTCCTGTCAGAAATTACTGCAAAAATACAATTTCTATAATCACCAATTTAAACATCAATTCTTTTCTTGCACATAATTTAGTTTAAGTAAATATATGATCTATTGTCGATATCTGAATTTAAAGGACTGGACTATTAGAATTTGTAGCTAAAAAGCAGTTTCAGTGAAGTGTGAATTTGCAAATTCAGTAAATTATTTCCTGCCCACACATCTCCTGTCCCTTTCTGAAAATGTTTCTTCCAATTTCCACAGAGGCATTCATTTGGGTAAGTAATTAACATCAGACTGATATGAATATATCAATCAGTTTTCATATATATTCCACCACTGGCTATAGCTGTTCCATAACATTAATGAGGACAAAGCTTCTGCAATGCATACATTATTTACCTCAGTTTTACCTTAGGTGGCTGTTGGCAGCTTCATCTTAATTTAATTGACTTAAATGATGTGGAAATAAATAAAATAAAAGGAATCATGTTTCACCAGTGTCATATAAAAAATCTTCTGAATTTTTGCCGACTCATCTTAAAGTTGAGGATATCGACCACCTGAATTCCAGATATGTGATATCTAAAAAGGAGAAGCTCAAACAATGTCTGCCTGCGTTTTTACTTTGGGAGTGTAGAAAAATGGGGATAACTGCCTTATCACACAACTTTCTTTGTTCATCCATCAGTTATCCATGAAGTATTCTCTTGGCACATTATGAAGAATGAGTTTGCTGACTAGTTCTCTCAATATTTTTGACATAATGCTCATTATTCTGGATCCAAATACATGTACTTCAGATATGTCTGCACCACATTTAAAACCAACATGTCAGCTCATACACAAAAACTATTAAATTCTTTTAGCCACACACAAACAAGTTCCAGTTCTGTGTCATAAAAATTAGTTAACAGTTGCTTCTTGTTGTCTGTGTGCAAACACCCAGAGAACATTAATATCAGCAGCAAAGTCTCACTGACTACCCCTATGGGTTCATCTAGTTTTTGTTTCCCAATAATGCAGCAAATGTCCTTCCTAACCAGTTATTTTGTTTGTTTGCTTTAAAACATTATGATATTATAACACACAGGTTCCACGAAGTCATATATGAAAACCCATGACCTCCTTAATTTCTGATTTCTGTAAAACACTAAACAAAAATAAAAACAAACAAAAAAGCCAAAAACCCCACCTTTTTTTCCTTTCACACATTTCATTTTGGGATTTATCAGAGCCTGATTCAGACTGAGTGTTTATCTCAGCTCTTACATGTGAGAATCTTTTTCAAAAATCACCCAACTAACATTTTTCTGTTTTATTACAGGCTCAAAATAACCCCCCAAAAAGAAAAAATTCCTTACCTTAGCACACACTTTTACCTTCCTGAGAACACACTTCACAAATTTCACTATTGGAATTAAAGGTGAAGTTGCAATCAAGCAGCCATTAGCTAAAGATAAATGTACCAAACAGCAGCTATTGCTGATTTGGACCATATAGCCTGGTCACTTTTAGACCCATTTAATGGCCAATTCAACTGTTTTTATTTAGGATACTTGATTTCTGTTTGAAGACAGAGGGGTGGGGGGGAGGGGGAAAGAATTCATTTCTCTGCCTAGAAGGCCTTTAGTGGCAAGCGAGTAACTCAAGCTGCCAGAAAATAATGTCATTGAATGCATTTCAGAAGGTTGTCTCTCTGTGAAGCACAGAGGAGACAAAAGCACAGATTTATGGTAGAACTGTAAAATATGCTTAATCATTTGCCTTAGTTAAATTGAGTACAAAACTACAGTGCTCTATTTTTGTGCAAAAACATCTCTGCAGTGCTTTCCAGAGAGACAAAAAGAAGTAGATTTACCAAATAGAATAATAAAAACTAATTACTTATTTCAGAGGCTTTTTGGGAATCTACTATCAATTTTTTTTAGACTTTTAATACTTAGCATCATCCAGCATCATGCCATTTTAAATTAGAATTTGACTTTATCTGTGAGATGGCTCTGATTTTAAGCATCTCTTAAACCAGAAAGTGCATATTATACTGGAAATAGCCAGCAGAAAAAGTACCAAAAATGGTACCAAATCATCCTTCAGTAGTCATTTAATTAAATAAATCTTTATCAAATAGGTAAACAAATTTATGCATATCAATTTTAATAGTGCCTCCATTATAATGCTCTAAAAAATAATTCTCCTTATGCTTACTGCAAGAAAAGACAGAAAACAGTAGTTATTTTTCCTGTGGCTTTAGCACTTTTGTTTAAAACACATGATGATATTTAGAACTACAGAAATGAGGACAGGCAAGAAACAAAATGACTGAATCATGGTGGTATGTGCCAAAACATTGAACACTTTCTAGCCATGAGTATGCCAAACTGGGGAATGCCATAATTTCCAGAAAAAGTCATCATGTCAAACTGACAGGCAGCATTACCAGCATGTTTGGAAACATTTTAGAAGGCAATGGCTCAATATTTGAACTGTACATTTTTTGTAAAGAACGCTAGTATTTATTATATTCAGCCTGCATACGGCCTTCAAACAAATGAGCATTCTAAGAAATCTACACAATGGCAAATGGTTTCAATTTCTCCTAAAACAGAAAAATACAAACAAGTATTTTAAGTTCTCTGTGACTACAAGAGTATTAAAAAATGTAAGTGCTAGTCATCAAAGTCCAATGCAGGTTTAGGTGGTTGTTAAAATTTCTAGTATTCCTTTCTAGCATCTTATTCTGATATTTTGGGTATTTGGTAACATCACTAGGAGTCCATCCATGAGATTGTGCTGATAGTGCCTAACATATTTTGGTCTCTGCCATTAGCAGAGAGATGGTTATTCTGTGCTGTTTTTTTCCGAAAAGGTCTTGCCACTAACACCTGTTTGCAATTACAACAGCTAGTGAGTAAAAGCTGTACTACATTCTTGTTCTTGTGTAGCTCTTCACAGATTGACTAGTGTTGTGTAGGAATAAGATCTTAGTGATGTTATAACCATATAAATCTTACCTCTTCCCACTGGTGAATGTATCTAATCAGTCTTGAAAGGCGCAATAAACGTAACAGGCTGAGGATTTTTGTAAATCTCACAATACGAAGCGCTCTTGCTGTCTTGTAAACCTCTGAATCCATTCCTTTTTCTACAATGAGAAAGATATAATCCACTGGTATTGATGAGATGAAGTCAACCACAAACCAGCTTTTTAAGTAATTCATCTTAATGATTTTAGGGTCCAGTATTATTTCAGAGCTGTCCTCATTTACAGTCCCAGTTCTAAAATTCATGATCAAGTCCAATAGAAAAACAGTGTCTGATGCCACATTGAAAATAATCCATGGTGTTGTTGTTTGTTCTGTGAAGAATGTGATTCCGACTGGTATAATGACAAGGTTTCCAACCATCATTATGAGCATGATTAAGTCCCAGTAAAACCTAGGAAAAAGGGAAGAAACAGAATGGTTGATGTTACATGCTAAAGCATCATAAAATGGTCTCTATCATGCCACCAAGTTAACCACGAGATTTTGCTATTACTAAGAAAATTCTCATTGTTTTAATTCATTCAGAATTCATGGTCAGTAAAAACAAAGTAATTAACACACTTCATTATGTGCCTTCCTTCTCAAAAATATGCATCTAGGATACAGGCAGAACTATGGCTTATCGCTCCATGGTATATCACACACTGAAAGGTGTGCAAGTGTGGCAACAAGCAGACTTATCCAGACTCCTTTCAAAACCCTTTTGTAGTTTTATGTAGGTAAAAGCGATCTCTTGTGCCAAACAAAAGTGCTTTAGCAACACAATAGTTTTCCTAAGACTTGTCCAAATGGAAAGCCAAATATCTAACAGATAATACATTAAATGTCAGTATCTCTTTGCAAATGTACTGATACCATTACAGTGCTGGAATAAAATTACAGGAAGAGGAAAAAAACAGTGAAGCAAAAAATAGAAACAAAGATAACATAAAAACCTTCATCCACTTTTACAACCTTAATTGAACTTCCATGCATTTTTACAACCTCAGAGTCTATCTTCTTTCAGAGCTAGCTAAGAAGTTTTAGAAAAAATAGCTGCAATTTGCATAGTAATAGAAAGGGGTACTGCCTTTCATCATTCTGCTCTGTAAGGCTCCCCTTTAACACTTTTAGAATGCTCACCATACTTGATGCAATATGGTAAGGAGCCAGACTCATAACTTCAGTATATGTGAAGGAAATGCTGAGTAAATGCACCCATTACATAGAATATCTATCCTGATGGAAGATTTCTAGGGGACAGCAGTATATACCAGATTTTAAGCAAATTATGATAAATCCTAAATGTTAAATTGTCAAAGAAAGCTACTCTTATGCAGTGAAAGAACTGAAACTGAATTCAAGAAAGCCTGAACCCAATACATAATCTCTTATTCTGTCTGATAACATGATCTGACCAAGTAAAATTGATTTGGAGAAGTACTAAAACCAATCAACAACAGCTACCCATGGACTTATCAGACTTTCTGGAAGACTAGAGGCAGCAATGGCTGCACAGCTATCTCTCTGCTCCACCCTTTGTCACAATGGGGCCTGGGGCAGGGGACAGGTCATGGACACACCATCAGCACATCAATGCTGACTTCCATGCCACACACATTGTGCAAACACCACTAATGCTTCCTAGCATGCAACAAGCACCTTCATCAAGGTAAAGCTTCATGGCAACCAGCAAAAACAATAGTTTAATTGGCCACAAAACATTTCGCCACGACAAGCTTAGTTTTTGCTAGACTTGCACAGAGAATGTGGATTACATTAGCTTTCAGAGATTGCTTCTTGTATTCACCAAATGATCATAGAATCACAGAATGATTTGGGCTGAAAGGGATGTTAAAGACCATCCAGTTCCATCCCCTCTGCCATGGGCAGGGACTTCTTCCACTAGACCAGGTTGCTCAGAACTCCATCCTGCCTGGCATTAAACACTTCCAGGGATGGGGTATCCATGACTTCTCTGGAAAAATGGTGTAAATGCCTCACCACCCTCACAATAAATTTTTTTTTTGTAATATGTAAACCTCTTTCAGTCTGAAGCCATCCCACCTTGTCCTGTCACCACATGCCCTTGAAAATTGTCTCTCTATCCATCTTACTTATAGGATCCCTTCAGGTTCTAAAAGGACACATTAGGTCACACCGAAGCCTTTCCTTTTCCAGGCTGAACAATCCCAAACTAGCTTTAACAATTCCCTTTTTTTCATGTTTACCAGTGCAGATATTTCTAAGTTTACAGAGTGCTGATCAGAGAATATCAATTATTATCTACAGCTGTAAAACATGCTAATGGAAAAGTAACATAGGATTGAGAATGGCATGAGAATTCCCAGTTATTCCAAGAGAAACCTGGAGAGATTAGTCTTACTATCATTGAGAGAAGAGAGTGGCTGGCAACGTACCTCTAACTGGTACTCAGAAACTGCATGAAATAGACTTTAAAAATAATTTCCTGTGTACCACAATGTGATTTGCATCTTACACATTTTTAGTCTTGCAATAAATGTGAACATTAGCTGCTAAAAATGTTCAGTTTTATTCAGGCCGTATGTATTTTTGTTCAGCATATGATAGTATTCACCATATCTGGCAAAAAATTACCAATTTCTCTTGTCTTTTTTAATTCATGCAATACTTCTCACTGCGCTAGGTTCCTTTGCAGTAATCTGGAATTACCATACACAAGGAACCACTAAATTTATACATCACTGCTACTGTGATCTACAAGTAAAATTACCACAAACACTTTTAAAATGCTATCAACCAAAGTACTTCACAAAAGTGCTCTGGGAGAATAAACATCTTCCCGGAATCCTGAAAACTAGTGGAAAACAAATAGGAAATAATTACGAGAGGTGTCCTTGTGTCTGTGGCTCACTCCTAAGCAAAGTGCTGCTAATTTCAGATTGACCTTTACATTTCTCTAGCACAGGGAGCAGTTATGCAACAAAGGCTAACCAAAGCCACGCAACAACCAGCCACCCAGCCAACATAAGAGATAATACAGAACCAGGTGTTTTTAACCTACGGTAATCCGCGGTTTAAAGGATCATCGCGTACTGTGATTATGCAAAACACACTGGTGCCCCTGATGCTGAATGTCAGCAAAAGCAGTAGCATCATAAAATAACATTGAATCCTAAGGACTTTTGCATCTTGATTTTAGCCCGCAATATAACATAAGCTGATTAGTTAGTAAGAAAACCCCTTATTATTTTTCTTTTAGAAATGACTCGGCATTTTCTTTTAGGAAAATGTTTTCAAATGCCATTCTGTTGGCCATATTATATTTTATTTCAGGTGAGAAAAATTAGATGCAGCTCCCGTGTTGCCCTTCTTTGACCTGTGCAGAGAAAGTAATACAATGCGTTCCTTGCCTTCAGTTCAGAACATCCTACTCTTCACGTAACAAAAAGGAAGCTGTAAAGCCTAGCCAGAGAGACCAAGAAGCTGCCTTTGGCACACTGAGATAGCCCTCTGTTTCAAACTACTTTTAGCATTATTTATTTACTTTTGCTACTTCCCCTCATCCCATGGTTATGAATCTACAATTTACAGTCTCAAGAGTTTCACATTTATATAAGGAAATATAAAACGTTGATAAAGAGCAAGGAAGAGGTAGGCTTATGACCCAAAATTTTTGAGAATGAGGAAAAAAAAAAGGAATCTGGGGGTAATAAAATCTTCCAAAGCTCAAAATGAGAAGCAAGAACCGACCTTAACCCCACAGCAAACAGCTATAGAGCTTATTGCTCAGCTGAAGCTAACTCAGTGAAGCTACTACTAGATGCCATTAACAGAGGGTACAGAGGTCATCACTGCACTGCACTGAACTATTCCTGAAGCTTTTTAAATGGCTCAGAGGTATTAAACCACCAGGCAAAATTAAAAGTCTTCAAGTATTAAAGTACAAACCCCAATCTTTAGGCATATTTTCCCAAAGCTTTGAAAAAAATTATTTTATACAGGAATATTTTATAAATCTATACTGATTACTACTTTGGAATTCTCAAAACTAGATGGATTTATAGCTCTCTTTCAGTGATCTTTTCACTCATAATTTATTTACTATATTTTCAAAACTTACAGTAGTAATAGTGTTTTTTCAGCTCTGGAACATGGTGCTGAGGTGTTGGTGTTTTATTCACTGCAACAGGCTGTCCTGCATAGGATGAACAGTCTGTTCAAAGTGAGTGCCTACCCAAGCAGTAATAAAGAATTACTTAGTATTAATTAGTCACTGTTTGTATTAAGCTTAATAATGTAAGGTGCTATGAATTCTAACAGGCATTTTATTTTCCACCCTGTATCCCCAACCCAGGAAAAACTGAGTCTCAAGGAAGGAAATATCATCTCTAAATTAACTCGCTGTATAATTTGCTGTACATACAAATTCAGATTCTCTTGCTTCATTATTTCCTTATTCTGCCCATCAACAGCAAGAGTCTCAATTTCCTTGAATCAGCGCAGTTTGAGCTTTGATTATCCCTATGGTACACCCAGGCTGTACCAGCAGAAGCTGTCAGTGGTCTCACAATCTGCACAGCACAGCGAGCAGCACTGAGTGCCGTGGCTGGAAGCTGCAGAGTAGTCAGGGCTTTGCTTAAGTTTACGTTTTCGAGTTTCTAGAAAGACTGTAAAATTCTGATCTTTTATTAAAAAGGAGTAAATCATATCAGTAAAACTCCGTGAAGTTCAGTCATAAATACTCATCAGCCACATTATAAACTGGAAGACCCTTGAAAAAGATATTAACTCAGATTGCTCATGAAATACCTCTGAAGTAAAAAATGATGCATCAAAGATTAGGTTTTCTGATTTTGGATACATCATGATTTCACTCCACACATTCAGAGAATCAAGAACTGTAAAAAAATTCCATAAGCTTTCCTAGAAATCTTGCTTCTTCTTTAGCTAAATATTTTGATTGAATAGCAGATGCTCAGTGAAATGAACACTGACTTTCCTTTTTTTTTTTTTTTTGTCTCACCTTCAAACACAGCTTTATTTCCTTTGCTTTCATGGTTCAGTGGTTCACCTAACAGAGAAATCAATGTCCTATATAGAACAAAGCAACCTTAGTAGAAATAACAGTAATTTTAAATTTTATTGTACTCAATGGTAACAAACACTAAACTTGATATTATTCATGTCAGAATTTGATTCTCATAGGACATGCTATCTTTCTCTGGCTGTGCAACTCTATTATTTTTCTAGTAAGAGGGAACAAAGCTAGACATGCCTGAAAACATCTGCAAAATACAGATAATTACTGGGATGTGTTGAAAAGGAGAGGAGAATGAAGAAGGGAGTGTTTTCTTCAGTGGACCCAGTTCTTTTAAGGATTGCACAGGTGTCTGTCCTTGAAAACTTTCTAAAAATCATCAGTACATTCTTTAAAGCCCTAAAATGAGGATATACCTTTCTACCCAGGTATCCATTTTCATTCTGCCCATCTGTTTCTCTCTTACAAATACACACACCTAGAGGAAAACAAGCTTCTGGGGAAAAGGCATACAAATTAAAATACTAAATTCATTCTATTTTAGCAAGAAATATTGCATCCAACATCCTCCACAGAGCAAACTCAGTTTAAATGTTGCAAATCCATAGTGGATTGCTTCAGTGATTTTGGCTCAGCAGCAATTTTTTTTTATTTTAAAATTTCCAACCTTAGAATTTATAGTAATCTGTCCCTGTGACCATATCAATACAAATGAATTAAAATTACTCTTGGAGTGTCACTTTTTATGTTGGCCTATTTTGCACTAGCAAACAGGTCACTTCTACAGTCGTGTTATCCTTCTGTACGAATAAAACTTTCCTCATCTGCATGTACCTAATTTCTCAAAGCTTTAGGAAGACAAAGCTTTGGGGTCAGTATTTTCTTTTGCTTTTACAGGACAAACTGTTCTGCTGAAATTGTCAATTTAGGTTTCTTATGCTACTCTATTTCCACTCTGACAGTTTTGAGTTTAAACACAACCATGGAAACTTTGCACATCTGAAACAGAGTCTCTCGTGCCTCACCTCTTTTGATTGCAAAGTGTAATCCATAAGAATTCTAAGAGTGTATGCTACACACCAAGTGGTGAGGCTGAAGGGCAGAAATAACATTAACTGGTCCTTCCTGAAGTGAAAATTTCATCAATGTTTGCTATTCTTTTTTTTAATTTAAAGCATATCAAGCTTAATGAACAGTCATTGACTCAGCAAGGTAACCTGCTGGAGCAGCAGAAAGGCTTTCTCTACCTGCCTGAGACTGGTCAGTGTGGGATGAGGCAGAGGCTGGTGTTCTGAAAACTGTGATTCCCTGGTTGAAATAACAGAAGTGCTGGACTTGGGAATCTTCCAGCTTAATAGTTTCATTCTGATGGAGACTAAAAGCGATTTAAAAAATAACCTAATAATGAAGTTTTCAGACCACCAGATATCTTAATTTGATTCCAGAATAATATTAGAGTCCATTACTTCAAGGTTAGCCACATATACTTAAAGAGATCCTATGTATGCCCCATGCTGTTCCTTTTTTTTAATATTGATATAATTTCCTATCTCAGAAAGACATTAATAAAATTCAGTAATACTGAGTCTTCTTTTTTATATAACCATAGAATGTATCTAAAATTACAAACTTCTACAATTTTGAAAAGATTTCATGATTTTTATCTGTTTAAACCCACTTAGCAGTGGCAATTTACAATTTGTTGCTCAGCTGTGATTCTATGCACAAGGCAGATGATTAGATAAATGCATCTTTCAGGGGAATTGATCAGAACCCAGTGAAGCCAATGAACAGCAATTTACCACTTTCAAAAGTCTTTGGTTACATAGTCTGGTTAGGTTAAAAGCTTGAATGCTTCAAATACTAGGTAAGAAAATCACAGTACTGACCATGGAAGGGGACTGCAAAACCAACTAATTAATGTACACTAATATGAAAAAATATGCGTATATTTTCAGTAAATCAATTAATATTTAATCAGTGGACATCTCATCAAAAGATATTTAATTCTTGGCATGCATGCAGCAGCTTCCATCTGAAGTTTTTATAGTATTTTACATGCATTAACAAATTCAGGCTCAGATTTTTGAGAAATAAAGGTACAGTAAGGAGGAGTAAGGTTGCTATTACTGCATACAGAAGGGAAGGAAGGAAGGAAGGAAGGAAGGAAGGAAGGAAGGAAGGAAGGAAGGAAGGAAGGAAGGAAGGAAGGAAGGAAGGAAGGAAGGAAGGAAGGAAGGAAGGAAGGAAGGAAGGAAGGAAGGAAGGAAGGAAAAGGAAGGAAGGAAGGAAGGAAGGAAGGAAGGAAGGAAGGAAGGAAGGAAGGAGGAAGGAAGGAAGGAAGGAAAGAAGGAAAGAAGGAAGGAAGGAAGGAAGGAAGGAAGGAAGGAAGGAAGGAAGGAAGGAAGGAAGGAAGGAAGGGAGAGAGAGGGAGGGAGGGAGGAGGAGGGAGGAGAGAGGGAGGGAGGGAGGGAGGGAGGGAGGGAGGGAGAGGGCAAAGAGAAATTTGTTTAAAAATGAGACTCCTGGTTTTTAGCCAATAATCCCTTTCCACAACTGCTTGAATACCACTGATATTTGCAGTGTCTTTTCCTCCACAGACACTTATTAAACTACAGAGAAAGAATTAAAGCCTGACTTCCACTTAACCTTGGGCAAGAACAGTGCACCACTGTCCGCGGAGCTCTGATAACGCTTTTGCTCTCCCTCATCTTTACGTAATTCCTCCTTTCTGAGCAACCTGATCTAGTGGGTGGCATCCCCACCCGTGGCAGGGGGTTGGAACTACATGGTGTTCAAGGTCCCTTCCAACCCAGGCCATTCTATGATTCCAAGAATCTTCAGCTCCACTTCTTATTAAAAAATCTGGGTAGTGCCCCTGTCCAGAAAGCTACCAGATGGGAAAAAGGTGCTGATGAACAGTTAGGGCTACAAATACCTTTTCTCATGGAAAGTGTTGATTCTGTCTTTGTTTACCTGATCAAAACAGATATATTTCATGTCATCAAGATTGTTTCTGCATCAACACATGTCACAGCACAAGTAGTACAGTGTCCTCCAATTTACTGCCTCGTTCAAAGTATTAGACCACAGCTCTCAGAATCAGGCAACTTTTTGTGTACAGGCTGTACCTGATCTGTTTCAATTTCCTATCAATCAACCCTTAAACCAACTGAAAAGTGCCACATACTGGTTATTTAAGTGTCAGCAAATTTCTGTAGTGAATCACTGCAAAATACGCATTCACATTCTTGAATTAGAAATGACCACTTTATAGGCACGAAAAATTTTTGAAAGAGACAGATCTAAAAATATTTTAGCTGCAAAATAATCTTGTATCTCATGTTGAAACACTTGCATTAATTAAGAATTTTGTAGTGACAGTAATTTTAAGAGTGCCATTTAGAAACATGACATTTAGGATGCCTCCATACTAAAAATTCAGAGGCTTAAATTGGAAGAAGCCTTCTGTAATTCTTCTCAACAAAGAATCAAGTGAAAAGGGAAGTAACATCCTAATGCCCTTCCAAAAATTAGAAAGCCAATCAGTATCACCTAATATTTTCCTTTAATAGATTTTTTTTAACCAATTCAATCTCCCAGTTGTCAGTATAATCTTCAAGTTTCTGCTGAGAGGGAAAATTCTATTTTCTCTTCAGAGAAAGAGATGATGGGGAAGACGTCATTCAGTAGCTATTGATAGATCTCAGGCAGAGGGTTTGGTGAGGAGACTGGCTACGACCACCAAACAAGGTGGGACAATAAGTTTTTTTGATATTAATACCTCTGACAAAAAAAAAAAACCAAAAAACAAAAAAACACAAAACCAAGGCTAGGACCATCAACTTGTATTTGAATACATATAGTACTACAAACAATTTTATTCAGATAATCAGAGGTAACAATGGCTTTGTGCATAGCTGTAAAATTATACTGTATGCTTGTAAGAGCAGCTTCAAAGTAGAACTTGGTGTATCATTTCTTGACAAAGTGCATTGAAGGCAAGAATGGGCACTACTTTCAAATGGAAGAAAAAAAAGAGGCAGTCTTCAAATTTCATGAAGGGAAAAATTAGAGATGTGAAAAAGTGAGAAAGAACTAGAGATATGAAACAAGCTGATGCACTCCCACATCATAAATGAAAACAAATATACATGACTGTATATTTACAGCCATCCTATGAATCTACAGATATGTAAGATTCAAAGGCAAGACCAAGTAATCAAGATTGCATAAATATATAAATTTTAATTACTATTCCCTTTTACAACTATTTATAGCTGACTTTAGGCTACAAAGCCTATGTTTCCTTGAATATAAAAATAAGTACTAATATTTGAACCCTTTAAAATCAATGAAAGTACACTTAAGAATCAGTAAGTTTTTTTATTATAATCCATGAATATCACATTGCAGTAATGGTAATTTACTTCAAATGGTAACAAATTGCTTTAAATGGTAATAAATCCAATTTTTATATTTTTAAAACATATTATTAACTTGTTTGTTCTGAAAATAACATCAGAAATTGATGAATCAATGTTCAAATCAAATTAAAATTACAATTGTATTAAATTTTTACTTTGTGAAAAAGATTGAAATATATTTTAGACAATTTTTAGAAAAGCAAAGGAAAGAGAAAGATCCAAGTTTGTGGCAGAGGAACATGGAAAGTAATTAGGGTCATGTCACATGCATCCTCCTCTCAAAAAACAACTTAATACCTAGAGCTTTCATCAACACCTGTGACCATCCATTGGACTTTCCTCATCTATCTGTGGGCAGCTGAGCCCAGGATCTCCCACACCTCAGGGAATTCACTTTCCCCAAGCCATGGGGTGCCTCCTGAAGTGAGGTATGCTGCTGACATGTTCTCCTTCCCTAAACAAATATAAACTAGAGCAGGAACAGAACCTTGTTCCCAAGGAAGGCAACCAGCAGACAGGAGAGGCGTTCCCAGTTCTTTGCTCCACCAAAGCAGAACAACTCTGAGAGGTGATATTGTTATTGGAAAGGTTCATAACAGAAGTGCTGTGCAAAGTAAATGTACAGGTTCAAATCCTCTCCAGCAGAGGAAGAAAATTTCTCTGTAGTTGCAACACCCATGCTGAAAAAATTTAATTCCTGAGCAGATAAGGAGACATTTAGGTACACGCTCAAATAAATACACTGAAAATTGCATGAATATGAAATTATTATTTTAATAATTTTATTAACTGAACTAATCATATAAATTTCTCTAAAACATAAAAAAATTGAAAATAAAGTGTGCACAACACATTAAAATGGAAGGATTAATCTTTCACAGGCTTGGTTATACCTTTCCCCATGCATATTTATTATTAACACCTTTTTACAGGGGGATGCACCCCACTTTTCTAATTACTCAGCTTTTATTCATATCTCTCTGCTAGCCATTTGCCTCCCACAGTATTTAAACAGATGCAATGTTAATTTTAACATTTCTATAAAACTTCCCAATTTGCATACTGCACATCCCAGTGTTACCATCCTTTTGACAGCATAGCGCTCTGCCTGCATTGCCAAAACAAATCAGTGCATCATGCAGCCAGACAGAGCAGTGATCAGATAGACCTGATATTCGCTTGTTTAAAACAAAAAGGGAAACCCGGAGGAGCAAACAAAGTAAACAAGAACGAGCATACATTATGCTCAGAGATGCTCCAGTTAGTGGCCTAAGCAGCCGAGACCTTGCTGGCTCTGCCTCTGCTGCCTTCCTCGTCTCTCCAACGCTCCAGCAAGCTCCACGCAAGCTGGGCTGAGCAAAGCCGCATGCGCTGCTGCTGGGAGCAGCTCAGCCAAGGGTGGAGGTTTGGAATACAAACCAAGTTTCTGGGGACGTGAGATCCATCTCTGATATTTGTGAACGTTGGTCAGTGTAACGGAATGCAGTTGCTGAATGGCCTTTTTGCAATTTAACTCAATACGAGGAAACACAGAAGGGTTTTTTGATTTTTTTTTTTCAATGAAATTATTTCAGTTATTTTTAAAAAAAGGAAACAAACAAGTTTCTTCAAAAAAAAAAAAAAACACCCAAAAAAACCCCCAGCCTATGCAAACTTAATATTTAATGGTTTTGTGATCTGCAAAACAGGAGATAGGAAGATAGACCATAATTTCACACATTCCAGGAGATGCCTTCACATTTATTGATGCTTTTTCTCCCTCCTGCATACCTCTGCCAGCAGTACAGCAAGTCATTTCCATTGCTTGGTTGCAATTAAACATGAGGGTTTAATACATTTTATCACATATATATGCAATAATGATATAGATGATCAAGATCCTAAATACAGTATGTATTAAATTTACAAACTGTATTTAGACAGTATTTATTGAATTTCAGAAGATTATTTGCTTGAAATACATTTGATAAATATTTTGTTTTAATTTAGTCATTTGAAATGGTTGTTGAGCCACTGGAAGATACATTTTACCAAAACCTAGATTAATTTAAATGTCTGTTCTATCTTCATTGAGACAGAGTCATCTAAAGTGGAGTTGTTATACCAAATATGTACACTAGATAAGTTTTTCCTCCACACTGCCTTTATTCATTTTTGTAAGAGAGCAAGTCACTTTAGGCATCCCAATAACATGTCAGTTTTTAGACTGAAAAATGAAAGATTGCTAATGATATTAAGATTTGAAAATTTATTTAAACCTAACTACAGGCTTTGTTATATGCCTCACCTATAAATATTTATCAGAAAAAATATAAAAGGGAATTATTTAATAATCTACTTCTCTACTTTATATTTTGGTAGAGTGACTTTGACAGATGACTTTGAAGTCTCTTCATACAAAAATTCTTTCTCCAGTCTTCGGGTCTTCAAACAAAATAGTCTGTATTCCTTAACAATGGGCTGGTTTTGACATCAGACACCCACTGCAGGTTAGGGGTTGCAGAGGGAAGTGTTTGCATGCAGTAAAGTTGCCTATAATTGCAACCACTGATAAGCAGCTCTAAAATAAGCCCTCAAAGAAACTTTGGTCAGGGACCCATGACCTGGACTATAAACAACCACAAAAATACCAAGGAAGCTCTTTACTTCCATGCTGATAGATGACTGTTGTTTTGACACAGCAAAACAAAATGAGCTGCCCTTTCTGTGGTGAATAAAACACCAGATGTCCATCTTTATCTTCCATCCATATTCACTCAAAATGCAGTTGTCTAAATATAATAAATAGGTCTCTGGCTTTCAGCAAATGAAAACATTTTACTTTGGAGATCTCATAAGAGGTTTTAGCCACAAGCCAATACTCCTCACAAAGACAAAATCTAATTTAGCCGAATATTTATGTTTCATTTTTTGGAGGACAGTGAGTTATGAACTAATCAAATCTGTTTAAACTGAAGATGTCTAATAATTAGAACTGCCAAATAGATATTAATAATTTATTGGTAGAGAACAGCCAGAAATTGAGGGTAAAAAATTATTAACAGAGATTTTCCTCATAATCTTAGAATATATATTGATCTGTAAATTGCAAATCAAAAACTATAATACAACAAAAATAGAAGCTGAAACATATTCACATTATTCTGACACACTAGTTCTGCAAATGCACAGAACCCATGGGCAATGTTTTTTAAAAACCAGGTTTCCCATTTTGGGCTCCTTATGACTGGAATTCTGAAAGATGTTCAGGCATGGAGTCCAGATGCTTACAAGTATCTAGGTCCTGAAATCCAAAGATAGATGGGCTCCTGACTTCCATCTTGGATCTTCATCTAACATCCTATAGATTTGCACATTGTGCAGAGCACTGTGTAAAACTGACACTTTCAAAGCCGTTCCAGAAATGGAAAAATTTGTACTGGAAATATGAAACCAAGTTAAATATCACATTCCATTTGCTCATTTTGCCAGTGGCATAAAATCAGTGTGCACATTCAATGCAGACGAGCTGCTATTCAGTGACACTTCACGGAATCACAAGTCAGTAGCCCCAGCAGGAACATCTGCCACCATTTTAGGCAGATCCATGGTACCTGCATTTCCAGGCTACAAAGCTAGCTCTCCTTCCCTGAAGCAAGCCTGAACTCTGTCGTGCTATGAGGAACAAGTGTGGGAGTGGAAGTTCACTGCAGTTCTCCCATCCCTTCCACGGAAAGATAAATTTGGTCTAGCCTGTGGAGACTGTAAAAGTTGGCTGCAGCTTAGAAATTACGGAAACAACCACAGTCACATCGAGCAGTGCTCATACAGTCCTGGGGAATGAGGGCGATGGTGGTGGAAATTGCTGAATAACATTGACTGATTGTATAACACTGACAGAGTATTCCTCAGACCTGTCTTAATGAGAATTATGTCTTGACAAAAGAAAATTAGTTTGCATGTGAATGACAGAGCACAACATACTGGCAGACTACAGAAAAATCTAACTTTCGGAAACAAGCATAGAGAATAGTTTAAAGTGAAGCAGGAAATTTTAAACTCAGTTAGTGCCTTTAAATAGCAATGTAAAACCAGAGACATTTAACTGGACACAGTCACAATTTATGTCGCACTTAGTTCACATCTAGCTAAATAATATGTATATGAAATAATAAAATTATTACATACTGGATTTAATTATTTTCAACACAGAAACCTTGAAATTGTTTTTGGACTCCTTTTTCCATTACAGAGAGATGAACCATCACAATAAGTTCACTACTTCAATACATAAACAATAACAAAAACATGGACAAATCCTACTGAACTTTTCAACACCCAGCATATATCTGTTCCAAATTTCAGAACCACATTTAATTTCGCAAAAACAAGTATTTCATATATTACTGACAGAATGCATGCAATTAAAAGTCTGTTTGGTCATGTGGGCACCTCATGGTTAGGTTACTCATCTCTCACTTTTCCCACACATTCAACGTCTACTGCTTAATAAGCCATCGGATTTCAGACATTTTCAATTCTGACCCTTTTTAAATGCTATGATAGATTGCCTACCATCTGGCAGTGCTTACTCTTGGTACCACACTCCCTTTGCATTACAAAACTGTGCTTCTGATAATTATATCTTTAACGTGGTAGATGTATGCAACACTTGAATTCCCATGCTGGCAATATACAAGCTGAAGGGACAATTTCAGCAAAGTGTCTGTGTGACAGTATATGGTAACAGTATGTTCAACTGCATCATGCTGCAATTCTCAACAGAAAGCTTGTTGACTTGTGACCTGTCCAAGTCGAGAGAAATGGAAAATATACATGCAGGTTTTTATTGGTTCTTTAATTACTACATGGCATTTTACAAACTGTTAGATACTGAAGAATACATAAACTAACTTCTCCCTGCTAGTTTGAACAAACAGCTCAGTATCTTCTAGCTAGCCGACTAAGAATGGAAAACTACAAAGCAGAACAAACAAATAAAAAAAAAAGAATCAATGCATCTTTTCCATTTATTTAAAGGAATGCATTATATGTTCAGAAAGAGATGTAGGAGGAAAAAGAAAAGACAGAATGAGAGGAAAAAGGAAGTTGTTCTCAAAAAAGTACTCTTTCAGGGACTACATCCCTGTGCTCCTACGAACTCCTGAATGCAAGTTGCCTATAGCAGGATTTCACTACCTGAAAATTAGACCATGAGAAATGTGATAAATAAAAGAAAAAGCAGGATTCAGTACTGAGGCAGACGTCTAGGTAACAGTTTCCATGAACGCTGGACACACAGCTCTGGAAAACAGCATTGAAAAATGCTTTCTAAGGTGGTAATATGAGAAAGGTACCAATTAATGACTAAAGTTGGAGGTATATGCTTGATTTATTTTGCTACTTATGTTTTGCTTCCAAGGTTCAGTATAACCAACTAATCCCAAGCTGGAAAAGGAATTCTTTGTGTTACTACCAGGCTTGTCTGGCACTGAAGACAAGGTGAACCAGGGTGACAGACAAGCTTGGCTGTTATCTTCACTGAAAAATCAAGTGCAAACAAAACCATATGCAGCCATCCCAAGGATCCTGTAGCCCAGGATTTGTCTGGGGAACCCAAAAGCTTGCAAGTGTCTACTGCCAGGCAGTAGTAAGATGTTTAGGGGGTAGTAGTACCTGCTACTGGTTCATAGCAATTTCTCTGCTAGACCAAAATAGTAAGTCTGCCTGGAATGAATAACTAGACAGAAATCATTCAAGATCCTGATGGAAATCCTCTCACTAGCTATGTGAAGGTTTCATTGCATCTCTGTGGTTTTGCAGCCATGCATTTATTCCATCCCCTGGGCAGAGCTCAATAGATCTTACCCTATGTATCTTATAAAAGTTCTGTATCTTTTCCATGGCTTTGCCCCGGGAAAAGATAGAATAATAATTTATTATTAGGGTCTCATGATATATTACTCTAAATTTACTGCAATACACATATTTGCATTAAGGTCAGATCATATCAGCGCCATGTTGTCGATTGCTGCAGTCATGCCACGAAGTGAAGTGCTTCTTGGAGGATCTGATAAATTACTGTAAAATACAATGGAACCAGCCAAGGAAACATCAATATTTCCACACCTTAGTCTGCTAAAAAAGGGGGGAAAAAAACCCTGGAGCCAACTAGAATACAACATGTATAGATTTGGAAGATTTGATATTGTGAGGGCACATTTTATTTCCGTGGGGCTCTTTATATACTGGAGCCTTAGTGCAAATGTAAGATTCAGTGATTTTCAGACTAAAAATTGGATGAAAAAGAATAACATCACTTAAAAAACCCAATGCAGTCAAAACAATTTTAATGTATATTGGCTAATTTAAAGTAATTTTTAAAAAATTAACTCACTCAAAAAAATTCAACCAAAAAAAGCCATAGCTTTGACTGTGAGCATAAAGCAACCTGTGTTTTTCAATTGGAAAAAAAAAAATCTTAATTAAATTTTTTAATAAATAAGAAATTTTTAGAGCTAGAAACTTAATAGCAGTAGCACATTAAATTCCAATAGTGTATTAAATTAATTATTAAATAACATGCTTTATTAGATAATATATACACATAAACAACATAGAAGTTAACCAAATAAGAACAAAATCCTATTCTTAGCTATACAGTGGAACTTCAGTTTTGGGAACTTCACTGGCAAAAATAAAAATGGCTTTGGGGTTAGTTTTGGGTTTTCAAATATGTATTGCAAACACTATGCAGCTTTTTTGTAATTAAATTAACATTTTCTGAACATAAGTTTATTCCAGTTGCATCGCACTACAAGGCAATAAGATTACTGAAAAATACCACGCAGCTTGCCTGAATCTGACTATCATCAGATTAAAAGATATTAGCAGAGATTTTATAGAAGCTAAATGACAATGTCCTTGAGGTAGTTCTGACATTGACTACAGCTGATACAGTTTTTGGTCATTAACATACCTTAGTATGTGTCTAGAACAAGCTCTCCAATAATTAGAGCTGAATACACTATGATTTTTAAAATTAAATCATGCCTCTGGGAAAGAATCAGGAAATAGACAGCTAAAGGACTTTCAAGCAATTAACGAGAACTGTACTGTCAGGTTAAAAATTAAATGTTGCAAAGTAGGTTAAAAGTTTCCTCTCTCAAGAAAAATGTATATTGACATAGAAAACAGTTCTCAGGCATGCTGTTGAGTGAAAGCAAAGGTGAGAATGGATACCTCTTATTTACAATCAAATTAAGTACATTTCCTTTCAATTTTTCATATTCTGCACTCATCTCTAAAAATAGTTTTTTGCCTTCTTATACCTTCAAATTGAACCTCTCAAAAAAACTGACAAAGTTTAATTAAATATTACAGTGCCACTGATCTTAGATGGGTAGGCAGAAATGCAGCACTAAAGACTCATACTTTTCAGGTGACCTCTGAATTCATACATCTCTGTTTCTGCTACTCCAGGCTGAACAGTCAGAAACTGAGCCAGTCAGATTTTAACCTCATTATATAACAATACACACACACATACACACACACCAAAGCCTAAGCAAGTCATTAAATACTATGCATCTTTCATTTAGCTGTGTAGTCACCAAATCCCCAATCAAATCATAAAGCTAGACCTTTATGTATTATCTGATGCTTTTACACAGTATTCAAATTCACAGTTCCCTTCGTATACCCAAGTATATACATATATATACCCAAACTTTTACTGACTCCACTATAAGCATTGCTTATTTTGTTGAGTTAGCAAATAAAGTCCCAGAACACATTTAAAAATGTGTAGCCATGCTATCAGTTAGAACACCAGAATCAGTACCTTTTCCCCACAGGCCCAAGCATGCTGATTATTCTATGAGATCTAATTTTTGATAAGTATATATAGATGTGGATAGAGATCTTATTTATCAAGCACTTTTTTCTCATTGCAATCAAAACCAAAAAATCAGAAAACTGAAGAGGAAGTCTCATGATATTGACTGTACCAGGTTAAAGTTTAAAGATTCACATCCCCAAAATATCATCTTTTACTTACATGTTACAGAATTACTCGCAGGATTCTGTAACACTGGGGCTTTTTTAATTTTATTGTGGTTTCTTTTTAAACATATCTCAAAATCATGACAAGCGTATTTGCCTCCATTTAGTACTGTGTGGAAGGTGAACATTGTAACATTAAGCACCTTACAGAAAAAAAATACTTTTGTGCTTGTTCATAGGTGCTGCCAGTGATCTTCATAATGTCCCAAGTTAAATTAAAAGAAGCTCGGAGAACTAAGGAATTACTTGAGTTACACTTGTTCAGCTCTTTCTCTTCCCTAAACTCTGTTCAGTGTTCAAGTAAGTAACACCACAAAAGTGTGAAAGAAAATGCAATGAATAGACTGTTATTCCAGAACTAGAATGAACATAATGAAAACTGGCAAATGTTCAGCATATAAGTGAGCTCAAACTAGGCATTAGTATCCTACATATCTAGAGACAGAAGGATGTCTTATTAATAAAATGAATCACTTTGCTTGAGGAAACAATGGCATACGGCTTCCCACATGCCCTAGAGGTCTGGAAGGCGAGTGGCTGCTGCACCAGCCTTGAGTGGAGTCCACTGCCTTGCTTTAGTAGCTCTTGAAGAAAATCTCAATGTGGACGAGAGCGCATGGTCCTCATGAGTCTGAAAGCACGAAATGCACCTCTCTATCCCCATTTTCTCTTAGGCATCCTTGCTTACAAGTGGTGCAAAAATAAATGTCAGTAGCTAGCTTTAGTCAACTTGATTTCATAACAAATGAACCCGTGATAACCAAGGGTGAGAAGTTATTCAGTATGAAAAATAATAGTAACTGGAGATGAAAAACAACCTAATGCATTTCTTGGCCTATATTTAATATCAGAATATTGCCAATAGAATATTTTGTTGCTTATTTTTGGTCCTGCCTCCTAAACATCTAATTTAGATATTTGTTGCTGCAACTTCACTCCATTACTTCTATGTAATTTCTTTCCTCTTTGTAACATCCATTTATGCATTTGAGGACCATTACTGCGTTTCTCTTCAGCCTACCTTTATAAGCACTGCATTTTACTTGGGGAACTATTATGAAGCCTAATATATAACATGATGTCACGGAGAATATTCGGACATTATAAATGCATTATTTAGATTAATGTTAACAATTCTCGTAATTTTATTTTTAGGGCATTTATAGAAGTAAAGGGCAAAAATTGTTGGACTGCAGCAAATAAAAACCCAAGCACTATTAATAATCTTTTCAATACCAAATGGTTCTCCATGTTTAGCCATATGCAAAGACTGAACTTCTAGTAGTAGGAATAGTTTAGGTGTATAAAGGTTTTATTTAACAGAACTAAAAATTATAGTCACCAAAATAGTATTTGAAAATTATACATAAAAGTTAGCCCCAGCTGAATCTGTGCTTCATTCATAAAAACATAAATAATTTTAAAACCAAAATTGTTTGTGCAAGAAATGTACAGTACACACTACAATTATAAATCTATGATTATCAGATTTTTAGTGAATTCAGAACCTTAATTCTGCAATAGAATTTCATGACAAATCCTGAGCAACAAGAAATTACTTCCTTGAGAACACAAAACTATGACTATTTCATATTCCTACATTACCAGTGACATAATGTATCCATTAAAACCCACACTAATTTGTATCTGAACTATTTAATATAGACCAGCATGATTTATATATTTCATTTTAAGTACCTCTATCAATTACATTTAAGTCTGATACAATACAGTTTGTCTTCATTGCATATAGCATTACCTTCCAACCCTACTGGTGTATATAAACCTAAGTATGTAACAGCTCACAAAAAGATAAATCTCATTAGCTTCAAGAGAGACATTAAAAACATGTGACAAAAGAGAAGGACAAAGTGCTTACCCTAAGCTTCTTAAGACACAAATGATAGGTATGACACGTAGAGTGAAGACTGGTCCCACAGAACAGGTTTTAAACCAATACATGCATGAATTTTAGAAAGATGATTGTGAGCTGCACATACAACATGCACAGTCTGTCATGTTAGGGTGACTGCTGGTGGTCAAAGACAAGTCCAAAAGATAGGTGAAAATTTGAAAAAAAATTCAAATGTTGAAATATTTTTTTTAAAAAGTATAATTAAAAAACGGAGGCATACTAAACCACGGCAATTGTGATTTACAGTTTGGCACACAGTTACTTGAAAATTTAAACTGTGTGTATGCATGAAAACATGGATGGGTTGCATAAAACTGCACAATATAACAGAATGGTTTTTAATAACAAAAGATGCAAAAATAGTCTTCTGTAACTACCTAAACATACACATGCAAATATTACTGTCTTTCACGCTGATTTAAACCCATTGAAACCTGCCATTGAATTACGTACAAGGTATTAGCAATATGACCTTCAATCATTTATGAAGATTTATATGATAAATCTCAAACATTCACATGATGCCTCAAGTGTGTATGCAAAAAGGTTTTGAAACTGGAACATCACACAAGCTAAAAAAATATCTGGCAAACCTTTACTATTCACTATGCTCTGAAATTTTCTATTCAAGTTATAGAGTTAACTATGCTTTTACTTCACTGTTATCATTAAAATAAGGCTTTGAGTTTTTGGATACAAGAGAAGTTACCCAGAGAGATAAAATGTCAATATTTTTTCTGTTGTTGCAAATTAGTTTGTAGTTTGTATTCATCCACACGGGGGGGGGGGGGGAAAGACCCTCAGCACTGCCTGCACTGCACCTCTTTACCTCCTGCTCTGAACAGACAACGCCATATCACAGTCTTATTTCACTTCACTTGAAGCCAGTTATAATTTTTGTCTCCACTTCCAGACAAAGGCTGTTGCCAAACATCAAGCTGACTGTAACCACCGGAGTGTGAAGGCTACATTTACGCACACACCTATTATTTCCACTCAGTCTGTCTCATACATTGCTATTTCTGGTCAAAAGATAACACTCTGGTAGTAACTTGGTTTTCTTTATAGATTGCTGACTACAGATGCCCCAGCCAATGTGGTAATAAACCCAAGATTTCCATGACAGAGTGAGTTTCTCTGTGTAACCATAGACAGGAAGGGAGGAAGATGCTACAGGGCTGGATGAGCAGCCCAGACATGTGCAAGCAAGCCCTCTGAACATTAAGGAAACTCCTCATGTGCCAGAAGACATGGAGTAATTAATCATCTAAAAATCAGTCATGTACATTTCCATTAATACCCGAAGACTCTAACATATAAAGTCACACAAAGCTCATGCCCACCACAAATATGCTATGAAATAAATGCAACGTGTGTGGCAACAGCAGAACCATGTGCGGTTGCTCTCATCTCCTGTTGGCTTTGTCCTGCTCTCATCCAGTGGCTGCAAGGCCACAGGGCTGGGCCAGTGATGCTCTCCTGCAGGTTCATTCTTCCACATGTGAGAAGGGACAGCCAGAGGCACTCAGCATCTCACAGGATGCACACAGGACTTCAGTAAACTCTGATAAATTCACTTCTGTGACTCATGCAATTACACAGAATTGTTGTCCAACTTTAGAGATACAGTAATCACAGCTGCAAGGAGATAAACAGAGGCCTTGTGCTGGGTTTGATGTGCATTAGGTGCTCGGTTTATATAACAGCTTCCAAATTACACATTAACCTCAGAAGACTGGGAAAAGACAACCAGGATCAAAATGGTCCCCTTGTGGAAAAATTATGTAATAGTTATTGAATTTAATCCTCCAAGGGTATATCTGCCCAGTGAAGAGACAATTCTTCCCTGAAACACTGGCAGGATGGAGAGCCATAAAACTAAAGACCAAGCCCCACAAGGCTGCAAGTAACCAATTCACAGAGCACCGAGTTTAAAGAGACAGATTCCACACTCTGTTCATCCAAAACAAGGGGCAGGAGGGCACCGGAATCCTGCCCACTCCTCCAAATGTCACTACGAAATACTGTTTGGTGTAGATAAATATACTGTTTTACAAAAAAACATGAGAATGAGATCAAGAAATATAACCAAATACACCAAAGTATCCCAGGAAATGCATACAAGCATGCAGAACTAGGAGGGGAAAAAAAAACAGTCCGCAGGAGCCTACATCAGAATTTTCCCACATTTTACATGGTTAACCCAGTATATTTCGAAGTGTGCCTATATTTAAAGTTTACTGGGATGTCTGTTTTCGTGTGTGCCACAAATACCCTAATAAGAGCTGCATTTACAAATGCACTATATATCTTCTCATTTGGATACCATAATATACTTAGATTTTTACTTTTTTTCTTGTTATTTTGGTAGAAATTTTAGTTCTTTCCCCTGATGAAATCAACACCAACATGGGAATACCATGTCTCTTTGGATGTTTCAAGGCTTGTCTACACAGAAGCATTACATTGTTACAAATAACATGCAAAAATAAATCAAGGCAACGCCATCCTTACATGTGCATTTATTCTGGTACAGAGACACTGTTAGATGGCACGTAAAAGCACTGTAGTAATTCCCAAATAAGAAGGTGAATATACTGTATAGTACAACTTCACACATTGCGCACTGCCACCTGAAAAGAGTTGTACCACTATACAGCTGCAATTATTTCAGGAGAAACAACACACACATCTCATATTTCTCACTGAAACAGTCCTACGAACTAAAAAATCGGGTCTGGGGCAGGCCACACCATCCCAATACTAATGAAAGACGATGAACTTTATTTAAAAACAAAACACTCTAATAAAATAAAAACACAATAAAACCACCAGAAAATACCAGTTAATTTAAGAATATGCAGACAACAGGCCTGAAAGGGATGCAGTGTTGTTTACTCCTATTGAAAAAAATAGAGAAACATATGCTACGATCTCTAAACCTTCCCACTCGAAGAATTAGGACAGAGTTAGAAGATATTTCTGTAATTAAACTGAATGAACATGCATATCACCTATTTCACAGAACAGCTTAAAAAGTTACATGCTGCAAAATATGATGAATAAGCTCCTAATGCCCAAAACATTGTCTGGGTGTGCACCTCACTCAGAAACCAAGCTTACAACAGAACAAGGAAAATTATTCACAAGAATAACCTCATTCATTTCAACGGAAACCTCACATGAATAAAGTTACTCATGCACACACACGGGTAAGTAAGAGGCTATCAGACCCCCCTAATCCCCTATGCATGCCACCACAGCACCAGATGTGACCTGCTACATCCCTCTCTAGCTGGTAGATAGGGAGTGGGGTAGATGCTTCTCCTCTCTCTCCCCACTTAATGGACCAGCTAATGCAGCCGAGCTGGCAAGCAAGGGGGGAAAAGGTACTCCAGGAAAAGAATGAGTCCAGTTTATTGCTTTCAGGGAACCAGGAAAACAAGCAAGGATTTGAAGCATGATTTCAAGTCATGACTGAGTGCTGCCGTGCTCCTCCACTCCTGTAGCTGTACTGCTCTCGGGCTCAACTGCAAGGTGCTAGCACAGCTCATTGTGAAACACCTCGCTCCAAACAGTCCCACAGAAACTTGGACTTTGAAAGTATTTCCTGCAAGCATGTTCTATTTAACCCAGTTTTTTCTTAGAAGATCCATGTAACTATTGAACATTCTGGATCTTCCTATTTTGAACACAGTCTCTGGTGCAATTCATTTATCGTATAGACGCAGGTTGTTCAATTCAAGCTGTTGATTAAATACGCTTAACTACATTGATAGCTCCTCAGAAAATATCACAGAGAGTGTTACATTTATAAAGGCATACAGCCAGCTGGCATTGAAAATGGAATGAAATAATCTGCCACTTTAAATTTAATTTTAAAGGGAAATCTAACTTCTTGAGCATTTATTTGCACTGCTTTCGGTATGAATATTCCAATTCTGCACCCATGCAGCTTACTGTGAAAGCAATGCTAATTTGCCATTACCTTTACCTGTCTCCCTATGAAAACATAGTTCTCCACACATCACCTGGATAAACTTATTTTACTGTAACTCTGACGGAGACGCACTTCCTTCACGCAATCCCTGGAACAAGTGTTTACACGGGGTGCTGAGGGAAGGACAGGCGTGTGCAGACACCGGGATTTTACCGA
This sequence comes from Lichenostomus cassidix, assembly GCF_008360975.1. Taxonomy (NCBI): domain Eukaryota; kingdom Metazoa; phylum Chordata; class Aves; order Passeriformes; family Meliphagidae; genus Lichenostomus; species Lichenostomus cassidix. The sequence continues at coordinate 60,119,107 of NC_139511.1, read as the reverse complement.
TGCTGATGCAGCTGTGCAACCCCCGGGCGAGCTCTCATCCCGCCGGGGCACAGCCGTTCCCGACGGCCCGCGGCCCCGCGGCGCAGGCAGAGCGGGACGGCAGCATGGAGAGCCACAATCTCGGCATCCTGCCTCTTGGGCTGCGGGCGGCGCCCCGGCCGGCGCGGGGCCTGCGGGGCCGTCCGGGTGCAGCACGCTGGAGAGCGCCGGGCCGAGCCCTCGGCAGCCCCGGCCCCGCCGAAGTTTGCGCCGGGCGAGGTGCGAGGTGCGAGGTGCCGGGGCCACCCCTCTCCCGCCCGCCGCGAGCCCCGCGCTCACCTGAAGTCGCTGTAGGGGTGGATGATCCAGAACCCCGCAGTTTTAACCCTTTCCTGCTCCTTCTCCACCGCCTTCTGGCTGCCGAACATGCGGAGGGAGAATTTGTTGACCCCCGGCTGCAGCATGGAGGTGAACTGCCGCTGCATGAAGCCGTACTGCCGCCGGGGTCCCTCGGCATCCTCGAAGCCCACCACGGGCTCCTCGCCCCCGCCGCCGTCCACTTTGAAGCACACCGAGTTGCCATGCTCCTTCACGCCGCCGCTGCCGGGGCTGCTCTGGGCTTTCTCCGCCGAGGCCGCCGGCTTGGCTGGGAAGGAGTTGGCGCTGCCATCGTCCCGGCTGCCGGCGGAGGAGCTGCGCTTCCCAGCCTCCATGCTGCGGGGCGGGCGCACCCCAGCCGCGGGAGAGCGCGGGGAAGCCTCGCCGCCGCCGGGTGCCCTTCAGCGGCGCGGCTGGGCTGTGCCGCCCTGGGCTGGGCTGGGCAAGGCTGGGCTGGGCTGGGCTGGGCAGGGCAGGGCTGGGCAGGGCTGGGTTGGGCTGAGCTCCGCGCCGCCGCGCCGCCCGGCACCAGCAGCGCCGCCGGCCCCGAGCGCGCTCCGCGCAGGGCGGGCAGCGCCGCCCCTCGCCCGCCCCCTGCCGGCCGCCCCGCGCCGCCTGACATTGAGCGCGCGGAGTCCTTGAGGGGCCGCGCGGGAGCGGCGCGGGGCGGAGCCGGGGGCGAGCGGAGCCTCGGGGGCGAGCGGAGCCTGGGGCGCTGGGCCTCCGCGGGTGCGCTGCCGGCGCTCAGCTGGAGCGCAGGAACGCGCGTGGGTGGATGTGTCACCCTGGGCGAAGCAAGGGGCAAGGCATGGGGTGGGAGCGTGCCTGTGCAGCCCGAGCGAGAAGCAGAGGCTGGGAGTGATGCAGTGGGGCGGTTCCACGGGCTCGGCTGTCCCTTGGGAAGCCTCTGTTGCTCCTCATGGAACGGGCGGACAGGGAGAGAGCAAAAGGCGGGGGTCCGCCTGGCCGTGGGGTCGTGGGGCGGCACTGGAAGTCGCAGAGGCGTTTTGAGTTCGTGCTGCTCACAGTGCGGTGTGTGTCCGACACAGCGGAACGTCGGTGGAGTGTGAGCGAGTAGGGAAGGCCGGCTGTTGAGTGGCACTCCTTCTCACACACGAAACACATCAGTCCGGTGAGACACTCCCGCCAAGCGGCCCTTCCTGTCCCTTAGCCCTGCGCGGACTGGGAACGCGGGGCCGAGCTCCTGAGCGTGGGGACACGCCACATGCGGGATGCTGCGAGCGCGGCTGGAGCACGCAGGGATGCAATTGCCACCGGCAGGGCTGTGCTGCCATGGGCACCTGCGTGTTGTCCCTGAAAGGCGGAAATGGCAGGTGCACCCGAGTGTGTGAACAGCCTTTTCATGTATGCCAAGAGGTGATTTGGACTTTGTTAGTGTGTCTGTAGGAGACTGGCGTCCACATTCAGTTTGCTCCGCCTGATATTTAAGGACATAAATTACGGTTTAGAAGCCTCCAGGAGGCAGAGAAAAAGCTGCCGGACAGAAAGGAAACAGTAGGTATTTCTAGCTCCCAGTACTCTACACACACTCAAAGGAAATTGGGTACACATTGCCTTCAGCATCTCTACCCACATTGTCCTAATGATTGCAGATTGTATTGGGGAGCTGTGGGGTGAGGTAGGAGCTGAGAGAGCACATGGTAAGCAGCTGTTTACAAACTATGAGCGAGGATGAGGGCCTTGGTCTCTGCTCTGAAAAATGAAGGATGCTGATACTTGCCCCAAAAGCTGTGGGTTTGTTTGGGTTAGGGAATGATGGAGAATCAATATCTGCAGATACTATTACAAGAGCTCTAGCATTATGTCTGCCTGCAAAACCATATATTAGAGCATATAGATGTAGGTCCTGGCCTTCCGTTTAGAATAGGTTTGACATAGGTTTGTTTTTCAGATATTCTCGACACATTTTTCATTTTGCACGTTAAAAGTAGAGTAGGAAAGAATTAGTAAAGCCTCGCAAGCTTGACTCTGGTATTTCCAATGGTATTTTCCACTTCATTTTTACACACTTTGTCCTTTGCGCAGCAGGTGCTTAATTCTAGCAGAGAAACAGATGTGCAAATCTGCACATCACCATTTGCACAGTGTCAATCAGGAGCATTGGGGAGCTGTATTTCAAAATGGGATCTGAGGGCTTTCCTCAGCAATTGCAGCTCTAACAGAATGTTTATGCCTAGTGCACTCAAATGCACCAGCTTCCATTGATGTCAATGTCTTTGGCGTGGAAGATGTTAATATCATGCCAGTGTGGAAGAAGATGGCAAGTACAGATGCAGCAGGATGGACTGCTGAAGGCTGGGCAGTGACCGGCACAGGAAGGAATGTACTTGTAATGTGATTGGTTGAGGGCTGACATACATAAACCTTCCCCATCTGGAGTGATACTTTTCTGTAGGATTTTATCCCAAAACAGTGAAGAGTGTGTGCACAGCTGCTAATGGTTCATGCACAGCTGCTGATAGACAAAAACCTCTTAGTGTTTTATCCCCAGATGATGTCCGCCTCCTTCCCTCATCCAATGTCTGTCACCAAACGATAATTAAAAAGTAAGAAATTATTACTGTTTTGCAGCTTTCTGAAAGAATTAACTCACATCATATTTTACAGAAACCCACAAAGGCAAGGGATGAAAAGGCTCACTCACACAGTGCCTTTCCACTCACTCAGTGTACCACATCATCAGCAGTGGAACTGACAATTTCCACGTCAGTCATATAAATATTGCAACGTTAGAATTTTTCCTACCTCTTCACACCTTATTCCACAGGACTTTCCATGCAGTCCTTGACCTGAATGGTCTCTCCCAGCATTAGCTAGGAGAGCAACAACTAGTCATGTACAGGACAAAAATAGCCTTGTAATGGAGTAAATCAGAACAGTGAAATGAAGGCATTTACAGCTGCAGTAAGCAGATTCTGGTGTACATCTCTTTAATTGGAGAAGCGATGAGCACTGGATTAATGGTGATTGTTTTTCATTTATGGATGATGAAAATTGTGCGCAGCAAGAACATTCAATTTCCTTCTTTCATGGAAGTCGCTTTCGCTTGTATTGAATGTCTCATTTGCCAGTGTTTATCCTTATTTAGCATGGTCTGCAGAGCTACCAAAATGACCAACCCTGCCTACAGCTCTTTCTACAATAGAAGAATCTGGAAATGTTCTGTTTCCCTTGGTGGCATTATATAGATCTGACAGGGATTTGTTACATCAAAATGCCATACAATTTAGAAGTTCTTACTGAAAGAAAATAACCTGCGTTACTTGTAACACATGTAAATTTAGGCATGAGTCTCAAACACAGCATACATATAAACCACACAGGTACACATCTCTTGGTAAAATTGAGATTTTGATATTTTCTGTTTCCTGCGATCAAATATTCAATTTTTGTAATTTTTTTTTCTGTATAGAAGAAATGTATGTTCATTTGTACATGTCAGAGTATTGTGCATGTCCTAAGTATTTGTGTGGCCTAATTGACCTTAACAGCTTAACATCTTGCAATTTTTAATGGTAACCGTGAGATGGTTAGGATGAGAAAGCATTTTCATAATCTGTAGTTTTTTCTGTGGGAGAATGGAGTCTTCTCCAGGTCAAAATAACTAAATGTTTTTTTCAGCCAGGAAATTGAATTCTCCAGACGCCAAACATGTTAGTTTAAGTGAGAGAATTTTGGTTCACATAGGAAGAAATAATGGAGCATGGTGCCTGTGTGAATAGTCCTGAAGACTGCGCCAGGGCTAAAAGTGGTTGAAAGGTTATGAACTCACTTTAGCTGAAGATATAGCTTGTTCTCTGTCAACTTTTATTTTGATTTTATGACTATATTGGGAGAAACACACAGAAAAATGAAATTTATGAATTAAATTTCCAAGAAATCAGTGCTAGCAGAACAAAAGGGGTGATGAATTTCTTTTACATCTCTTTGCTATGTCCTAGATTAATTGATCACTACTAAAAATTTAGTGGGCTGTTTTATTTGTCTGTATTAAATTATTTTTATTACTTACTCCACTTTGTCAAAGTACTGTGACATCATAAGTTCTAGTGCTTTATATGACTCTACAACCGTAATACCAATGTATACTACTACTTATATAAAGAAAATTAATTTTCCTCTCTTCTGCCAAACATAGTAAAGTTTTATACCTGTAGTAAATACATTCCTGCTTCTCTTTATTTTTGCATTTTGATATAACTTGAACATATGCAGAACAGCTCAGCTGTAGAAATGAAAAGAAAAATAACAGCCTGTGTATTGAGGCATATGTATTTGTTCAGTGAAGAAACTGGGGCACAGAGAAGTAACAAGACTTCTATGAGATGACCCAGTAAGATGCACCTGACTGCAGAACAAAGCTCTTGTCTCTCAACTTAAAGTTTCATGCCCTGTGAGATATTTTTAAAATTATTTCTCAACAGAAGGGCACCATCAAGTCAAATGGCAAACCAGGGTTAGCAAGGAAGGAAAATAATGTTTATATTTACAATTATATAACTATGTCTGCCAGCTTAATTGAGGATTGATCCAGATTCATAATATGTGCTCTTTTCCATGTCTGTGTGTTTGAAGTTTGCAATAAAATAATTTTGATTTGATCTCATCCTATTTGTGTTATTTTTGATGCATATTTACTCATACATACTTACTGGCAACAAATTTTTTCTAATAGATTTTATATTAATATTATCTAGTGTTTATGAAGCAGGAAGAACCTTACTTTTGCAGCCATGAGTATCCTTTGAAGCAAACATATCACAAGGCAAATGGAGCTTCAAGCATGAATGTTACGTGGCAGCTGTCCATGTAGTTATTTGATTTTTTTTTTTCACTCTGTGGCACAGTTTGAATATCCCCAGTGAGTACTGATAAATATGTAAATATGATCTTGGTGATTTCTGTTCTGGCCTGGTGCTGAATGCTGGAAGTCCTACTGCAGCATCCCAGTGCAGTTTTTCAGAACAACTGGTAAGGTGGAACAGGAAAGTAAAATTAAATCACAGAACATTCCTACTGTTTTTTACAGGCTCTCTGAAGTGTCTTTTTATGAGAATCACTTTCTAAATTTAATAGAATATTTGTGGGCTTTGAGTCCCTATTTTTGTGAAGAAAAATATTTTAATGTTAGTGTTTATTCTCTGTTTAATTGCCCACCAGATCTTTATTCAATCCTTATGGAGATAACATCCCCACAAAAGAAAAATTAAAAAGTGAAAACCAAATTCTAATTTGATTTTTTTTGTTTTATATGTGTATAATTGTTTACTATTTTTTGCTAATGTCTGCATTGTTGGGTACCTGAAGTGCTTTAGAAATTATTAAGAAATTGCTTTCTTTGGCAAATGTTCAGCTGACCGACCAAATGGCTTTGATAAGGAACTTCACATTTTTGCTGTGTTAAAAATATTTTTTTCTTTTAGTTTATATACAAGTGTACCACAAATAATTTTTTATCTTTTTGGCTTGAAGAACTATGATTTCACACTACGAAGACGTAGACATTTCTGAATTTTTGTAATATAAAACATACTTGTTTCATACAATGCCTAATCCTGTAAACAGTTTTTAAATTAGTGTATACAGGTGTGAAAGGTCACATGTTACTATTCAGAGTACTCTATTATATACTAGGCTCAAGTATTTTCAGGCTTGTATCCCTTCTCTGTAATATAAGAAAAACCTATCATTTCTATAAAAATGAAAATATTTTTAATTGGTCTGGAGTGCAACTTGACATTAACAATAGATTTTTTCTCCTGTTGCACACAGTGTTCCTACATAATTATGTAATCAATCCACAAAATCAAGTCCTTGTGATTTAAACATCTCCCCCTTCTGGAAATATCAGAGCCAAATTTAAAAAAAAATGCTTTTTAAAACTTGTATGTTTCATTATTGTGTGCATATCAGTGTTAAACAGAATGACCTAATTCCCACTCTCCAGAATGAAAAGGGATTCTCTAAAAAAGGTGAAAAGGGACCTTTTCAGGAGGATGTAGTGATAGGACAAGGAGGAATGGCTTCAAACTGGAAGAAAGTAGGTTTAGATTGGATATTAGGAAGAAATTCTTTGCTTTGAGGGTGGTGAGGCACTGGCACAGGTTGTCCAGAGAAGTTGTTGGTGACCCATCCCTGGGAATTGCTCAAGGAGAGGCCGGATGGGGCTCTGGGTGAAAGTTGTCCCTGCCCATGGCAGGGGGATTGGAACTAGAGGATCTTTAAAGCCTGTTTCAACCCAAACCATCCTATGATTCTGTGACAGATCCTACACTACCTTTTAAACTATTGTCTTTCCATGGTCCTGATTTTTCAAACTCAACCATCTTTTTAGCCTTTTCATCCTAACTTTGCTCACATTATCAGAACTGGTAGGATGCTTTTAGGGATAACTGGAAAATGCCATCTTGTTTACTTAGTTCATTAGTTAAAGTTTGAATAGTTGTCAGATTTAATCCTGCACACTGCTCTCCTATGTTGTTTGACTTAGTTTAAGTACTTACAATCCATCACTTCACAATCATAATTTAATGTATATAGATACTAGCAAGAAGTAATATGCCTGAGTTGTGTCTTCTATTTGGTTCCTTATACTGAGCAATGTCTTGTAGGACTAATATTTGTCCTCAATGTAATATTCATTTAGTTGAATATACTGCTTTTGGAAAATTTCTTGGAATTTTTCTTCAAGATGTAACCTAAACTCTTGAAAGCTGGTGGTTACTAGCTTCTTGCAGAAAAAGAGGAGGAGAGGAGAGGAGAGGAGAGGAGAGGAGAGGAGAGGAGAGGAGAGGAGAGGAGAGGAGAGGAGAGGAGAGGAGAGGAGAGGAGAGGAGAGGAGAGGAGAGGAGAGGAGAGGAGAGGAGAGGAGAGGAGAGGAGAGAGGAGAGGAGAGGAGAGCGAAGAGGGAGAGGGAGAGGGAGAGGGAGAGGGAGAGGGAGAGGGAGAGGAGGAGGAGAGGGAGAGAGGAGAGGAGAGGAGAGAGGAGAGGAGAGGAGAGAAAGAAAAGAAAGAAAAAGAAAGAAAGAAAAAGAAAGAAAAGAAAGAAAAGAAAAGAAAAGAAAAGAAAAGAAAAGAAAAGAAAGAAAGAAAGAAAGAAAGAAAAGAAAGAAAGAAAGAAAGAAAGAAAGAAAGAAAGAAAGAAAGAAAGAAAGAAAGAAAGAAAAAGAAAGAAAAGAAAGAAAGAGAAAAAAGAAAGAAAGAAAGAAAGAAAGAAAGAAAGAAAGAAAGAAAGAGAAGAAAGAAAGAAAGAAAGAAAGAAAGAAAGAAAGAAAGAAAGAAAGAAAGAAAGAAAGAAAGAAAGAGAAAAAAAGAAAAAATAAAAAAAAGAAAAAAAAGAAAAAAGCCTGTTCAAGTTGTTCCTCAGTTGTAGGTAGATCTTCAAGTTATTATCAAGGAATTTCACCTATTAAACCAGCAGTGGGGAAGAAAAACCAAAGACTTTTAAAACAAATTTTTAAATATACACTGCTTTTTACAACATTCCAGAATAGTTTTTTTTAATTCTAAATGTGGAAAGGTGTTTGTATTTTAACAAGTACTCTTGGAAAAGCAGTGGGAAGGTATAAATCCTTTCAATGTTGATATAAATGTTCAGTTTGACCACTAAATAAAAAGAAGTCCACAGGAGTCCAGAGATCATACAATCTCTGATCCAGAGCTGTATCTCACTTGCTGTCTTTGAGGTCCCTACAAGTGTTCTGATTGTTCAGAGGTAATTTTTATTACTTCTAGCTAGCTGTGCTGGCAGTAGGCACATTTCCATTGCTAGCATGTGTAATGAGAAGAGCAGCACTATTCCCTGTTGATTGCAGTGCCTCAGTGATGCTGTCTAGATGGTGACATTGAACACACAACTCCGGAAGGATTGTCCCAGTTTTTGCTGTCAGACTTTCGTTCCCCAGTTCACATGGGCAGCTTTCTTGCAGCTAAAGAAATCTCTACTGCGGAAGAGGGGAATAAGCTATCACAGCTGGCAGAGGCAAACAGTACAAGCACAGCTGAACAAATGTAATATCCTGAATTGCCATAAATACTTGGATGCAAGAGCTGCTACAGAAGACAAGACACTGTCTGTTTAGGTTTGAAAGCAGGTTCCCATACTCTGACTTCTCCTACTTGGAATGTAGATTAGTGGTTATAAAGAAGTTGCATCTCTGAGATGATTTTTCCCCTTTCCAGTTGTGATACCAATACATGAGGAAATGGTAACTGCCATAATGGAGACATGCCTGTTAAAGGCTTAGTGTCCTTTTATTAAAGAAAAATCTGAATAAAATAGCAAATAATGGGCAAAAAGAATGGAAAACAAAAAGTGGTTTTCTCTCTAGGCCACTGCTAGGTAAAAATACACATGACCTTAGATACACATCCTTAAACTAGATGTTTGGTTTTCTGATGGGAATTAGACTATGGCAGCTGGTGAGATATGGCTGTATGGCTGGTAATGTAGTGGAGAGGCGACCTGGATAATCTTTGTGGTGCTCCGTAAACAAACTATCCAATGTGAGTTCCATTCCTATGGCAGCCTCACAAACTGTAAGGGATCTTGTGTGTCTTGTGGCCAATTCATGTCTTCTGAAAAGGTAAGACTGATTAGAAAACCCCCAACTTTTATGGATTGAAGGATGTAAGTTATTCCCTCCCTAGGGCTCTCCCTAGGGCGGAAGCATTGAGAACATAAGGAGGCTCTTGACCACAAAACATCCAGGCTATCTCAGAGGACTTTGAAGTTTAATGCTGGCAGTAATTTTCAATGTTCTTGAAACTAAAGTATTGCTGAACTAGCAGTAGCAACTGTAGAGAATTAAGTGATTGCAAACATTGCCTCTAAGTGATATGACAAAAAGATATGAAGACTTTGTTATTGTAAAATCAAAGCAAGGGGGAAAAAATGCATACAAGCTTTAACTTTTTTGAAAGTATATGCATAGTATTTATCCTCAACAGTAAAGTATGCATACTTAAAACTTCAGTTAACAAAGGCACCTTCAATATTTTTTTCCTACAGCCTTTTAATATATTTATTATTTTATTTAAGAATTTTTTTTTAAATTACTGTATGCCTCCATGTGACTTTCAATTTACTCACAATCACTGCTAAAGACTATTTTGCATGGAAGTTAGAGGAACACAAACATTTGCGAATGGAATTGGCATGCAATCATTCATCTTTGTACTTATGCATTCACGGAAGCAGGAGAAGGTGTTTGACACAAGAATCAGATCATTGTACATTTCTAAGTCTTGTTGTTCATCTGTGTGAGTGATGGAAGAACTGGACTCACAAGGTTAACCAGGAAAAACCCCACAGTATGTGGTCAATCTTTCTTGGGCATTGAATTTTTGTGCAACTCAGAGAACATAATTTTCTTTTCTTTTAGTGATTGTACGGAAATGAGAGGGCAGGTCTTCAACACCAAACAGTCTCTGTTTGAAAATAAGACCATGCAAAAGAAACAAAATAAGAATGAATTTGCTTTCAAAACTTACCTGAAAAATTTTGCATCTTACTTAGGAACTAAAACTCAGGTAAATTTAAGCATCAGTGGAAGCAAGATATTATTAAAAAAAAAGAAAAATCTTAAATGCCTTCAGAGAAATAGGGACAGGAGTCTAGGCAAGATACAATCTTTCAAAGAGGTTGTAAGACCAAGATACTACTTGATGCACAAAAAGAGCATCAATTGAAGGCAAAAAATATCCTCAAATACTTTCAAAGCTTGTGTGAAATACATGTCATGTGGACCAATCACAGATAACCAGGGGAAACGGGTTTCTGGCACTTTATTAATGGAGTTCTCCTATCTCACTTGTTTGTAATGGCATTCAAAGCACAACAACCTCCTCTGACAGGAATGCTTAACAGGGGGTAGATGAAGTTGATATTAGATGTTAGAAAGTTATCTCAGTTCCTTTTGTAAGAAAGATTGGAGTTTCAGAGTGTAATATGGCAAGCTGTAAAGTCAAATCTGATAAGGAGAAGACTGTAATACAACTGGAGACAGGTAGTGGTAGCAATAGAAAAGAGATCAAGAAAGTTCTGTATCTAAAACTTGCTTTTCTGAAATGCTTAAATAACAATTTTAATACACTGGATGGCAAGTTGCAAAGGGCATGCATTATTTGTGATGACCTGTAATGTCCTAAACTGGAGAAGTATTCTGTCTCACCTTTTTTCTTCTCTTTGAGAAGCACAGCCTCTCTGAGCAGAGGCTATAATAGATTCTTCTTCTGGTGTTCTTATTTTGTGTCCATAAAAGAAAGAGGCTTTTACTCTTGTGTAATTACAAAACTGATTAAGTTTAACATTTCTAATCAAATGATAATCCAACCACTTTTGCCATCTTGCAGGTGATCTCGTAGTAAATTCTCTGAATGTCCCTTGTGTGAAGAATCACTTCCCAGTTACCAGTTAATGTTCTGTAAATTAGTTTTATCATAGATTTTATTCTTGAATTCTGTATTTCCAGCCTGGATAAATTTGTAGTTTAACTTTATTCATATATTAACTAGTAAATATAGTTAGTTAATATTAGCTATTAACTAACCATTGTTTTAGCTCTCTACTGTTAATTGTGCTGTGTTGGAGCACTTTCTTTTTAACATGAGTATGAGCATCCCCAAAGCGCTACTCCTCTCTAAAAATTCTCCAACTAAAAATTATTAGTTGTTTGAGATGGATGTCTTTAATGCATTGAAACACTGAAGTGAAAACCATGAGGTAATTTCTATTTTATGTTCAGAGTTTGATTCTTCTAAGTATGGTAAGCTTAATGGAATTTTTTTTAATCCATGTGTCACTGAGAAACTTATCCATGCTTGCATAAGAGAGAGGCTTCCTAGAGCATCGTGTAGTTTGCAAGAAATATGGCTTCTGAAAGACAAAATACGCCATTTATAATGCTTTAAAATAAGATATTCCATGATTTATAATCTCTATATGTTGTGCATTGTGAGATGTGGTTAGTGTAGACATGAGTTATTCATATGTACATAAATCAAAAATTGCTTATGATCATATTATACATGTGATAATATCTTAAAAACATATATATTTACTACTAGGAATTTGTTGGTGAGGATCTGTTAAGGAATGATGGACTTTTATTCTCTGTGCTTTTTCTCTGTATTTTGAAAACTGTGTCCCACATCCTGCTAAGAATAATCACAGGAGAATGGGAGGCATCAGGCACTCCCTGATTTTAAAATTCATGACTGACAAAGCCAGTTGTTTTGCAGTAGTGCATATTCTTTACTAGTGTTTCCAAACACCTCGTTCTTTCTTTCTTTCTTTGCCCCTCAGTTACATTCATCTGTAATTCTAAAAGGAATAAACTGTCATCAAATCTCCTCAGCTAACAGAGGGGAGAGATCTCTCACGTAGAATCACAGAATCATTTAGGCTGAAAAAGGCCTTTAAGATCATCAACTCCAGCTGTTAACCTTACACTGGAGGTCTCATTAGGCCATGTTTCCACATGCTACATATACACATCTTTTAAATACCTACAGAGATGGTGACTGGCACTTCCCTAAGCAGCCTGTTTCACTGCATTATAACACTTTTAGTGTAGAAATGTTTTCTAGCGTCCAATCTGAGCCTCCCCATGGCACAGCTTTAGACTATGTCCTCTCAGCCTGTCACTGGTTGCCTGGGAGAAGAGACCAATGCCCACCTGGCCACAGCCTCCTTCTAGGCAGCTGTGGAGAGTCATAAAGTCTGAGCCTCCTTTTCTCCAGGCTAAACACCCCCAGCTCCCTCAGCTGCTCCTCACAGCACTTGTGCTCCAGACCCTTCCCCAGCTTCACTGCCCTCCTCTGGACTCACTGCAGCACCTCAATGTCTTTCTTGCAGTGAGGAGCCCAGAGCTGGACACAGCACTCGAGGTGTGGCCTCACCAGTGCCCAGTACAGGGGGACAATCCCTGCCCTGCTCCTGCTGGCCACACCATTGCTGATCCAGGCCAGGATGTCATTGGCCTTCTTGGCCACCTGGGCACACCCTGGCTCATGTTCAGCTGCTGTCACCAGCATCCCCAGGTCCTTTTCCAATGGGTAGCTTTCCAGCTACTCTGCCCCAGCCTGTGGCACTGCCTGGGGTTGTTGTGACCCAAGGTTCTTGTGACTTGGCACTTGGCCTTGTTGAACCTCACACCATTGGCCTCAGCCCATGGTCCAGCCTGTCCAGATCCCTCCGCAGAGCCTTCCTGCCCTCCAGCTGATCAACTCTTGCCCAGCTTGGTGTCATCTTTAGATCTGGTGCTAGACAGAGAGGACAGACATTTTGCTAATGGATTTAATAAATATTTCCTGGCAGCAGAACAGTGGGTTCTATTCCTGACTCTGGACTCTTTAACTAATAGATTTTGAATGTGTATTTGGGAGAAAGACGAAGATTTCTTTCTTGCCAAAGAAGACTTCAGCAAGTGTGAATTTTATTTTAATTGCTTAAAATCTTGGATATTCTGGAAATTAGAAAAAAAAAATTACCACCACTGGATATAAGAGAAATATACTTTGTTTTGTCTAACTCTTAAAAAAAAAAATCTGTGCTGTTTTGTCCATCTGTTAAAATTCAGCCTAAGGCAGATTCCTGGCACAGACAAAACATAAAATTTAAAATCTGTGGGTTTGTGCAGCTGGCAAAAATTTCTTCCCCCTTTTTCAGCAATTCAAATGGATTTCACTGTTAGACAATCTTATTAAAAGAGGTGTTAGCTCCGTTTACAGCATTATTATATTGTCATTATTGTTGTCTGATAAAAAGGCCAGCAGCATATCTTCTGGTGAGAGAAAAAGTAAGAGAGAACATGGTAACAGTGCTGAGTTGGACCTTCACTTTTATTTGCTCGGCCACTTGCTGGTTCAGATCTATATAAGGAATATGCCTGCCCTGCAGCCAGCAGAGAAGCACAGAGACAGTCAAGCTATCCACACAGTTGGGCTTGTTTATATCAAACAATCTGGTCGCAGCAGCATGGAGCCCTATGTGAGGCAAGGTGTTCGGGTGAGAAATGGAAGTTGCTTAGCTTATGCACTGATGCCTTTAGACCTCTTCCAATGCTTCTGCTATCTCTTTTAAAAGTGGTTTGTGCATTCCTGTACTGAACTACAAGCATACTTTAAAAGGAGATGCTATTATAGCTGATAAGAAATTACATTTACAATTTACTAAATTTTCCAGATGTGTTTAGTTAAAATATTTTGCATATCTTGCCTTCTGTTTTCAAGTATTCAACAGTACTTGTGTTTCCTATGCCATAAATATCTGAGCTTCTCAAGCAGAAAAGATAATATTTATTTACTGTGATCATGCTTTTTTTTTCCCATGTTTCTCAGTCTCTAAGTCAGTGAAGAGTTTACCCCTATACTAATCAACTCTACTTTGTAGAGATACTTTTTCATTAACAGAGAGACAGATTGTCTTTTCCTCAGCACTGCAGCCCACTCCAAGCAGATGACTAAAGAACCATGGAGAGCATATGCTCAGCTATGACAGTGAATGCTACACAAGCATTTTTTTCTACTGTTGTGAAATGTGGCTGCTAACATCTCTCCATTTTTCTCAGTACACTCAAAGACTTATTCAGTTGTTAATGCTGTTTGAGTCATGGAAGATCTTTGCCTAACACATGGAAACTGGAGGAAAAACATGGAACATATGCTTCTGTAAGGAGGGTCTAAGAGAATATACAAATAGCAATGGTGGAATTCTAGCAATACCCTTAGGATTATGGAAAAAATCTTTCACAGGGGGAGAAAAAACATTATAATTTTCTTCTGGCTTGTAGAGTACAAATGATAAACACACAGTTTGAAATTTAATTTATGGAAACAATCTAACAGATTAGAAATTCTACTGCTAATTACTGAAGGATTTTATATAATTTTGTCTTTAAAATAATCCGTCTTTAACAATGTAGGTCCATTCATTTTGCATAGAGACTTGGCTATTTGTGCTTACGGGGAGTCATATACGCTGCTTTTACTTTGAAATATGATGGTGATTTAGGACTACATATATAGAAACGCTGAGTGAACAGCTAGTATTTCAGAAAACAGTAGAAATTCATCATTTTAAGTTGTGAATATGGATAAAGAGTTGATAATCCTTAAGGACATGTTATCAGTATAGCAGTCATACAAACTATGTAGTGTAAGCACTGAGAGTTGACATTGTTCTGTATTACTCACAGGATCCAGTGACCCATGTAAACAAGTCAAAGGCATGCTTGACTGTAAAAGTTAGAGCAGGTCTGGATGTCATCTAAGGACAGAAAATAACGTGGCAACATTTTTAACCATCTTTAAGTATTCTGCTTTAATAAAATTCATATATTTCTGCTATTTAAGTGAGATCCCACTAGTTAAATTCTATAGAGCAGACTAGATCTAAAGTCTATGTAGTCTGATAATCTTTCCTAAGAAAATCTGTGTGGTTCCCTGACCCCGAGTGTCTAAAAGAACAAAGACATCAGAGGTAAATCACCTTTGTGGGATGCAATGGGCATCAAGGCAGCTGCTTGACTAGTGACCTGTTTCATAGTGCTTTTTGTACTGTAAATGTTCTTCAGCTTTTATCATATGATGCCTTGATCCATGGTCACTGAGATAAAAAGCGATTTTTTTTGGTGAAACTCTGAAAGAGAGTGCAGTCATGCAGGTCACCTCACTTTCAGTCATAAATCAAACAAAGCATTCTGTGACAAAAATAAAGAAAATCTCATACTGCTCAAGATTATTTACCTTGCTTATACAAGATAATCAATTCCAGCCACAGAGGGAGGTCACTGCCTGTGGTCATACTTTTAAAGATACTATACTGGCGTCTAACAGGAGTGTGCAACACTGCAGAGCTTGCAGGATTATTTCTGTAACATTTAGAATAAGCAAGAGAGCCCATTTTAACCATGTTATTTAAAAAAAAACCCAAACAACTTTTTGCAACCTAATAAATTATTAAAGCCTAATCTATCTGCACTGGTAGGCACTTTCCTGAAACTTTTAGGTGACTATCGCAGACTTGATTTTGTCTACCTACAGTAATTTACTCTGTGATTCAGCAAAATAATTAAGCTGATGTAGTCATGTAAACTTCACTGAGATCATGCACATCCTCAGGATTGATATGCACCTCATTAACTTGGGGAACTGAGATCCAAATATTAGTCTTACAGGGTTGCATCCATCCACATGTATCTTGGATCTCAGTCTTCTGAGTACAGACACTTTGGCATAGCTTTCCCCACAGGATCAATCTTACAAAGATTATATGAAAGAGTTGCAATTTAGGAATTTCTTTTCAACAAAACAAAGAAAACCAAACCAAAGCATTTTCCAGGAACTCTTTTTCAGAAAATTACAATCACATCAAGATATGGAGAAATCTAAGGAGGATATTTAATGCCAGTGAGCTATTTTTTAGAAGATTCATCTAGTCATTTCTACATGACAAGTTGTTCCCCAAATTGTTTTTTTCTAAAGCCTCAGAGGTGTGATGATGGGCAGAAAAATATTCCACTTTCGATAGAACTACTTTCCAGTACAAAAGAGATAGTTTTCTGAGTTTAGCCTGTGTTATTTCAGATAAATATACAGTGCTTTTCCTATTCATTGTAGTAACCTGTCTCTGTATAACCTGACACCTGTTGTATGGACTTCTCTTCAGTCTTCTTTCAAAAATTCCATCCAAAAATTCATTCCAAAAATTCTTTCCATCCAAATTTTCCTTCCAAAATTTCACTTAAAGTATGCTAAGTTGCAGTTTTAATATAAATTAGTATTCCAGCCACTGTTAAGAACACTGATAGAAATACTTGAAAATGAGAATTGTACGTTCCTTTGCAGAATGGGGTAGAACTATGGAGTTTACATATCTTGTATCATGTAACCTTACCAAATGCAGATAATAATCTGCCAAAGCTGCTGATAGCTGTCAATTGATTAATTCAGTGCTGAGATTTTAAACTTTCACTTTTCTCAACTAACCTGGCACACCTCACTGGCTAATCTGAAATCTGTATATGATTATACTCTGTACAGTACAATTGGAATGGTAAAATGTAAATTTAAATGCTAAATGTATCAACCAAAAATCCAGAGTTTCTCTTTCACTTCTTGTAATATTAAACATGCAATATTTTTCAAAAATGTCAATATATTTTAGGAACTATTGCACTGGAATCAATAGAATTAACGGTCTAATTTTAATACACATAGCAGCAGAATCGAATTCTGACATATATTTTCAATTTTTTCTCTGAGGCATGTGTCTTATTTAGATTTTAAAAAGTAGGGAGTCAAACTCAGATGGCTAGTAAATTCTATATGCTAAATCCTAAAAATAAACTATGAGGATGAAAATATTTGAGCTAGTAATCTTCCATGCAAATTGAATTCAATCTAGGCAGAGTAACACTCTCAAAAATTCTGTAGAGAAATACTGAAGTCTTTGAGTTTCAGTCTTTACAAATAAGATTGAAAGTTGGGGTTTTTTGATTCTTTGTTTTGCAGGAAGTAATTTAAGTGTCCCTGAATTTTTTGAGTTATGGATAATAATAACATCTGTATGATTCAGTTGTAGTAGCATCAATAGGTCTTCCTTTTAATGTTGCCACATAGAAATCTCCTGTTATGAAAAGAAACCAAATAACTCCAACTTGAGTAAAACTATCCCAAAACATGAAGAAAATCCCCTATTTTTTTTTCTGTCTTATCCAATAAATCTCAAATCACAGTTCAGTGGGTGCCTTGTCCTCACATCAGTGATAACCGAATATGTACGATTATTACAGGAACAATAAAGGGCTCATTGTACAGAGTTCATACCCTCATGTATGTTCACAGCTTTTTGTATGTTTTCCAATATAATGAAATTGAATGTAGTTGAGGGCACTGGCTTGAGAACGAACTCTGAAAGAAACTGACCAAGGCTGTGTGGCTGAGATCTCTTATAGCCTGAATAAATCATTTAGCTTTTCCCAGGCCTCTCTGGTGAAGTATTTCCTGGAGGATAAATGGAAGCTGATGTGCCAGTTGGCATTGAGTTTCTGAAATGAATAAAACACTACCTGGTGTTTTTTAACATCTTCTAGTCTGTTTTATCAACTGCCAGGAAACGTTTCAAATTAGCATGTCACATTCTATAGACAGCTGAGAGACAAATTTTCTCAAACACAGTGTATTAGGCTAAATAATGTAACATATTGTTTGAAAAATCAATAGACCAAGTAAGTGGTTTTGCTGTCTCACAGATCCAAACAAAAAGTACATTATAAATCAAATTAAGCACTAAAACTCTGTGAGAAAAGTCCACCACATAACAGTAATTACTCATTTACTTGCTTTGTCCTTCCTTGCCAGTATTTCCTATTTGAAGATTATACCAACAAGAAATAGTGCTGATGGTTGTTTTCAAAGGCTTTTTGTCATAACTACTTTCTAAATCTAAGCAAGTCGTAAAATTCACAGGAAGTGAACAGCAGCACTTTTCTAAAATCAAAGTAAAAAAAAAAGATAATTTATAGACATACTATTTTTCAATGAAGCATGCACTCTTCTTATGGGAAGAGGTTTTCAAGATTGATTGCGTAGTTACCAAAAATATTTTTGAAACATAAGAAAATTGCAGTATCGTCTACATTCCACCAGAAGTGCCTCTTTGAGAAGGGGTTGAATTCACCATCGCAGATGTTGACCAACAAAAGTAAGATTTACTTTTTCCCAAATTGAATAGTTTCTTCCATTATCATTGCCTAATTAAGGTTTTGTCCTCAGAACTACCCTACTGAGGGCAACTCCACCTTGTGATGAAATCTTCAATGAGGAAGTTATTTCTGTGCAGCTATTGGACTATTGTCAAGAAAGCTTTCTGGATTTCCTAGATATGAAGTTAATTGAATTGTAAAAATGCACGGGCAAGCTAGTAATAAAACAATTGAGAATATGGTGATTAAATTAATTAAAAGAAAGACTTGAACTTCCACTCTTTAGTTTCTTCACTTCAATGGAAAATTAGCCAGGTCTTCTTGGAAGTAAAATACCTAGAAGGTCAGTGGATGAAATAAGGGCCTAATTCTGTGAAAAACACACAGATATCTTTTTCTTCGTTAGGAATGACAGCTCAATCAGGGACAAATCAGCTTACTCCTTTCTGGCTTAATAAATCTTAAATTACTTTGGAAAATAGGAGCTGCTATCCTACTTTGCAGGTAGGTAGTAGATCTCATAGGGTTAAACACCTCATCAGGCTGGGGAAATAATTTTACTCAGGTCTCATTTGATTATAAAAAGTGGACATCACCCCATTTGCTGACCAGTCATACCTAGAAACAAAATTGGTTATTAAAAGATGAAAATTGATTGTTTTGCAAGAATGAATACGCTCTGTTGAAGCTCTTAATTTGAGTAGAATTCAAGAAGATCTTTTAAAATCTATTTGACAAATCTGGATTTTTAAAATCTGGCAGGCTTCTGCTGACAATCAGGCATGAAGGGGGTACTGCCAGGAGCAGCATGGGAGATTTAAACGGCTCCAGGGAGTGTAGGGAACAGGAGCAGGCAGATAGGACATGGTGGGTCAGGAGGATGTGACATGGCAGTTTGCATGGCCGTTCACACAGGCAGGGGGAGCAGGAAAGGCACAGCTGCCCTGCTGACTCCTGAGTGCTTGGATTTTTCCTAACTTGCCCAACTTGACTAGACCCAGCAATGGGTCTGGTCTTACACACAATTGAAAGCCATTCTAGCAGAAGCAGGCTGACGCAGACAAAGCTCCCCCAGAAGGACTGTGTTGATGTGGTAAACTCTGCAGATATACCTTCTTCTTCACTGTAGTGAAGTGAAAAGAACGGTATATCTGTAGAGTGTATCTTCGCTACAGATATACCCTCTTCCTCACTTCACTGTAGATATACCTTCTCATTCACTTCTTCACTGACAGGGAAGAAGAAGGTATGTCTGTAGAGACTAACAGATCAACCCAGTCAACCAGACAGATCACAATTTCAGGTATTGAGAAAGAAAGAAGGGTAATTGTAGTGGGTGACTTGTATCTGAGTGGAACAAAGGACCCTGTATGCCAACCAGACCCATCCTAGAGGGATGTCTGCTGCCTCTCTGGGGTCTGGGTGAGGGATATTACCAGGAGATTCCATGGACTAGTTTGGCCCACTGATTCCTACTCAAAGCTGGTTGACCAGGTCAGCAGTGATGAGGTTGATAAGAGAAGCACCAGAGTAATGCAAAAGGACTTCAAGGCACTGGGTAACGTGGTTGAGGGGATAGGAGCACACGTGGTATTCTTCTTGATTCCTTCAATAGCAGAAAGGAATGCCAAAGGGAGCAGGAAAACCCACATGATCAGTAACATGCTTAAAGACTGGTACCAGCAGTCAGATTTTGTGGGTTTTGATCATGGGGCAGTTTTTATGGCACTAGGCCTGGTGGAGACAAGATAGGGTTTGCTTATCTAATAAGGTCAAAAGTATTCAATCCCATGAGTTGGCAGGGCTGCCTGAGAGAGATTTAAAGGGGGAAAGGGGAAGGAGATGAGCCCAGGCTCAGGGGTGGCATGCCAGAGTCAGGGGTGAAATCTTCAGCCCAGCTGAAGTGCATGTGCACTAATGCACAAAGTCTGGGAAACAAACAGGAGGATCTGCAAGCCACTGTGCAGCAGGAAAACCATGACATAGTCACCATCGTGGAAACAGGATAGGATGACTTGCATGACTGGAGTGCTGTATGGATGGCTGCTTGCTCTTCAGAAGAGACAGGCAGGGAAGGAGAGGTGATGGGGGTTCTGTATATCAGGGAGACTTTTGACAGTGTAGAGGTTGAGGATTGTGATGATATGGTTGCGTGCTTATGGATGACAACCAGGGAGAAGGCTAGTGTGGCAGATATCTGGGTCGGAAGCCTATTTGAGACACTGGCTCAGAAAGTACCTTGGGAAGCAGCCTTTGAAAAAAAAAGGACCACGAAGGCTGGAGAGACTATGAGACAGAAATCTTGATAGTGCAGGAGCAGGCTGTACATTTGTGCCAAAAGATGAGCCAATGGGGGAGACCAGCCTGGCTGAGCAGGGACCCTTCACAGGAACACAGGTAATAAAAGAGGGTGTATCATATTTGGGAAAGGAGGCAGGCAACACAAGTGTTTCAGGATGCCGTAAGGCCATGCAGAAAGAAAATCAGGTGAAAGCTCAGAACTTAATCTGGCCACTTCTGTAAAAGACAATGAGAAGTGTTTTTATAAATAC
The DNA here is from genome assembly GCF_008360975.1 of Lichenostomus cassidix. NCBI lineage: Eukaryota > Metazoa > Chordata > Aves > Passeriformes > Meliphagidae > Lichenostomus > Lichenostomus cassidix. The sequence continues at coordinate 60,098,469 of NC_139511.1, read as the reverse complement.
GTTGAAAACAAAAGGAGGGGGAAAGGAAAATCTCTATCCTTTATTGGATGTGGGGCAAAACTGAGTAACCAAAGATGAGGGAATGGCTGAGGTACTTAAATCATTTGCATCAGTCCTCAACAGTAAGACTGGTGATCCATGGGAAAATTGGCCTTCTGAGCTGGTGGAAACGGATGGGGAGCAGAATGGGCTCTCTGTAATCCACAAGGAAGTGGTTAGTGACCTGAACTACTTAGATGTTCTCAAGCCTATGGGACTGGACAGGATTTATCCTAGGGTAATAAGGGAGCTGGCACAATAACTTGCCAAGCCACTCTCTATAATTTGTCATCAGTTCTGGCTAACCTAGGAGGTCCCAATTGACTGGAGGCAAAATTACAGACAATAAAAATACAGTTTCATCATAATGATATCACACTATTGACAGTGTAAGTGGTAATTCAGAGTACAATGTCAAGCACACAAAAGGCTTAGTAGAATGAGGATGACAGAACCTCAAAAGTACTTTTTTAAGTAAAACACACTTTGGTTTAAGCTCAGTTTGAAATCATAAAATATGTATAAAAATTGAACAGGAACAAGTGTGCCTCTAAAATTTTTCTGTGAACTTTCACTTTACCCTAGCCTTGTTTTGTTTCAGAAGCCATACATGCTATGAACTAGTTAAGGATAGTAAAACATACCATGCAATTAAATTTTGATATAGTATTGATTTTGATTGAGTATGGAAACTAATTACAGATTTTCTTAGCGGAAAGCAGAATTTATAAAGACAGACTATGTTGCTGTTTTGAGTTGAAAAGTAGCATGTTGAAGGACAATTGCACATTCTTATTTGTAACTCCCCCTTACTCCCATACATTAATGTATAATTCAAGTCTTGGGCATAACCGGCTCAGGATATAGCCCTGAAATAGCCCTGGTTGTAGCATTTTTCTTCATCGTGCCACGCTTATCAAATAGAGTAAATTAAGTCAATGGAGCTGCTCACAGGATTTTATTCAAGGGACAACAAAATCCAGTTATATTTTTTGTGTGATACATTTTTTCCATTCTTATCCATAATTAATTTGAGCAAGTGGGCTTTTTTTTACATTTTAATAAACAACATGAAAGAAAGAGCTATTCCCATGACATTTGCAGAACAAAGAAGTCTTGAAATGTGTACAGTAGCCCTTTCTTGTGATATGTTTTGGCTGATTTCTCCGATTAAGGTGTTTAGCCACCCAGTAAACACAATTATTTAATGTTGGTTTTTATTGTCTAGAAAACCAAAATACGAAGAAAAATATTTTATTGGGATACAATATGAACTGGGATTTTTTTTTAAATTATTTTTTTATGTACAATTTAATAAGGAAAATGGCAAGGTCTGTATTGTCCAGGAATTCTTTCCCATCTCAAAAGTGATGTTCGTAAAAAACAAGAGCAAGAAAAGAGAGCAGCTACTATTTGCAGAAATAAACCTATGCTGAATCCAAACCATTGAATCATTTGGCAAAATAATGGTTGTAAATAAATTTCAACAGCAACTGTTTGCTACCATTGTCAGAGTAGCTGCTCAAAGCTTTCTTGTAGGAATATTGATCACCACACCTAATTTTTTGGGGGGATCTTTTTTTAATTATGCTGCATCTGAAGTACCATTTTTAACAAAACTAAGTAAACCTAAAGAGAACAGAAACATTCTTAAGCATCATGGATCTACAGGGATATATTAGTATACTAGGTGGTGTACCAAGCACAGTTCTAGAGACTGCTAAATAATGAATGCAGAGTACATCTGCTACCTCCCAGTGGTTAGGAATGGGAAGTGTCTCCCTTATGAGCATTGACATGAAAGTACATTTCAAAATCAAGGGCTAACAAATTATTTGAACTTGATAATATTTATAAAAGCACTACTTTTATGTTTACTGTAGTTGATAGGACTTGAAGATATAGGGGTGGAAATTCTTCTTTATTAGAAGATATATCAGTACAAATTTAATATTTCTGTCTGTTTAAATGAAAATAGCTAAAGGCAATCAGTCTATTGCCACTTGCTTGGAAATGGAAATTGCCTTCATATTCAGCAATCATATTTTGCACTCTGGCTCCAATCCTCACCTGCCCGTCAACCTCTACTGAAAACTGGAAGAGTTCAATGTGTGAATGACTCCAGGGTCATGAAAGCAATTAGAAATATTGAAACTGGTGGCTCTTTTCACCCACCTCTCTTTTTTTCTTCTCATAAATGATTGGGAGGTATTAAAAGAATCAAAGAATCACAGAATAAGCTGAACTGGAAGGGATGCACAAGGATCATCAAATCCAGCTCCTGGTCCTTCAAAGAACCATCTCCAAGAGTCATAGCATGAGCCTGAGAGCATTGTCCAAACACCTTTCGAACTCTGTCAGGCTTGGTGCTCTGGCCACTTCTCTGGGGAGCCTGTTTCAGGGCTCTCTGGGTGAAGAACCTGTTCCTGATATCCAACCCTTCCCTAAACTTCCCCTGACACAACTTCAGACCATTCCCTCAGGTCCTGTCACTGTCACCAGAGAGCAGAGATCAGTGTCTGCCCCTCCTCCCCCTCCCCTCATGAGGAAGTTGTAACTGCAAAGGCTCCCCTCAGTCTCCTCTCTCCCAGGCTGAACAGACCAAGTGACCTGAGCTGCTCCTCATATGACTTCCCATCAGGGCCCTTCAACATCTTTGTTGCCCTCCTTCTGACACTCTCTAATAGCTTTATACCTTTTTTATATTGTGGCACCCAAATTGCCCCCAGCATTCGAGGTGAGGCTGCCCCAGTGCAGAGCAGAGCAGAGCAGAGCAGAGCAGAGCAGAGCAGGACAATCCCCTCCCTGGCCAGGCTGGCCATGCTGTGCCTGATGCCCCCAGGACAGGGTTGGCCCTCCTGGCTGCCAGGGCACTGCTGACTCCTGGCCAACTTGCCATCAACCAGGACCCCCAGGGCCCTTTCCATGGCACTGCTCTCCAGCCTCTCATCCCCAGTCTGTCTGTTGCCCCATCCCAGGTGCAGAATCCAGCCCCTGCCCTTGTTAAACTGTTGTTGGTGATTGCTCAGTCCTCTGATTTGTTGAGGTTTCTCTCCAGGGCCTCTCTACCCTTGAGGGGATCAACAGTTCCTCTCAAAAATTCTTGAGAGAGGTTTTGCAATGACATCGCCCAGCTCTTTGAGGATTCTTGGATGAACCCCATCAGGCCCTGTAGATCTGTAGGGATCCAGCTGGAGCAGCCAATACTGCACAGTTTCAGTGTTGACTGAGAGCTGATCATTCTCTCAGAATGATGAACCAGTGGGGTCTATCATTCATGTTGAAGACAAAGACGAAGAATATATAATCAGAGAAGGACTGGGATGTTTACCAAGGTGTGCTTGCCATTTACATTGTCACAGTGGGAACTGAGTATTCAGATGCAGAAGTAAAAAGTTTTAGTTATTTATAAATAAACAGAGATGTACATGTTCAATTTAAACTTATTTTAGGTCAGAAATATCCAAATGTGGCCATAATAACATTTTCATTATGCTGTTGAACCTCAGATGTTCAGTAGTCTTGAAATGCAATTATTAGATGCTCACAAAGTTTTCCTAGCATCAAGTAAATTCCTAGTATTAACATCTAATGTTGCGTAAACAAGTCTGCCTCACACAGCTGATTATTTTAGCACAGGAATAATGCATCAATTGTTACTGTGGATAAACAAAATTCCACTTTGCTTTTGTTGTCAACTTTATGAATACTAAACATACAGGATTTAGCTTAGCTGAAATGACTCTTTGAGATACAGCAATAAATTACTTCTATTGTGTACTACTTCTAGTGCCATGCTTCCTTCTCAATGTCCCTTTAATTTCCACCTTCAGCACGGGAAAGTGATTGCCTGATAACTTTCAATGTGGCTTTGAGTTAAGATTTGGGGTTATTTAGATATGGTTAGCTAAGTTCTGTTTGGGCCCAACTTGAGTGCATTTTGGTTCTCATCCCCACCCTCCACCCCAGTTCGTTCTGTTTTCTTTTCCTGTTTTCATGGTTTTGGGGACTTTTTTTTGTCTGGGGGTTTTTTGCCAGAGAGCTACAAATACATTTCAGATGAAAAGATAAAATTTAAAATACAACAACAACAATAGCAATAATAATATATTATTACATTGATAAATTAATAAAAGTAACAAATAATAAAACAAGTTATTTTTGCTTGTGCTGACTATTGCATTTACAGTGCTTGCACTATGTAATTTCATGGTGGGTCTCTGCCTGATACTCATAAAATAAATATAAAAAGTACAATATTATATAAATGAGAAAAAAACATAGTATTTTCTGATTTTTTTCAGGCCCAGGCTGCAGTCTTGGAAACACTGGAGAGGGGAACCTGAGTGATACTCATCTTCTGCCACTTTTCTGGGTACTAGAAGCTGTATGTGAGATGTGTAAATGCCAGCCTCTTTTAATTGAATGATTATTCTTCAAATGCAACGTAACATCATGAGCTGAGTATTTATTTTATAATAACTCCTCCCTTTCTACCACCCAGATTTTTATCATTTGTGAAATTGCTTATCCAAATTTCAAGAGGGAAAATCATCTCTGCCTTCTGTGTTTGGAACGTATTGTGCATGACATTAATATTCTTAAAAGATCATTAATTAACAGTGAAGAAAATCTTAAAACACATGCAGCAACAGCATCTGACAAGTCAACATTTCAAAATTTGAGGATAAAAACATATCCAAATCACAGAAACTATTATGGTAGATGAAAACAATAAGCAAATTAAGGTCTAGAGCGTTGAACTTTAGAACTGAGGGGAATGTTTAATTATTTGCATAGCAGTAATTCAAAACTTCACTGAGTCAAGCAAATACTATTAGGGAAATAATGTGCAAAAAGCAAATTAACTTATGGAAGAACAAACCAACAAACAGACTTTTTTAACTGCATGAGCACAGAATGGCAATTTCAGATAAATTAATATTCTTTATAAGAAGGTGTTAGTAAGACAGTAATATCTCCACAAATTTTTTGCTGTGATATCCTACTTTCCTAATATGGACTTCATGTACTCTAGCTATTCTTATCACTTAAGCTTGAGTGCCTTCAAGTAATGCATTAAGCAAATTGATTACCATCTCTTATGTGCTTATCCTTTCATTTTTTCCCCCTGAGAGGGAAGCTCATGCAGTTGGAAACTGTCATCGGTATTTTTATGTACTATTGATGTGCACAAATAGAGATACCAATCTGGTTGATCTATATGTCAGCCCATCAGATATGAAGCCAGATTGTGGGAGCACATTTTTGCAGTTGGAAAAGGAAATTGAGAAGTTTGTGACAGTCACTAACTCCCATGGTCCTCTTCTCTGTAGCTGTGGGCCAGTCCGTGGGACTTAATTATCCTCTGAAAACACAAACAATTTCTGTCTTTATTACTAGCATTTCACTGTGCTACCAGAATGAAGTTGTTGAACGTGGGCCTTATGAAGGCCCAAAGATAAGTGTAAATCAGTGAAATACCAAAAACTTCAAAGTTGCAAATATGACTTAGAGAGTCAGTTTCCAAATGGGGATATTTGACAAAACTTTAGACTTATTTTTGTATTCTAGATTTTGGGAGTTTAATTTAAATGTCTTTATATAGATTTCTATATCTGCAGTTCTAAATCAGAATATAGACATGCAGCTGGAATTAGAGGGTTAATTCATTTACTATTAGTTCTATATTTTGTCACTCAATTGAATTGCTTATTAGGTAAAATCATTTTAAGTTTTAAGTTCTTATACTTTGTGAAAGTAGAACAAGGTACTATCTTTGTATCTTCAGTACTTCTATAACTTTCAAGTCATTTCTATTTTGCCAAATACATCTCCCCATTTCTATTCTGCCTTGAAACATAAGGCTAGAAATTCCTCATACTCTGGTGTAATTGTCCCAAACAGTCTTGCCTACTGAAACTAGTTAAAATAAGTGAATTTAAAATACAAATCTTCTCTACCTGATTTTTTTTTGAGTGGAGGAAACAGGTGCAAGTGGTTGATTGTTGTCACCCTGTTCTTACACTGGTAATGATGTACAAATATTTATTTTATACTTATTGGACCCTCATTTCTATTTCAGTGTACATACCAAGCTGACTGTCACAACAATTTAAATGAAAACACAAGCCATAAAACTGATAAAAACACAGTAATTGCCTGAAGCAATATGTTGTGTTTAATTTTAAGTTTCAAATCAATGTCTTCCTATCACATTTATAATCATATTTTTAAAGATTTATAACATTTTTGTTTGAAAATCATGTATATTGAAATGCCAAAAAGCAAAAGTGAATAGTATCAAATAGCAGGCACCTCTTACAAAATGCATTAAATTATAGTTGGAGGCAACCTTTTCCTGAAGTACATCATAACAATAAAGATAAAAGGTGTTAAGTGTGATGGGATTATTTTTTGCTGAGGCAGAAATTGGCAGAAGGTGTAAATCATTTATGCCTTGCCTAGAGAGACAGCCTGCAATCAGATCATGCCCCCAGTACCAATTTTCTTTTGTATTGTTTTGTATTTTTTTTTCTGGTGTGTTGGGTTTCTACATTTAGGTGACCACTCACTGGGATTCTTGTTCAGAGTCTCCAGTCAGGCACTGATGATGATGGCTGGGTGGGATGTCCATGCAGTGCCCTCACTGAGTCAAGCTGAATTAAGAGAATCACAGAATGGGTCAGGTTGGGAAGGACCAGGGACCACAGTAGATCATCTGGTCCAATCTCCCTGCTCGAGCAGGGCCATCCCAGAGCACACAGCACAGGATTGTGTCCAGATGGTGCTTGAACATCTCCAGTGAGGGAGACTCCATCACCTCTCTGGGCAATCTGTTTCAGTGCTCATTCCCTTGCACAGTATCCATTCCCTTGCACAGTAAACAAGTTCTTCCTCATGTTCAGGTGGAACTTCCTGTGCATCAGTTTCTGCCCATTGCCTTTGTCCTATTGCTCAGCACCACCTATTTATAGACATTGATGAGGTCCCCTCTCAGCTGTCTCTTCTCAAGGCTGAACAGGCTGAACTCTCTCAGCCTGTTTAACTCTTTTAAAAGAGTTTCCCACTCCCTTAATCATCTTTTTTGTCCTCTTTTGCCAGTCATGATTTTATAGACCTCTCATGTCTTCTTTTGATGCCTGAAACCAGCTACCTGAAAACAGAGGCCAAAACAATTAGAGGTATAAAAAGTGGACAAATTTATTCAAGGCCTTCAAGGTACATTCAGGCACCCAAAATGGATGCTTGGGCATGAGCTCTTCACCTTTTATAAGTTTTGTCTTATTAGCATATTAGTCCCTAGTTCTCCAATCACACCTTCAGGCAATGATATTGACTGCCCCAGGCCCTGCTCCTCCCTTTCCACCATTGTTTACATATTTCAGGCCCTGGGGTAATGAATATGTCCTTGAATCTCTCTCCAGAGAGCTTTGTTTTGGTTAAATGTGTTGGGAGCAGAGATTTTCAGCATTCTGTAAAAGCACAGAATTACACCAAGTTACAGACACATGAAGAGAAAAAAACCCCCAAAGTTATTATGCATCACTTTCCTTCTTCTTGTTAGTATAGGTCATGGAGACCTATTTTGTTTAGTCAGTCCTTTTATGGAAGATTTTTCTTATCTTTGATCATACTTTTTGCCTCTCTGTCTTAGTTTTTCTGTTCTATTGTAATATTCTTCAGACAGAAGAACCAATTCACAGGTGCTGTTTGCAGGTGCTGTAGAGATTTATATCTTACCATAACGATGTTCTCTGTTCTATTTTTTATTCCGTCCATGATTAGTCATAGCATTTTGGTTGCTTTTTCACTTCTGCTGCACACTGAGCTGATTTCTTTATGAACTTTTCATAAAATGACTTTCTTTTGTAAGCCTTTAATTATTGAAAAATTTATTTTCTGAGTGGTTTTATCTGTCTCATCAACCTATCACTGTGTCATACCCTAGCTTGCCATTGCCATGGCACACATGCAACATTTTAGAACCTATGTCCCTAGTGATATATGTATTTACTAGCATGGACCATCTTACCATGCTGCTAATGGGGAGACTGTTAGAATTCCACCCCTTAAAACAGTAATGGCAAAGGCAAATGGTACAATCATGGTAACTTGGATATCCATCAATGGGGCAGTGAAGCTCAGAGCCTTTTCCTTAATCAGCACTGCCCTCTGATGATACATCAGCAAGTAACCGCCTGTTAGTCATGATTAGAGAGAGGTAGCCCAAAGCCCAAAGCCCCACCTTGTGTATACTGCTTGGTCTCAACAATCTGCAGCTGCAAGTTGCAATGGAGAATAGATCATTCCAGATGAAAACACAAAACACATTTACCACAGGAAAGAAATTTACAAACAAAGGAGCCAGAAAAGGAGCCAGAGAAGAGGCTTTGTGAATCCACTCCTACTGACTGCTGGATGTCCTATTTTTGAAAACAAACTGTTCCTTTTTTATGATGAAATCATTTGATAGACAGATGACAGGCATGCTGTGTACTAGAAGAGCAGCTGTTTGCAATATCATTAAAAATTCTGGCAAACCCAAGGATATTGAAAGCAGCTGCTAGACACTTTCCAAAGTAATGTTATTATGTTTCTATACTAATTTTGGATGTGCAAGTCAATTTCTTAATAGTAAATCTTTAAATTTTATTTCAAGGCAGCTGAATTAGCCTCCTACTTCTTAACTGACTTTTAAGAAAATCTTCATTTTTCTGTGAATTTGGAAAGTTTTACCAAGTCCTTAAAATTATTTGTGACACCCATATAATATCCCAATGCCTTTAAAAAAAAACAAACAACGAAGCACCAAAAAAACACTAGTGTCAACTTTAGAGCTAATTTTATAGTTTTTTGTTTGTTTGCTTGTTGCTTGTGTTTCTCAATAACAAAATGGACAGATTATTATTTTGTGTATTTAATTCCTTGAGATGCCTGTGTGATTGGTAGAAAAGTATCTTTTCTGTTTTGTTAGAAAAGTGCTTGTGTACTGAAAACCTCATTATAAAAGACATGAAACAAAATTTAATGGCTAGACTCTAAAGATTCCAAAAGGCAAAGTCCTTTAAATATTGCATGTACACAGTAACTGCGCATTGCTAGAAGGATAGAGACAAATGGAAAGTCTAGTTTGATCCATTCACTTTACATCTTTCTAGAAAAGTAAAAGCAGATGCTGAAATACTTCTCTTCCAGGTCCCACATTCAAGATACCTTGAACCAACCCTTTTACTCTGATTGGCTGGGTTTTTTCACGTGTTGGGTTGGATATTTTTCTTCCAGTTTTATGCTTTGCTGTAGTTGGGATGTAGGTCAGTAAGGCTGTGGTTAAAATTTCCTTAATTCAATTTCTGCTTGGCTCATTTTACCTTTCAACTTATGCCTTCTGCCGAGCTATTTTCTCTAGCTTGGCATCACGTTAACTGCCCCTCCATGGCTGCCTTGAGGTTGGTTCACTTCAACTTACAGCAGGTTGGACAAGGCTTGTTTAAGAGGACTGACCTTGAAAAACTAATTCTTCCTATGGATTTCTTGTTGCACTTGCAAATTATTGTATTCATGATTATTCATGGAGTTATTCTTGCCAGGTGTCTCTATAATTTAACAAATCAATGTGCCTGTGAAATCTCTGCCACATCTTGCCTTCTTAACAGAGCACCTGCATCTTTAGCATAATCTCAAATTCTCCTCATTTTCTTTTTAATTTTCACTGCATGGAATTTTTTGTCACTTATGTTCACCCTTGAAGTGGACCTCTTGTTTGTTTAGGCTCTCTTAGTGATCTGTCGTGGTTCATATTCCAAAGCAGGTAGAATTGCTCTTTGGACATACCTTTTCCAGTGACGATAGAGGGGGAGAGTCTAGGTAACCAGATTGCACTACATCTTCATTGTGTAGGTACCAAAGGTAAGGAGAGACAAAGTCCCCACTTAAAATTTATAGCTATATTTCCTTTTCAATGGATAAATACTTTGGTTTTGAACATCTCTCTCTGCTTGTTCACAGTGTTATCTTTCTGGATTTTTGTATCAAGGAGGTAATGAGTGGCAGTCTGCTTTGCATGGTGATTACTCAGAATCCACATCAAAGCTTTCTTCCAAATCCGCCTATTTCTGAAGACTTTTTCTAAGGCTTGCAGACCTTGTTACAATGTGAGTGAGATAAGTGAGACAGTTGGAAGTGCCCCAAAAGAGTTTAACAGCTTTTCCTCTGCTATGAAACTGTAATGGCTCACCTCTACTAAGAAGATAAATTATAAGTAAACCTGTGACAACATTAATAAAAAAACATTTAAGTTAGAATCCTGATATCTTGGTATCACATAATCCTATGCTTAGTTAACATAATCTGCAGAAAGACCTGTAGTGGAGTCCCACAGGTACTGTGGAACTGAATAGTATAGCCTCTGGTGGTTTTCCTTCTTCCAAAACGCTGGAGTGATTCAGAATTGTATTTATGACAACACCAAGCTGCTGACCAGTATAGAGTACAAACTCTGCCTATACTGTAAACTCATAAATCCATGAAAAACATAATTGAAGTTCTTACTAGAGTATAATGTTCTCATCATAATTTTTTAAATAGGAAATTGTTTTGAAGAGAGGAACAGTAGATAAGGAACCACTCCACAGTAACAGTAAGTTCTTTAAATCAGCTGCTATAGAAATACTGTATAAATAAAATCAACCTATTGGATTCCTGTGTTAGATAACTTCTAAGCAGCACATAAGAAATGAGGGAGAGAATGTTTTATTCATGTGATGTATGCAGTGCTCAGCTTTGAGGAACAGCAAGGGAAAAAAAAGGTGAAACCTTCCTTTGTTTACAAAGTGAACCTGTGGATGTAGACAATTCTTGTGGTATTGCAAGAGTTTAAAAGCCCCTCAGATTACTTAAATGCCATGGAAAAAAATCATATGAAAAATCTCATTTTCATTTTTTTAGCACATGAACTGTATTTGAAGGAAAATCCTAGATGAGCATCACCAGAGGTGTTACTAAAGGAGCATCAACAACTCTACAGGCAAGAGAAGGAAGTAATAATTTTGCTAAATTTGTTTCTGGATTCAGTGGTTTAAAGTAACTGAATGTTCCATGGCTTCTGGCAAAACACATTTTTGACTGCAACTTCTTTTTGATGCTGTTTTCAAATGAGCAACAGCATCAAACTGAGTACCAAAAGCTGGCAGAGCTTTTGCGTATCTCTCTCTCACACTATGACAACAGGCTTGTTAAAGTAGTTTCAGGGCAGTCCATTCACATCTTATAGAAAGCAAGAGAAATTCTTCTTTTGCTGCTACGCAGATAAATGCTGCTTATAGTATACTGCAAAGTATAATCAACAGAGATATCTCCCCTTTTCCCCAACTCATCTAGTCAATGTAACTTCAGATGACCTGGATTTCAGGAAAAGAAAAATTCAAATTCATGCTAGCCAAGATAGATAATGTGTGTAAAAAACAGCCCCCATAACTCCCATGTAACTCCCAACAGGTTGTCTGTCTTGGTTACAGACCTCCTGGCATGGTCTTCATACTCTTCACATTGGAATTATATATCTCAATTTCTTTTGCATTATAGCAGTAATGGGTAATATATTCTTTGCAGATTTTCCAAACTTCTAGTCAATGCACTAAAAAGCACTTGCTATTTAAACTAAAAAGGGTTTGTTTGTAATTTGTTTATATTAACCAGACCAGTGCACCTGTTCAATACTTTCTAATGAAAAATGAAGATGTAGCATAAAATAAATAATATAAAATTTGGTTGAAAATGACATGGGGATATTGGACCTTACTTATCCAAGCCGGACTATCTTCAAAGCTGGATCAAGTTGCTCCAAAGCCTTGCCCTTGGGAGATTTGAAAATCTCCAAGGGACAGAAATTATGGATGTCTTGGAGCCAACTTTTCTAACTTCTGGGCTACCATCCAGTGAAAGACTTGTGTTTCTTATATCCAAACTGAGCCTTCCAAGCAACGGTTTGTGCCCACCATCACCTTTTAGCTTATCTGGCATTCTGAAGAAAGAGTCTCTGATGTCTTTGCAAATATCTTTAAAATTATTTCAGGAACCTGAATGATTTACAGTAAGCTAAAATCTTTAAGAGTTAGAAATAATTTCACACCTGAAGAGAATTGCAGAAAGAAAAAAGGGAAATTATAAATGTGGAAAGGTGCACCATTATTTTTAAAGAGAACTACTTTGATGAATTTTTTCTTCAAAAGGGTATCTTCAACACCATATGAGATCCTTTTTTCTCATGGAATTAAAACTACTTAGAGTTATAGAGTTATATAACTACAGCTAAAAAATAGAGAAATGTTATTTCTTAAATTTTGGGCTTCATTACAGGCTGGTATTGTGTTTATTTTATTCATAGTGATCATGTATAAGTAAATACATGATAAGGAATATCCTCTCAGTGTAGTGTAGCTAATGGCATGTTCCTGAGCAAAGGGATTAAGGTGTAAAATTGAGGCCAAAGTTAAAAGGAAGTGACTGCTCTGAATGCTATTTAAAATAATTTAGAGAAATGAATGAAACTCAGCATTTCAAATTGCTGAGTATACTATTTTTATTGTGCTCCGATGAATTGGTGTGAAACTCATGGCAGCTGATACTAATTGTAATAAAAAGATATTTATAAAGTGGTGTGGGGTACAGCTGTGTCTGCAATTCACTGTCTGAATGTATTGAGAAGAGTCACCTCAGGGAAAGTATGAAGTAAATGCTCTTCATGGAGAATAAAAATACTCAGCTCATGGAAGGCAGACGAATTACCTCAGTGAGTTAAATATATATTAACAGCATAGGAATCAGAGTTTAAAAAAATGGTTGTTGCTATTTACAGGCTACAAAAACATCATGGCATTAAGCCATTTGAACACATATCCAATGCCAAGGTCTTTACTTGATTTTTCTTAAAGAGATATCTATTATAGGTTATGCTTAAATGGAACGAATAATTATAACAGACTTGCTGAACTCTAAAACTGTAGTATTTGTTTGTTTGTTTGTTTTTTTGTTTTTTTTGGTTGGTTGGTTGGTTGGTTGGTTTTGGTTTTTTGGTGTTTGGGTTTTTTTTTTTGTTGTTGTTTTTTTGTTGTTGTTGCTTATCTTTGGCACATATTTCAACAAAGTGCTAGTTTGCTGAAGATTTCTGTTAACAACATAGAGTCAAACTTCCATGTATTTGAAGCCCCCACTATGGAATTTGTAAATTTAATTTAGAATTTAGATTTGTTCTCTGCTTCAAATCTTAAAAGGGGAATATAAGAGGCCATGTTTTTTTAAACGCCCTATGGTCCTTTGACTTCTGCAGCTACAACGATGGAAGTAATGATCAGCTATGATTACAGCTTTCTTTGATGACAATGATTTGCCTTAAAATCAGACCATGAAATCTGTGCATAGCTTACAAAACTGGGTCTCATAAGATACCAGAACTCTGTCTTTTAGGCAAAGAGTGCTTAAACAAGAGAAAACTTGAAAAGGATGCACCAGTTGTCTAAAGCTTACATTTCCAGTTATAAGAAAACACAGTTGAAAATCAGAGCAAAATTGCTCACTGAAAATCTTTATATTTCATTCATTTTAGGCTGACAGTTTCCAAGAGCTAATTATTATGAGGAATTAAGTACATAAGAACAGTATGGGATTAAAAAATGACCTTAAAGCAGTGAGCTGTGCGGCTACACATGAGGCCACATCTTTAGATCTCTCCAAATATGGGAAAACTACAATAAACACAACACTGCTGGCTTATTGCCTTCTCCTGTAACAAGCCTTTCAGTTCAAAATCCTGACAGAGGATCCTTATAGTGTGCACCAAGACTGAATCTGATGCTTCTGGAAAGAACTGACATTCTTACTGCCTGCACCACACATTGCATTAACACAGATAGAAAGCAAAGCAGCACAGAAACATAGTGTATTATCTTTTTACACTCAGGATTAATAAATTCCCATGAGGGGATGAACTGTAACTTGGGGCTGGGAACAGCCTTAGTGGAGTGGGACCTGCCTGAGTCCATCTGAGATGAACATTTGCTGGTTTGGTTTTTAGTGAGATGAATTTGGTTAGGTATGACAAGAATTGTTAACTTGGAGATTGGTGATGAAGTGGGGGAAATCAAGCTAGTTGTAACTGGTTGAGTAAATGTAATGAAATCTTTGTGGGTCTCTGTGAGAAGACACTGTTCTTTGTTTTCTAGAACATGTAACCCTAAAAGGTCCTCTCGTCTTCTGCCCATAGTAGTAGACTGATAAAATAAAGCTGAAATACTACTGCTGTTCAAACTGAAGCAGTTATCTTGTTCACTCACAACCCTGTTGTTGTTTTAGTGTGTCACCTGATAATTTCCAATTACTCTGGCAATTTTTGTGTGTTAGAAAAACTCATTTTGATGCAGAAAGGTTCGAGAACTTTTAGTCGTAGATATTGCTCATGAACCAATTAATCTGTCAAGGTAGCAAGTCTGATGTAACAAGAATGCATTGGGTTGGCTTGCATATATGTTCTTCCATGTTGGTTGGGATTTTCTTCCTTTTTTGGTCAGTTTGGGTTTTTTGGATGGGTGGTGGTGTTGGTATTTAATTTAATAATTTAATCTCTTAAATGATTCATAAGACAATTTTCTAATGTAAATCAGTAGTGGTTAGTATCACATCTGTCATTCAAAATAAAATGTATTCTACAGGTTTTCTCCAGATAAAGTTTTAACAAGAGAGAAATTGTTAAATCGAGTAAAATCATGCACTTCATGAATCAGCTGAGAAGAATAAAAAGGCTGATTCCTTTACAAGTCCCAGGATGAATGCATGGGGAAACATAGTCAAACTTCTTAGTCTGTGTGTTGGTTTTGTTCAGCCCAGTTTTTGGTAATGGGGGGACCACAAAGAAAGCTCCTGTGAGAAGCTTCTGAAAACTTCCACCATGTCCAGCAGAGCCAATTCCTGATGGCTCTGAAGATGGACATGCTGGTGGCCAAGGCTGGGCCAGTTAGAGATGTTGGTTATGCCTCTGTGAAAACATATTTAAGAAGAAATCTAAACAATATGTGCATGCAGTTTTTTCTATCCAGCAAAGGAGGAGGAGGTGAGAACATGTGAGGGAAACAACATGGAGACACCAAGGTCTTGGACACCAAGAAGGGCGAGGAGGTGCTCCATGCACCAGACCTGAATTTCCTCTGCAGGCTGTGGTGAGACCATGGTGGAGCAGCTGTGCCCCTGCAGCCCATGGAGCTCACAGGGATGAAGAGATCCACCCACAGCCCGTGGGGAGCTGCCCATCCTGGAGCAGGTGGATGCCTGGAGGAGGCTGTGATCCAGTGGGAGTCCCAGTGGAGAGAAGAGACCCCTGATTCCCAGCTGGAGCAGCCTGGCCTTGGAGGTCTGCACCCTGTGGAACAGTGACCCACACCACAGCAGTGTTGGGAAAACGGTCTGCCCATGGGAGGAGACTGACATTGCAGCAGGTTTGGGATGACTGCTGCTTGTGAGATTGGACCATGTTAGAGGAGTGTGCAGAGAGCTGTCTCCTGTAGGACAGATTCCATGGCATAGCAGGGGAAGGACTCCTCTCCCTGAGTGCTGGAAGAAAGAAATCAGTCATGAACTGACCCAAACCCCCTCATCCTGTTCCCCTGCTCTATTAATAGGAAGGAGGGAGGGGTTGGAGGGAAGAATGGTGTCTTTAAGAGCTTATTTCACTTCTCATTATCCTCCTCTGACTCTGATTTTAGTAATAACTTTGCAACTCTACGTTGAGCCTGTTTTGCCCTTGAAGTGTTTTCTCCTGGTTCATTTTCTCACTCATGAAGACTTTTGGTTAATTTCTTTCCCTCTTCTTTGCCCAGCTGTGGCAGGGAAGACAGGAGTGAGCAGCTGTCCTGGGTGCCTGGCATTTGGTCAGTTTCCAAACCACGACAGTCTGTGAGAAAGAACAGTGAATTGCAAAAGAGGGATCAAAGAATGAGCTTAAGAACATGACTGCTGTAGAAAAAATAAGCCTAACTTTATTTGATAGATCTTGGTTGGGGAGTTATTTTAATAAACAGAAGCAGATGTCATTACAACACTCTTATAACTTTATTCTGTTCTTTGATTTTTGGATAAAAGTGCTCTACCTATTCGTAACTTCTGACCTAAAAGGACAAGGAGTTCTGAATCACACTGGGACTCTCTTTGCTGGTGCAGCCAATACAGAGTCCTCTACTGTAAAGGTGATAAAGATGAAGCAGCAACAAATGACTAGGCTTAAGGAACAGGAAGGTAAAAATGGACAGACAAGTTGAGTAAGAATATCCTGCAATTTCCTTCTGTATTATTTTTGCAAGCGTCTACTATAGTTGATTAGGATGGGGAAAGATACCTCACATTTGACTGCTTTAAAAACTTAGTGCTCTTCAGTGTCTGTTCAAACACAGCACCATAGGTCTTTGGATGCAGTCAGTTTCTCAGGTCTTTGCATTTTTTTATTCAAAATCAGTGAATTTCAGATTTTTAAAACATTGCTACAGATTACATAGATTAATAGCCCACTTCATATGGCTTTTACAATGTTGAGAAATCCTACTGGAAAATGTAACACTTCAGGACCTGTATTCTGTATAACAAGATGGGGTTTATTACTTGTCCTGGCTGATATAGAGCACAAAGATGGGGAGAAGGAGAGAAAATTCTGTTTCCTTCAACAGCAACTGTTGCTAGCTGTAATTCCTTTTCTGTGAAGGCTGGATAACCTCCTATATGTGAAACCATCTCAAACTTGCTGATGGAGTAGGAGCTTCTGACACTTGCTCGCTCTGTAGGCAGCAGGTCTGTCTGAGCTATGACCTGAGGCATGAGGCATGCTGGATGTGATCAGGTGTAAAGTGGCTGAAATGCAAAAGAGGGTTCATTAGAACTGCTACTGAAACCGTCAGAGAGTGTTCCAAAAGGTGGCAGTGACAGATAGAAAGAAATGCATAAGCTCTGAAGATCCAGGTCAGTTTTCCTGTATTCACTGGAGTTGCCAGATGTCACCATGGCACGGGAGTTTTTTTAGTTTTCTCTTAAAATTACAGAATAGTCTGAAAATGCCATAGCACTGCATTCCAGATTGGTGGCTCTAGAGCAAGACCTGAGAATGCATAATCTTTGCCCATTCCATTTTTTTTTTTAAGAATAATAGAGGATTTTATATTGAGATTTCAGTATGGCATGTTTGAGGATGGATATATTCTCAGTTGACTGAGTATGCATCTCTAGCATACCTCTGAGATCAGCTATAGATAGTATTCTGTCTGGTAACAGTCAGCAGACTGTAATCTATGTTAATTTCAGGTTGAAATATTCTCAAAAGGGATTTATATGTTAGTTTCCATGGGCCTGTGGTCAACAAGTCCCCTGATTCTTGCAGGTATTTGTTCAGGAAAGTGCAGGCTTTCTGCCATGCCATCTGCAAGGAATGAAGTTCTGAGCTGGGGGAACTTCTTTCTTCTGAGAAAGGGAAATTCCATTTTCATGTGATAAGATTCTTAGAAGTTAAAACAGTTGGATCAGCTTTACAGATTCAGCCTGAGTCCTGAGGAATATGTGCCTGAAAGGATAGAAGAGAGCTGTGAAGTCAATTTAATTTGACACCTATGAAATTTTGTTTACAAATCTTGAACACAATAATTTGAAATAAACCCTCCAAACCCAAATTTATACCATGCAGGATGAAGTGTGTAATTTTCATTCTGAGAAGAAATGTTTTAAAAACAAGTAATTGAAATTATGGGTGTCAGTAATTCATAAGATGAAAACATACCATTTTCTAGTAGCTTAGATATTCTTCTTGTAATAGATAATTTGATTGATGTTTAAAATCATTCATGTCCTGCATGTCAGAGAGACTTCCTTTGTCATGATGCAGAATATTTATCCTTCCAGCTAGACCAAACTTTCTCCACAAACTTCATTAAGTATGTGATGTATGAAATAGAAACTTAATTATTAAGGCTACATAAATGAAATGTAGACTATGTAACATGATTATGAAGCTCTCAGATGCATAATGGATCAATATTAGCTTATAGCAGTAAAAACTAATTTAATCCCACAGTGTTTTACTAAAGTAAATTTTAGAGCTTCTGACTTGTGTACAGTACTTGAGCACCAATGATTTTCAATGTGTCTTGATTCCTAGTTTTGTAAGTTATATATCATAACTGTGTAAGAGCAAAAGGTCATAAAATACATGGGGGCTTTGGATGTAAGCAGGTCCAGAATTATTCAGTTTCTGGTCATTTGGAGAATTTCACTTATGGTCTCTAGTTATGTGATTCAATACAGCCAAATGCTACAAGTTAGATTATAGGAAGAGATGAGTGATTTAGCACTCCTGTAAAAATAATAACCTCAGACTCTCACAATGAATCTGAAACTTACAAGGAATGGTTGACAAATCAATAATATTGCAATTTCTGAGGCCATAACAATGCACTACTCTATTCTTGACTAGAGGTATTGACCTTAGTTTTCTAACACTTGCTAATCACAACTCTTGCAATCTAAATCAGGAATTTGAGTTTTTAAATTCTTAACACATCTTCAAATTAATGTTCATCTTTATGTTTTCATAATTTTAACACTTCCTACTTCATACACCTTCAAAAAATGTTACCTAATGTTTCAGACTAGCAAACTTTAAATTCCTGACTCAAAACACTTTCTAGAAGTTCTCAATGAAATTATTTTCACTCAGTACAGGCAACTGCCTTTTTTTTCACAACAACTTCCACAGACTTTTCCTATACAACAGTCTAACAAATCTCACTGAACACAGACTTTATAGAAAAAAAGTAATACATTGAAATTGGGCTCCTATAATTTAAATATCATTTGCAACTAGAGACTGCATTGAAAGTGAGGTCTGAATTTCACATTTGTCTGCATGGTAACATTAACTTATATGTGTTTTGATATACATTATATTGGCTACAGATAACACCATACTTCCCTGCACAGTCTATCTAAATAATATTTTAAATTTGGAAAACCTAGATGTAGAAAAGTTACTATGTGAAGCCATTTTTTAAGCTAACATTTTTCCTCAGGTTCACCTTCTTGATCTTTCTCATTCTTGTATTGATTTCTGTAGTGGCAGAAAATATTTGTAGCCACAAAAATAGCAGAATTATCTGAATTGAACTTCTCTGCATTTTTCGCAGTCAAATCAGATCATGTAATTGCTTTTCAAGCTTCCTCCTGCGTTGTTTCCTGTCACACTTGATTTTGCAGTGGATTCAGAGAAGACCACTGCAGTTTACTGGAGCTGTCCTACAAAGTTGATTTGAGGCCACGTCCTGTCGCTTGTCAGAGTAAATCTTAGTACTGCTTACTTCATGTTTGCATTTGCTGAAGTTGTGAAACTCCACTGAAGCTTTTTTGCCTTTATGAATAGATGTTTGCAAATATGGTCTTGAGTTTAAGACCTCTAAAAGTCAGGTTTTGTCTGTTAATTCCCTAAACAGTGCGTTCAGTCCTCTTTCAGCCTCTATACTGCAAGAGGTCACAGATAAAACCTGAGGAAAATACTTGGGAGAAAAATCTCTTTCCACTGCCACCAGCATTTAATGTTTCTTAATACTTCCTGTTTCTCATTTACTTCATATGCTATATGAAAAATCATAAGAACTAATACCACTGCAAGGTGGCATTAGTTGCATATGAACAGAAAACAATATTGAGCTGTAGTCAACTTAACAGTAATTTTGACAAAATTAAGTGAGAACCAAAATCTCAGGAAGAAAGTTCATTGCATCCATGATGCTTCTGTTTACATGAGATGTTATATTTCTTGCTATACTTTTATAATATTCAGGCTGCAAGCATTCTAAATACTCTTGACATCCAATCCATAATCAATTCAGACTACTTGTCTGAATAGTGCTCCAGGTTTGAGAATCCTTACATGGTTAGAAGACTATCCACAATAGGATGGGTAGAATATTTGCAGGCCAGCTGATCAGCTTTTAAATACTTGTTTTGAAATAGGACTTGTTGTGTGTAGGTGTAATAAAAGTATTATTCTCACCTTTTAACTGATTTGAGAAAAAATGTAGTGTATTTTTGTTCTGAATTCTGGTAATCTCAGTCTTCAGCTTGTTCTGTCTCACATAAAGAGGTTTTATATTGATCTGATGGTAATTTTTCATTTGTCAGTTGGATCAGAACAAATTGTTCCTAAGAGTTACGTAGCTTGGGAGGTTATTTAATTTGATCTATTGCCTATGGGTTTTTTGCATTTGAGATGTGTTGAGTGAGATAAAATGGACTAGTGTTTTCCAGATTTATTTAAAAGACTATTCAAATATAAGAAAACAACCAAGACATTTTCATCTTATTAATTGATAGATCTTGTGCTCCTAGTGTCACATAGTTGTTTTAAAACAGTTGCAAACCCTGTCTTGTCAATTTCACAAGCTGACAGAGTAGATTTTAAAGATCTCTAGGTTCACAGAATTTTTCTTATGCTGGCAATAATTCTATTAAAAATATTTCCACAAACTTGCACATATATCTCAAGTCTGGGTAACAAACCCCAAAGTATGAAATGAGGGGGTTTTGACATTGTTTCCTGCAATGCTGCTATTTGTGTTATGATACAGTTTTGCAAAAAGTCAGATGGTTCTCTTGAGTGAAATTAAAACAGCTGTGTAGGTTATACAAACACAGATTTGAAAATTTTCAAGCAAATACAATGAACTAGGATTGAGTCTGTTGTAGTAGCCGCATTGTATTAATGTATTTCGTGACATAAAGTCTGTGTAAAGGGAATCTCTCAGGGTGCTTTGGTCTCCTGGTGCCTTCTAGTTCTTCATGATTATATGGAGTTTTATCATCATTGTCCTTCTTGATATCGTCTTGCAAAATGAAAATCTCTGTTCTGTCTTTGTATGGAAGACATTCTTTACTCTTGAAGCCGTTCTCTAAAGATTTCCACTTATGCATCCTCTTTCATTTGCTGAGACGGAGAGTGGGAAGGATTGCACCTTAGCAGTTTTGAAAAATATTATTGTTTAAATTTTTTTCTTATTCACTGAGACTGTTTAATTTGTGAGTTTGTTGTTGGGTTTTTTTATTTAAGTGTTTATCAGTTACTTAAAGGTAGTACATGATAATAGCAGAAATCTTTGACTGGCAGCCTAAAGTCCATAAACTGTGTCCTATTCAAACTTCAGACATGTTTTCTGGTAGAAAAATGTTTTATATGGAAATAATTTGATCCTGGAAATAAAATCCTGTATATTAATACACAGAATTTGAAGTATGGGTATAATGATGTGACTTCACTCTCAAATTTCAAGTATAAAGCATACAGATAGGCATAATTGCAGCACCTGACTCAGTGACATTTACAGTGCCGTCTGTTTTTTCACAATCATATCATGCATCTTAAGACATTTTTTTCCTTCTGAGGAAGGTCTTGTTGTCTTATCTTGCTAATCCTCTATATTCATATACAAAGCAGAAAATAAATTTTTCTCTCTAGCTTCTTCTTTGTATAATTAGTTTCCTTGCTGAATGTATCTGTAATAAAACATAATGCTCCATTTTGGATATTTTATTATCTGGAGTTTTTTATTATGAAGCTTGAGAAGTTAAATATTTCTCTTCTAAGTTTCTTTTGTTTTCTGTGACCTTATGTATTTTGTTTTGATGAGGGATAATAGCCACTCACTTCTTTTATCATACAGAAGAGGTAATTTAACTGTGATACTTCAGAGAAACTCACTATATTAAATACAGTACAAGTCTTGGAATGTCCGGGGCAAATTATGTCTCTTGCAGAGGAGTAATGTGAAATACTTTTAGTTATGTATTCATCAATTTCTGCAGAATACTTAGCCTCACAATGACAAATAGTAGAGCAAGATTATTGAATTCGTTAAAGTAAGTCTTAGATCATTCTGAACCTTAGCTGATGAAGATGGCAGCACAGCCCCTGAAGGTATGGGGATTGATCCAGGATGCTTGGATATATATATACAAGCATTCCTGGGATATGCTTGGATACATATATATACCAGCATTCCTTTTTTAAAAAGTGTTCTATTTTTGTTCAGGCGAAGGTTCTAGCCTCACAACAGGGATATTACATGAACTGGGGATGCTTCTGAAAATATTACAGAACATCATATAGTTTTAAGACTTTTGGTACACCTTTTTTTTTGTTATCTCAACAGAATTTGCTTTTTCTTTTGCATTGATTTTTTTTATTGCTTTTTTGAAATGAGCAGATAATCCTGGCAAAGCATCTCTGACAGGATATCAGCTTGTAGATAAAGAAATGCTACCTTATGCCTGTGAATTCCTGGATTGCAACAGCATTTTCAGAAAGTCCTCAAGTCTTGAAATACTCAGGAGGCTGGTAATTTGACTTTCTTGGCTTGCATGAAAGCCATTTAAGGACTTAGGTCCATACAAATTTAGGTTTCAATAAAAGCATTGCATGTTTGTCCAACACCTTCATCCCTCTGCCCATTCACTACTTATAGTCTTCTTCATGGATAGTTATAGGCACAGTCAGGCAGTTAATATTGTAAAGCCCCATTTGTTTGGTTGGGTTTTTTCCTTTCTGTTCTTTGAGAAGAACAGTACTTTATTTTTATTGTTTAGGTGATGTTTATGGATGTTTAGTCATAGAGTATAAATTGAAGTCTTCCCAAAAGATGTGCGTAGGAGACAGAGTTCCTGTCTGGTGAGCTGCTGAGCCCGCTTGTGTAGTAAGGGAGCTTGGCAGGTAACTGCAGTGCAGAGGTGGGAGGCTGCAGGGAGCAAACAGCCAGGCTGCAGAGGCAAAGGGGTAGGAGGAACCCTCCAGGACTGAAAAGCACAAAGAGTTTCTTACTACTTATGTAGTGATTTAATCTTGGAAAAGCTTGAAAGGGAAGCTCTGCCTCCAGGGGCGTAATAGGTAGGAAGCTTACTTGGCATGCTGTAGAAATTGGATTTCAGCCCTGTGCAGGCAGGGTACTCCCTGGGAGCCAAACCTCTTATCCTCCCAGTAAACCAGCCGTGGCTACCTTTTTTTCATGTGCATGCTCCTCAGCAAGCTGGCTCTTCATCCTGGCTCCTGGAGCCTGCTCATCCCCTTCATATCCCAAGGCCACATGATGGGTTTTGAGCTCAGTAAACACAACTGAAAACAGAGACTGATACCTTGTGTAAAATAGCTACTTGGTCACCTGTGGAAAGCCACCTTGCTTCCTGACCACTGACTGTTTAGGTATCCTCCTTGAAGTTCTTCTGTTGTTTTTGTGGGTTTGTATTTTTGGGGGTTGGTTTGTTTGTTTGTTTGTTTAGGGTTTTTTTGACGGAGCTACTTTTGCTGCAGCTCATGAACATTAATTAGTAAGTACCTCATACAACAGTGGTATAACAGCCTTTAGCCTTTCAAATTAGTGAGGATCAAAGTTGAGAAAAATAAGTAATAAAATAACAGATGTCCTTTGAAACACAGGCTTTTAGCAGCTCTATAAGTTCATAGTGAGCAGTAGGATGAAATTCCAGGCCGATGTAACAGCTGAGATGATACACTGAGAAGTTCTACCAGTTTTCTAGTACTGGACTGAAGTACTGTAGCCCTTAAGCCTTTTAGTGGTGGTTGGGCTGGTCTATATCTGAAATCCACTGTTGAAACATTCCTCTGGCTTACCAAATACCTTATTTCATTTTCTCAGAACTGTGCAATATCTATCACTAGATGACTATACATTACAAACAGTAGCATTAACCCAAGATGATTCTGTTGATTTCAGAATGCCTAATGAAGCCAAATCTTGGAAGAGAAATACCATATATTGTCTGATAATTTGGAACATGATGTATTTTTAAGTTAAAAGTTTTAATGTTTTGTTAAATATTAGGAACAAGCTCCTCACTGAGATGAAAGATTCTTTTAAAATCCAAAGTATGATGTGCTTTTCTGTGTTGAGTTTTCACTATATAGGTGTTTTGACATGTCACAGTTCACACTGAAACCTTTGTTTCTGAAATCAGTTTGATGTATCTTAGATATATATTTTTAAATTTAGATTATTCCTATGTATTTTATATATGTAGATATATTTTTTCTATATATATTTACATTTTTACATAGACAAATGTATAGATATATCTATATAATACATATATATATATTTATATTAATATATCTAGAGATATTTCTATAAATACCTATATAGAAAAAAATAGCTATCCAGTATATTCATGTATATTACTACTACATACATACTGATACATATCTACTACATGGATACCTCTGTGTTTATGTGTCAATATATCTATGTCTTTTCTGTTTATACTCACATAGAGATAAAAATATTATCTGTACATAAATAAGTAAATAGATAGTTTTCCATGTATATTTTTATTCTGTAAAATTGATCTCTCAGTTAGTAATGTGTCACATAGAAGCACATTCTACCATATGAATTGCATTTATTACCAGAGGGCAGGAAGCAATGGGAGAAGTCACTGCCCAAACCTGTGCCCAAACCTTAGCACTATCTGGGCTTTCTACAGCAGGTCCAGTTCCTTCTTGTTCTCAGTGCCTTTAGTGCTACAAGCTAACACAAGCTACTGGGACACTAGCTAGTACTGGCACCAATTGTGTTATCCAAAGTAAAAAGTAATGTGGAAGACTGTTTACTTGGGCAGAAAAAAGATAGGCCAGGAATTTATAGAGGGTTAAGTGTGGAGAACTGTGGCCAGGAAAAGCTAATTTTATTAATACAAAACTCTATTTCTTCCTTCAGAGAGATGTTTGATTTAGCTTGGTTTATGCTAGTGATGAAAGCAGCCAAGACAAATACAGCTTCTGATGTTGGGATGCCATGTATAGGATTGTTCTGTCAATTCTTAAGAGGGCTTTGTGTAGATTTTCCAGCATGTAGCTTCCCCATATTGTAACACATCAAAGATGCAAGAAAATATTTGCTAATTTCTTGCCTTGGTTAGGGTGATCTCCTCCTCATTCTTAGCCCTTCTGATGGGCTGGGTGTAGATGAATAGGCCTTTTCTTATTTTCCAGGCTTGAGAGAGCAGGTTTTTTCTTGTCTCTTAAATTCTTATAGAAGAACGCTGGAAGGATAAAACAATGTGAAAATCAGTGAGTCACAATCCGTAATTTAAACATAATTTACCATGACTCATTCATGAAATGCTTTTGCAGTTTCATGTGACAAAACAATAACCATAAGCATAATCATCACTGCCTACTCAATCTTCTTTCTACAGCTATGCAACTCTGTGATTCAAATAATTTTGGAGAGTCTTAGCAGATATAAATCATCACAAAACCATCAAAAGCAAAAGAACTCAATCACTTAGAGCAGCTGTGTGGTCATAATTTTTTAAGGGTAAGTTCAGCTGGCACAAACATCTTCAGTTGTTACACAGAGCTCTTTGCACTCCTTAAGCAAGAAGGTGGTGAAAATAAGTGTTCTGGGATGGGCAGCCTAATGCAGACTATTCCATCAAGACTTGGGTCTGTGCTTCCAGATGATAACAGACCTTCTGGACTGTCACTCAGTATTGCAGCCACAGTTTTCCCTCTTATTCCAGAGGCAGATTTGCCCTGGAATA
The DNA here is from genome assembly GCF_008360975.1 of Lichenostomus cassidix. NCBI lineage: Eukaryota > Metazoa > Chordata > Aves > Passeriformes > Meliphagidae > Lichenostomus > Lichenostomus cassidix. Next base: position 60,072,804 of record NC_139511.1, on the reverse strand, counting down.
AAGTCTGTGGGTCTGCCTGCTAACAGATGTGGCTTCACAGAGTTCTGCAGAATAAGTAGCAGTTCCACAGCTCTTTTAATGAGTGTGTCCTTTGTTATAAGACCCTGATTTGATTTTTCATGTTCTCTGTCCTTCTTGCATGATCTAGCTTAAAACACAAAAAAGAAAACTCAAAAAGATGAATAAATAGGCTTTCAATTCAGGGAGCGTTGGAAGGGATTAAAATAATTATATCAGTGTTTCCACTAAATTAGAGGAGCCACAGCAAGTTACTGCATTACAAGCTTTTAAGTAAAAAGGAATATAGGAAAGAAATATGGAATATAAATCAAAATCTGGTTTTCAAGACTAATCCAAGGTAAAGAAGGGCTTATGCAACAGTGACTTGTTTTGTTACTGGAGAGGAAGACAGCATTTTTCCATTGCCTACCATAAATCCAAAAGGCTAGACACTGGACAGAGTCTTATCAGTGCTTGTTAGCAGCGGTGTCCTTGTAAAAGAAATTTGCATATTGTGTCTTAGATTAGCAATCTGATTTACACAATCATTGACACCAATATATTGCAATGTATTAAATGGCACAAAATCAATCATGGCTCTCAACGTCTGTCACATTAAGAACTTCATCAATTATAGAAAGCAGCCTTCCCAGAAGGAGATTTTTCAATTGACACTGAATGATAAAATGAATCTAGCTTTAAAGTTGGATTTTTTTTTTCTAACAGGTTTCATCTGACCTTTCAAGTTTCTTCAGAAGGTCTTTGGCAAGTTAACTTTGCATCTTAAACCTGCTCTGTGCAGAAAATGTGGCTCTCTACTTGTTCTGAATAAAATGTGTTGCTAGATAATGTAGTCGGGTCTGGGATTGGTGCCATTATTTGGGGGCTGTCCCTTTGCTTTGGTGATACTGCATCTTTCACAATCCAGTTCAAAGCAGAGATTCTTATGAAATGACCCATAAACTTTTTAAGTGGATTTAGTTTCATAACTGACTAGCATAATTTAACTTATTAGATTGCATTATTATGTATTTATTATTATTTTTGACAGTATTTATTCTGTTAATTGCATGATCAGTAATTAGCAGGGAACAAATACATTAAAGTGGTCCTAAAATGTTGCAATTTAATCCTTAAAATTTTTTCCAGTTCTTAAACATAACATGCAAACATGAGAATATAAAACAGACCTGACTAATTTTCCATTTTTGACTAAAAGGGATCCTAGAAAAATGGCTAATGCTCCCATATCCAATGCCAGCACTAATTTATAATTCTCTCCCAAGACCTGTGAAGTATCTGTGGCATTTAAGAAATTATGGTTATTCCACAACCTCCACAGGCAGTCTGTGCCTGAAGCCTGTCTTGAAAGAAGCATTTCTAATACCTAGTCTGAATATTTTTAACTAAAATCCATTATTACTATTTGTCCTACTGTGACCATGAACTGATTGCTTCCTGTTTTAGATACATAAAAACATTCTAAAAGAGGCTTATGTAAGCTTTGAATAGCCGGGATAATTCATCTAAAGAAGGGAATAGTCTTTGACACAGGATCTGCATCGGACCCTGATTGCTCTTCCTGCTTTTCTCCTGCTCTGTAAAGTTGATCTACACTTTTGAAAATTGCAGTGGAGGTCTGACTGTTACTGGGTGAAGCACATAGATAAACTTGTGTAGATTTCGGGTAGTGATTCTGATTATGGTCTTTTCACTTTGGCAAATTTATTTTTACAAAGATAGTAAATAAGAAAATGGGGGGGGTTTTTGTGTGTGTAATATGCTTATTCCTATACACTTCTCCAGCTAAAAAAAGATAACATAAGTGCACAAGGTATATTTATACACATGACCAGTGTAAAATAATAATTTGAATTTTTTTATTTCAAATTTAAAAAGTAAAAAAAAAAAAAAATTGTGGGTTTATTTTGTAACTTTTTAAAGAAAATTAAATTGATGATAAAGGCTTGGTTACACCATCCTGTTTTCAATATGATTTTCAGTATTGGAGTTCTGAAAAGTTTTTTGGAGAGCATGTCACAAGAAATGCAGGCATAGGTCACGTTTTGTGTGTGCAACTTAAGTTGTCCTGTAACTACTGGACATCTTGCTAATGTGAACTATACGAGTTGTTGTTCCTTAAATCCTTTTTCATTTCCTCTGGTTTATTTGTGTTGCTTCCACCTCAGCAGTTTTGCAGTGTCAGATATGTGGTATCAAATCACTCTCCAGAGGAAAACCAAAGATTAGCCCTGGAAAAGATGACATTCCTGAAGGAAGGAGAAAATAAGCACAAGGTTTTCTGGGGTGCACTAGGTTAATTGGTATCTCTGAAAATTAGGCTGTAAGTGGATATTGTTTCAGTTAGAAAATAGATTGGTTTTATGAGACAGTTCTTTTTATATGATTGAATTAACTCTAAGCTTCTTTATGAGCTATTTATATTGATGTACAAATCTGCTAGCAAAAAGAAAATACTTTCTGAGGATGTAATTAATTTGTTTTAATCTATTCTGTAGTTTAAATTGAAAGAGAGCATAAGCATCCCACTTGAATAGCTTGCTAAGACACCATCTGAACTGATTAATAGTCCTCTGGATCAAATGTCAGCTTTCTTCCTAAATAAAATAAATTTAAATTGCTATCTTAATATAAAAATACAAAATGTATGTAGTGTGCTTCAATATGATCCTTTAGGTGCAGCTTGCAGTGACACAAACAGAAGGTCCCAGCTGCTCTAAGTTCAACCATAAGGCAATGCCTTAACAGTGCAATCAGTTTGTCCTAGATTCCTTCCAGCATAGTTCAGGATGCTCTCTGACAAGCAGACATAATCCTCTGAGAAGCTCTGTGTTGTGAAGTCCTCTTTTAGATGAAATTTTAAATAGATTAGTGGGGTTTTTTGGGTTTTTTTTAGATTTAACTTCCAGGACTTTACATGCATAAAAGCAGAAATTATGTCAGAAAATATTAATATTCTGTTACTTCTACAAAGTGCGTCTGGCCTTGCTTTCATTTTATGCATCTGTAATATACACAGCTGTGTGTGTTAAGAGTTCTTTATGTTACAGTTGTCATGCAGCTTTTCCTGAGGGAAAAATAAGATCCTGAAGAAGTTACTTAAACAACTACAAGAATTAGGGTTTGCCGTCTATATGAAGCTTTAGAATTAGTATATTAGTCCTGTATATTACAACAATTGTATAGGGGTGTCTTCTCTATTTGAGAACAGGTTGACATGTCTTATGTTGTTTGGACCTCTTAAGTTTTTCTTCTCCAGCATTTAATGTTACTCTTACTTGATGTTAGTCATCATATAATCACTGATTTATTACCGTTTGGATCCCTGAAATACCTACAGTATTGTCTGGCCAGCAAAACTAGTGTCCACAGAACATACTGTCTACAGAAAGCACTAGTCTTCTTTTGTTTCATTAACATATTCAATTATGTGGATAGTCACAGCTGAGATTTCAAAAGCTGCTTTCTATTTCTCCAAATCTAGTTACCATCAGTATCATTACTGGAGTCACCATGTTCATAGCACATCTCAAATTTGGAATATCTGGTAATGAGGTGAGGCTGCCCCAGTGCAGAGCAGAGTAGAGCAGAGCAGAGCAGAGCAGAGCAGAGCAGAGCAGAGCAGGACAATCCCCTCTCTTGCCAGGCTGGCCATGCTGTGCCTGATGCCCCCAGGACAGGGTTGGCCCTCCTGGCTGCCAGGGCACTGCTGACTCATGGCCAACTTGCCACTGACCAGGACCCCCAGGGCCCTTTCCATGGCACTGCTCTCCAGCCTCTCATTCCCAGTCTGTCTGTGCAACCAGGGTTGTCCCATCCCAGGGGCAAAATCTGGCGCTAGCCCTTGTTGAATTTCACGTGGTTGGTGATTGCTCAGTCCCCTAATTTGTCAAGGGCTCTCTGCAGGCCCTCCTTTCCCTCAAGAGAGTCAACAGCTCCTTCCAGTTTTGTATTGTGTGTGAACTTCCTCAGGATCCCTTCCAGTCCTGCCTCCAAATCATTTATGAAGAAGTTGAATCCCACAGGGCCGAGGATGGAACCCTGTGGAGCCTCACCAGTGGCATGTCCCCAGTCTGATGTCACCCCAGTCACTGTGACCCTTTGTGCCTGACCTGTGGGCCAGTTGCTCACCCATGAGAGGATGTGTTTATCCAGCTGTGAGCTGGACAGTTTGTCCAGAAGGATACAGTGAGAGAAAGTATCAAAACTTTACTGAAACCCTAAAAGATTGCATCAGCTGGATTCCTTTGATCAACTGGGTGGGTTACATTGTCATAAAAGGAAATCAGGTTTGATAAGCAGGACCTTCCTTTCATGAAGCTGTGCCAGCTGTGATCAATGACTGCATTGTCCTCCAGCTGTTTTTCAACACCTCCCAGAATAATCTTCTCCACAATTTTACCAGGCACTGAACTGAGACTGACAGGCCTGCAGTTTCTGCGGTTCTCCTTCTTGCCTCTCTTGAAAATTGGGACAACATTTGACAGCCTCCAGTCAGCTGGGACTTTTCCAGATTTCCAAGACCATTCGAAAATTGAGAGAAATTTTGCAATAACTTCAGCCTTGCAATAACATCAGCCTTGAGGATTCATGAATGAATCCCATCAGGCCCCATAGATTGGAAAGGTTCCACCTGGAGCAGCAGACCCTGCACAATTTCAGGGTCAACTGGGAGTGGTTTATTCTCATGTTCATGGTCCTCCAGCTCAGGACACTGAGACCCCCTTGTCCTGTCAATCCATGCTGAAGACAGAGGCAAAGAATGTCTTACCTCTAACTTGTCCATATCCCTGCTTGTGAGATGACCATCCTTATCCTGTAATGGGCTGATGTTATTTTTACATTACCTCTTGCCGTTACTCTTCTTATTGTCCCCCACATTTCTGGCCAGCTTCAGCTCCAGTTCAGCTTTAGCCACACAAATTTCCTCCCTACAGTGGCAAGAAACATCTCTGTATTCTTCTCATGTCACCGAACTTTGCTTCTACTGATATACATCTTCTCTTTTTGCCTTATTTCCAAGTGAAGATTCTTGTTCTAGTCTTCTGCCTCACCTGCTTGACTTCCGACATTTGGGAATTGTCTGTTCCCAAGCGCTTAGGAGGTGATGTTTAAAAAGTGACCAGCAGTGATATACCCCAACACCTCTAAAAACATTTTCCCAGGGACTTTACTTACTAAGTTCCTGAGCAGACTGGACTGAGAAGTCAGTTCTCCTCACTTCCAGAGTTGAGGTTTTGCTGGCACATTTTCTCCTGTCAACAGAGATTTTAAACTTGATCACTTTGTGGTCACTGAGGCCAAGACAGACACCAATCTCCACTTCATTCACAAGATCCACTCTGTTGACAAGCAGTAGAGAAGGTGGACATCTTTCCGAGTCAGCTCTTCACTCCCTCATGCTCTCCAGCGACAGCTCTTTGTGATAAAACACCATATTTCAGGGTAAAAAGACTGAAAACTTCAAAGTTCGTTATTTTGTTTTACACTCAATTGCCTATACGGCATGCAGTATTTAGGGGGAAAACCTGCAAGTTTATAGTGCATTTCCATGCCCTCTGCTTTCCTGCACTGGTGAATGGTAGGGAGAGAAAGTTAAAAATGTCTTGTTTTCTCTCGTAACTTTAGCTGCCAAAAATTTAAGCTGTACATCTTCTCTCTCCTACTGCAGAGATCTGTCCTGGAAATACAATAAATTAGAAGTCACAGTGATTAATGGATTAATCTTTTATATATATACATATATATATGTGTGTGTGTGTAAACTAGTTACTGTACAAGTTAAGGATTTTGCAGTGACTTTTCTTCCAGATCTTTGTAATCATTGCCAAGAAACTTTTATGTAAGATATGATTTATGGGATAAAAATGCTTTGATCTTTTCCAGAATCTGTAGTAACCCTCCTTTTCAATGACTGAGTAATTCAAATAATATTTATGGTATTACAGCCTAAGCCAATGTAATTTACAGTGTTGCTAAACTTGTTTTATCTGCCCTGTACCAGTTTCCAATGAAATGATCAAGTTTTTACATAAGAACATCTGTTTGCCTGAAGAGAGAGCTCTTTAACACTGAATGTAGTCCATGTTCTTTTATGTCAGGTAAAGCATCAAATATTTGGTAACATGGTAAGAAGGAAGAAAAAAAAAACCAACAAAAACCTCATAAACTGTCCTAGTTCTTAAGAACAAGTAGACAGTCCCAATGCCAAAATAAGCTATGCATTTTTAGCTATTCAGGAGGATAGTTTGCCTAAAAACCTGATTCACCTGTGGAATAACACCTAAAATGAAACCTGAAAGTTCTGCCCACTGTCTGCTGCTTGTTAACAGCTGAGAAACATGAGACATCATAAAATGTTCAAAACTTAAGAGGAACCTGAAGACATCGGACAATCTCAGGGCTTGCTGGACAACATAATTGTGTATTAGTAGTACAAGTAGCAGATATAAAGATTTTGACATGAAGTCTCCTTTTATTGCACCTCATCCATAGAATTATCCTCAAAAGTAAATTAGATGAAGAACAAAGGGTGAACAGGTATTCACCAGAGGCTCCATATAAAAATAAAGTTAGATTCACCTAAAAAAATCATCAGGCTTCTAATGTATTTTGTACATTAAGGCTTGTGACCATTTTGGACAGCTAGGAATTTTCCAGTATGATCATGGGATGAGTGTCTGTTGTTTCTTCTGCTTTTAGAGCAAAGATATGTGTGATTACATATATAAGAATTTTCCTAGGTATAGGTATTACCTTGCATTTCTGAGACATTTCTGTTAATCTTTTTTGTCTATTTGAATTTATTAAGAATGTTGGGTTTAGTTGTGGTTTTTGTTGTTGTTTTGGTTGTTTTCAAAATAAACTGATCCAGTTTTCTGTACCAGTTCATGACAATCTGAGCACACCATCACCATTATTTTGTGGGTAAGCATATCCACAGCTTAACAAAATCAGTAATTACTTCTGAGAAGTTAATGATGTGTTTGTGACAAGCCACTCATTGCAGAAATGTAACACCAGTACCTGTATCTTGTGCTGCAAAGACCAAACTATTAAAGAGCAGTAATGACATGTGTTTGCTCTTGTAGCTGTCACTGCTAACAAAGGTCTCTTCTCCAGCCTTGTGCAGTCTGTTATCTCTCTCATTGGTGCTTGCTGTTTGTGACTCTGCCCTGTGCTTCTGAACAGCTCCATTTTTAAAGGGTAACTATCACAGTAAACAAGCAGTTGATTACTTTCTTTACATGATGCCTTTTCTGTATATAGGGGCTTTTTCTGTATATATCTCTGACACCCTGTGGTGCTCAGAACCATGGGATGATGGCAATAGCAGTGGAACAAAGCCAAGGCGCCTGGAAACATCGTTGCTGAACAGGAAGCTCTAACATCTAAAGTAGGGGAAAATACCCAAAATAAGACAGGACTTTAAAGACCTATTCACCTATATGTGGTATGATATTATAATGCAAAAATGTGATAGGAAAAAAAAGTACATATTTCTTCATACTAACCAATTCTATATTTAGAAAAAAAATCAGAAAATAAGTCCATTTCTCCCCCCTTCTCAGACTGTATTGATAACATTTAGCTCATGTGATTAGATGATATGAAATCACTTGTGACTATTGGAGAGAGAAGGCTATGAAGAACTGGAGGAGCATAACAAAGTTAGGTGCCTAGGAGGCAAAATGACAGAAGAGACTGTCTTTTGTCAGTGCAAGCAAATGCACAATAAAAGGGATAATTGTAACTGCAAACATACCTTGGGGGATGTTCTAAATTAACTGTACTTTTCAGGAAAAAGGATCTGTGCATAAGTCCATGAAATTACTTGCCTAAAACATAGTTGTGCACCAGGAAAGCAAATAAGAAAATAAGGATGAAAGAAGGAGAGATAATAAGGATTCCTGTAATTATCTTAACCCTTATGTAATGAGGATTAGAATGAAATATTTAATAAGTATATTACCTATAAACCTTTATTATTATCCTATATATCTGACACCGATTATCCTATTTAGAAAGAGAATATATATGTAGCATTGAAACATGGTTTTTATTTAGGCTTAAATTTACATATATAATTTACATTAATTAAGTAGAACCTTTTATAGCTGAACAATCATCATTTTTAAAATAGCTGTTTTAGACTGATGAAATAGTACTTAGTTATTTGCAGGGAGAAATGTGGTTCCTGGGGAAATATAAAGAGTTGAGGTGAGAGAAAAATAGAGGGAAATTGTATCAGATGGAATTTTTCTACCGTTACCCCATTTCTTTCGTGTTACTGGAGAAGCTGAATAGATGAGAATTGATGATTATGTCACCATCAATTCTCATCTATTCCACTGATCATCTTGAGTGCCGTCACATGGTATGTACAAGACTACCAGGGGATTGGACACAGCCAGCTGGTTTTATGAAGGGCAGGTCCTGCCTGACCAGCCTGATCTCCCTTTATGACAGGGCAGCTGGCTTAGTGTGTGAGGGAAAGGCTATGGATTTTGTCTGCCTGGACTGCAGTAAAGCCTTTGACACCATTTCCCACAGCATTCACCCAGGCAAAACTGGCTGCTCATGGCTTGGACAGGTCTGCTCTTTACTTGGTAAAAACTGCCTGGATGACCAGGTCTGGGGAGTGGTGGGGAATGGAGTTACATCCAGCTGGTGGTTGGTCACAAGTGGGGCTCCCCAGGGCTCAGTAGTGGGGCCAGTCACGTTTAATATTTTAATTGATCATCTGGATCAAGTGCACCCTCACTCAGTTTGCAGGTGACACCAAATTGGGTGGGAGTGTTGATCTGCTGGAGGGCAGGAAGGCTCTGCAGAGGGATCTGGACAGGCTGGACCGTGGGCTGAGGCCAATGGTGTGAGGTTCAACAAGGACAAGTGTTGGGCCCTGTCCTTGGGTCACAACGACCCCAGGTAGCCCCACAGGCTGAGGCAGAGTGGCTGGAAAGTGCCCAGTGGAAAAGGACCTGGGAGTGCTGGTGACAGCAGCTGAACATGAGCCAGGGTGTGCCCAGGTGGCCAAGAAGGCCAATGGCATCCTGGCCTGGATCAGCAATGGTGTGGCCAGCAGGAGCAGGGCAGGGATTGTCCCCCTGTACTGGGAACTGGTGAGGCCACACCTCGAGTGCTGTGTCCAGCTCTGGGCTCCTCACTGCAAGAAAGACATTGAGGTGCTGCAGTGAGTCCAGAGAAGGGCAATGGAGCTGGGGAAGGGTCTGGAGCACAAGTGCTGTGAGGAGCACTGGGGGAGCTGGGGGTGTTTAGCCTGGAGAAAAGGAGGCTCAGGGGAGACATTACTGCCTTCTACAAATACCTGAAAGGAGGTTATACTGAGGTTGGCGTCAGTCTCTTCTCAAAGGAAATGGCCTCAAGTTGTGCCAGGAGAGGTTTATATTGAATATTAGGTACAATTTCTTCATGGGTGGGGTTGTCAAGTACTGAAGCCAGGGAAGTAGTGGAGTCACCATCTCTGTGGGTATATAAAAGGTGTTTAGACGTGGTGCTTAAAGATATGGTTCAGTGGTAGACTTGGCATATTTAAGTTTATAGTTTGACTTGATGGTCTTAAAGGTATTTTCCACCCTAAGCGGTCCTGTGATCCTACAGTTTGAAGGAAAATTGTGCAATTTCTTGGCTTTTGACTGAATGATGGAATCAATAATGTTACTGGTTTTAAAATCTAAATCAAAATTATACAGATTCTAATATAAAGCCCAGAACTTTTGGCATCTGCTTTGTATAGTCTCCTGGACTTTTTATTTGCAAAGTATTTAATATGATAAATTTACTTTGCAGTATCACATGATAAATTTAACTTTTTAAACTTAGTAACTAGATGTTTTCATGTGCCAATTCGCCCTCTAGAATTTGAACTACTTTGCAAGGTTCACTTGAAGATTATGCTAGATTTGATATTCTGCCATGAAAAGAATTTGTGGCTGCTTTATATTTTTGAGATTTTACTTTGTTCAAAACAAGTCCCAAAACAGTTAGTAAAATCTTTAAGATAATGTTTGAATTTTAATGAGTATTCTGGGAGCCACAACTGTCAATGAAATCCAGCTTCTGAATATCAATTTCATTTTGATCAAGCATTACATCCTAAGACTGCAATTTATTCCATAACTCTGAAGCAGTTATGTCAGCATGATCACCATCTTCATTAGGCACAACTTCAAATCAATGCTATTTTTTAATATTTTTTTCTTGAATGGGAGAGGCCTTGGTTAATCTTATATTACACTGGAAAAAAAATCTCCTTATGGAGCTCCATCTATCATAAAAGGAAAATGAAATATAAAGCTTTTGGGATATTGCCTCAGTTTCTATATTGGTGCAGTCACAAAACTAATTGTTACAAGTAGGAGAGACAAAAATGCTTGCATTTTGCCCTACACGTAGCAAGTAACTAGATAACTTATGCAAATACCTCATTCCAATTCAGACTGATGAGCTCATCTTGAAAGAGTTAACATAATCAGCTGTCACAATTTTTGTAGGACCTGATTCTGAATTTAGAAATTTGCTGAAGATCTAAGGCTGTAGAGTCCTGACATTCTGTCTAAATTGCAAAGGTTTGCATGTCAGAGTGAGAGACACTCTTAATGCTGATAATATTGATGTAATAAGCCATTTCTGAAATAAGTTGAACAAAAGTGCACAATATTAAAAGAGCTATTTATGTTGTTTCCAAGTCCTAAACTACAAACCTGATAACCACATTTGACTTCTTTGTTAGATTTAGTGAACAAACATAGAGAATTTCTCTTGATGTGGCCTCCATTTGTAGGATTTGGATCCTGCTTGACTACTGAAGGAAATCCCAATCTGACCTTAGCCTTTTGGATACAACTTCAGAAAGTATGTATATACACGGTTGTAAGCTGCAGTTTGTCTGTTTCAATTTTGTATGGACAAAATGAAACCGTAAAAACAGGGGAGGCTGCTAATAAACCAGGAGAAGCAATCATTCAGCTCAGAACCTTATCTCTGAAGTGGACAGATGAGAGTTGCTAGAGCAGAATGAAAGAACAAGGACATTTTTTATTGCTTTGTCTCCCAGCATTGAAATAAAAACATTTCAAGAGGCTTAGTGTCTATGTACTTTATTAACTCGTCTTCTGCAGTTTCAGCATCCATGATGTCCTGCCACAACTAATTCCTCCACTTACCTACACACTGTGAAAACAACTTTCTTATGCCTTTCAAATAAAAAAACTGGTAAAAATAGTTTTACCCTGACAAGGTCAGTAGCTTCTCTAATTGGGAATCAATCTCAAACTTGGTTGGGAGGGGGAGGAGCATGAAGGAAATGGGCAGAAAAGTGCAGATGTTCCCTGCAGTGATGCTTTAGCTTTATTTCATCACTCATGTGGAAAGTTGATCTGCAAGGGAGCAGTGAAAAAAGACTTAACTATAGTCCTTGTTCACTTCTGGATTGTATGGGGGCAGATTTCTTATTCTATTCTTATAATATTTAACAAGAAAAAGAGTCTTGTATTTGTTAATCTCCAGGCTTCCTTGTTCTCAGGGACAATCCTATTTAGTTTCCCATTGTGGATGAAAGATTGAGCTCTACCATATGTGTATGCTGGATGGCTTCAAAGGGCAACAGTTTCTGTTATCACATCCGAGGTTTCAATAAGCTGCACCTCAGAGGTGCTGAGCCTGAGGCATGAAAGTGTTGAACATAACCCACTGTGACTTGGCTGACCTGTCATGAAGAGCAGGAAAAAGACAGAATTCTGTGATACTGGAGGAACAGGCGAGCACTTTTACTATAATGTCAGCCTGTATTTCTCTGAACTGGTGACATGTTTGGATGTCTCTAAAACGAATTAATTTAGCCTTATATTAAGAAAAAGGGCACAGAGTTTAAACTTGGGGTATGCATAAGGCTTAACAAAGATAAATGTAAAGATGTATATACTGGGATGAAATAATCCTGAGCAGCAATGCAGGTGGGTGCTTCCTGCCTCAGCAAGGGCTGTGCAGCAAAGTCCCCCTGGGGCACTGGGGGACAACAAGATACACAAGGGCCACTCTGAGGCTAGCAGCAGCAAGGGACATCCCCATCCAGTGCTTCAGTAGCAGAGGCACAGCCAGGAGAGCGAGGGCTGGGATGGTGCCTCTCCACCTGGCACTTGCTGGAACCCCCACAGAGCATTGTGCCCAGCTTTGGTCCCCTCTGGCTGTACAGATACAGCTGGAGACTCTGGTGCAGGTAAAGTCTCTGAGGTGGAACAGAGTTGCAGTCTCACAGTACCTACAGAGTAGTGACAGAGAAGATGGAGGTGCTCTCTTCTCAAGAGTGCAGAATGACTGGACAAGAGGCAGAAGGCACAAGGTGCTTCAGGGGAAATTCTGTCTGTATATAAGACTCTTTTTTGCCCTGTGAGAACAATTAAACAGACCCCACAAAGAAGTGAAATGTGGTGGATGCAGGTAATGTGAGAAGTAACTATGCAACAAAATTTTTTGGTTTGGTTTGGTTTCTGGTTTTGTTGCAAGCGAAGGGAGGAACTGAAATGAGGCATGAAACCTGAAAAAGTCTAGGAGTTGCTTAAGCAAATTTGTCCTTTGTTCTTTAAATTGCTCTCGTGAGATTTTCTTTGTGGAGGAAAGTGGTCAGACTTGGGACTTTTTATATGCATTTATATAAAATGGCAGTGCAAATAGCTATGTGCAGTGTTAAGCATTCCCTAGTGCAGATCTATTTTATATTTCTGGCTAAGTTCCTTAATGTACTGTTTAAAATTCAGGGATTTTTTTCTTGGTGGTGGTTTTGTTTTTATTTTTGGTTTTGTTTAATTTGGTTTTCTTTCTGTCTTTTAATACTCCACTTGTAGGTTCTATTCCTAAACTTAATTCTCTTTATCATCAAGTCCTCAAGTGGACTATAAATGGCTATATTAGTGCTTGCCTTGATTATTTATTTGTTTATTTATTTATTTCACTTACTTCCTGAGATATATCTTTGTCTGGGTAGAATAAGTATGAACTTTGCATTTACCTTATTTTACTGCATTTATGTACTTTCTCCCACACTTAGGAACCAGTTCAGATTTGTGTGTAGCAGTCCAATTTAAAAATAAGTTGGTGTAGATCCCCTTCCCTGTGTGACATTGATTCACATTCAGTTCACATGGATAGTGATAAATTGCCAACTGTGAAATGAGCAGATACTTCCAATCAGAACAGTTTTAATGTAAAATTTAGCATCACTACTTGACTCAGCAGACCGAGGCTCGAATGTATGTTACAGTGAATTTACATTTCCATCACTGAATTTGTCCCCTGATACCAAGGTTGCATTACTATTTTATTGGCAACACAATTTCAGACTCTTGGGGTATTAATGACACTGGAACTCACTTTAATGTATTTTCAGATAAAAATTCATTGCTAAAAGACCTCATGACTTTGGGCCTGTCACTTGCAAAATGTTTACTGGATTACTGCTGCGGTACAATGAACTCTTATAGCTGAACTGCTAAAAAAAAGTCATAATCAAGAAATCACATGCTTTTAAGATGGCTTCTTAGCACTGCAGATTACTTGCAGAGCCTTCTAGATAGATCACCTTAAAAATGCCAAAAATGGTCTGGCTAGCAACAGAGATGCCTTATTTGTGAAGTGCTGTACCCTTATGTCAGCCACATATTCCTCAATTGAATAAATTCACCACCTCATTTGACATTTCCAAACCTATCCTCTGTTCACTATTGTTATCCTCACTATTTGAACAGTTGTTGATACACTTCAGCTCCTTATTTTTGTTTTTGCTTTTTCCATGCAAATAGCTATCAGTTTGATGTTTGGGGAGGGGGTGTGTGTCTAACCATCACAGCAAACACACTTAGTACATTCTGATGTGTATGGAGTTGGAATTGAGCCTAAATTTGTGCTCTTTCAAAGGTATATGTCTTTTGTGTTCAAAGCATGAGTCAAACAGGGTAGATACAACCTGTTCCAGCCAGTGGGAACAGGACACTGCTAGCAAAGTGTAGCCAATATTATGGCAAAGTACATTAATCTACCCCTGAATTTTTCTCTAGATGCAGTTTTACACCTGGAGAAATAATTCCATTTGATCAAGGTACATGACAAATCTTATTTCTTATTCTCTACCTGTGCTTCTCAAAGATTAGTCTAAATTCTCCAGGTATCCCAACAGGATCCCCTATTTTTGGCTAAGTATTGGTTTTGGCTAAGTATTGGTATTGTCTAAGTATTTTTTGGCTAAGTATTTGGCTAAGTATTTTTTCCAGTATTACTGCCTTTCTAGGAAATACTTATATTTCTCCTCAGGCTGCCTCCACCAGTTACATTTAACCTGCTCTGACATGCAGCATTGTCAAGTATCCAGAGTGCTGTCTCCAAGAGTCTTCTATGTATTAAATGTTTTCTGAACACTTTCTTGAGCTGTTTCATTTCTGGGCATAATGACATTTAAAACTGCATATGTTTTTACTCATTTCCCTTGGCTCATCTGCTGTGACGGACTGATCCTTCTGTTTCAGTTTGTTGACAAATGTAAAAATTCATTACATGGGTTCCTGATTATGAAGTTTTCCTCCTTATGCCCAAATTACTTCTCCTGTTCTGTTTTGACTTATCTTAAGGCTTTTCAATATCTGCCATGGCTGAGAGTATTAATTTATCTGCTCTACAGGGTGTTAATAGCATTATTAGGTACTCCTAATAATCACTCCATTAGCTGTATCTGGAGCAAGACCATAAAGCTGAGACCTTTTTAAGTTGGGTTGCAAGTCCTCTAAGAAAAGCAAACTAGAGTACTCCCCTTCCTTGCCCTATGGCTATCATCCCACAGGATTTAAGTAGTATTATCTCCTATTTTTAGGCATTGTCTCTTGATTCTTAGAGAGAAGAATTGTGGATTACTGCCATCTTGGATGACATGCATTAGAAAATGCTGTGATGTATTAAAGCCTGCTAGCCTTCTTTAGGGCTGGTTTATCTAAATGCCCAATTGCAAATGTCATGCTAGTTTGTGGAACTATTCAGGGGTTGAAACGAAATTTTTCACTTTTTCAGTTCTTTGGCTTTCATAAAATAAGGTGTAAAAATACAAAATATGGATCAAATATCACTCTCATATTAAGTGAAAACTCAAGTTTGTTTTTTTGTTTTTAATTTCTCCTCTTTCTTTGCTTTCAGAGTTCTTCTAAACAGATAGACATGTATTGAGAGAAGAAATATAAAGGCAATCAACTTAGCTCTGAATCAAGTAATTCTAACCATTAGAATTAGCTAGATTTCCTGCTGTGTTAGAATGAGTTAAATTCCAAGCACTATCTCAACAGAATAAACTGCAACCTGTTTAGAAATTGTCTACAGCTCTCCTAAAAGAAGGGCCCTAATTCTACTGCTGGAAATCTTGGAAGTACCCATGGGAGCTGTTTCAAGAAGGAGTAACTTTCGGGGGTCTCTGGTTCTATTGACACTCCTTGCTGTTTGTGTAAAACTTCTTGGACAACTTCTGCACCCTGCTGACAAACTGCTCCTAATTCTGCCATGTAACTGCTAACTGGAGCCAGACAGAAATCATTCTTCACCCACCTCTCTCAGTGCAAATACTAAACACTAGACATGCAAATTGTTTCTAGCCTTCTTAGGAGCACAAATAAAAACAAACTCTCTTGCCTGCTCTTCCCATCCCTAAGGAGCTGGGGTGCAATATGGAGGGGAGATAAGGATGAGGGTGCTTGGCTCACAGCTTGTTGCTCTACTCGTTTTCCTGAGTAGTGACTGTCGAGAGGACAAGTTACTTGTCTCATTAGTATGGTGGGAGCAGTTTGCAGCAAGTCTGCTTGCCAGTTTTCTCACATAGTTGCTGGAGCTATTACCATGTTGCTGCCCATTGTGATACAGTCACCTTACTCATGCTCCAGGCTGGCTTCAGAGGGAAGTAGATATATAATTTTTTATAATCACTTTGTTGGGGCATCCCACGAGTTGTTAGTGTCAGCAGCAGCCCCAGTTAACCATGTTTTCTGCAGCTTCTGCCCTGAAGGCTGGAGTAGCAGGTGACTTCCCTGCCAGCCCCAGGCTAAGCTCATAGCTGTGGTTCAGCTGCATCCCTGGACTATCCCCAGCTTTATTCCACAGAACTGAACTTATTCCCTTGTGTTTCTTTTTCATTTTTTAAAATAATAGTGTGTATATGAGATTAATAAAACTTGCCTTTTATGTCTAAATAAGACTTGATCTTCTTTCCTGAAGATAGTGTACAACTAAAAGATTGTATCTCAGAAAATATTTTGGGCAGTATCACTTTGTGCTTCTCCTCTTTCTTATTTTTTCATAAATGTTTCCTGCTGTCAGACATGAAATATTGAGGCAGATGGACCTTCAGTGTGACCTTGCATTGCTGTACAAAATGTTAGAGAATGGAAAAAGGAACATGAGGTTTGATTATCAGCCATAAAACACTGAACTCATTGGAAAATTGATGGGTATGCAGTCAGATTGAATATTCTAGTTAAATCTCTGTTTCCACACATGGAAAATTATGGTATAAAGTAATAGTTATGGAGGCAGCACTTTTTCTTTATTAAACTCAATGAAATGACAACTGCAATGTTGACCTTGATTGTAGTGTCCTATTAAAGGAACCATCTAAATTATAGTCTGGTTCAGAAAGCTGATTCCAGTTGAAGAAGAGAAATCTTTAAAGATATTTTTATATTAGGTTCTTACTCTCATTTCTTGTTCTGTATATTTTTATGAAATACTAGTATGTAACCTGAAAAGAAAGGACAGATTCAGGTAAAATAAACGTAATGCTGAGTGGTAAAATATTTAATTCCAATTTCCTGACTGAATTCCAGTTATTGCACATAGAGCTGGCATTTACTATTGCATCTATATTAGACCATGTAAATTATATAGTCTGTTAACCTGCATGCAAACTAAAAAAAAAAAAAAAAAAAAAAAAAAAATTAAAATAAATTATCCTTTAAGTATAGTTTATAAAGGCCACAGTTAATATGATAGTTAATAAATTCTGGGTTTAACTAGCCAGTATTTCTTTTTAAGCATTTTAAACATTTCATAAATGAAATGTTGGCTGTGGTATTAAGCCAAATAGAGGCAGGTTCAAGAAGTATCTTTAAAGTTCTTGACTTCTTGCAGAAAATGTCATGATTTAAATAATACCAATTTTCTGATACTTATTTGGCATCTCCATTAAGTGACAGAAATGACAAAAAATCAGTAATTCCACTATGAAATTTAATCATCTGGACTTGTCTGATTTCTCACACCACCACAACAGCAGGATAAGCAGTCACTGCTATGTTAGGAAATATATAAAGTACTAATAGCTGTAGGTAGAGCTACAGCTCATTAAGAGAGTGAAAGTAATTGAAAACTGTCTGCATTTAACCATGGAATTTTTCTGCTTTAGTAAGTAACATTTGTAAATCATCTTTATAGGTGCCAATACTAAGGCAACTATAACCATTGTTTACACAGTAGAATGAAAGGTTTTTGAGCACAGGACTGTGAATCACATCTCTCCCTCCCTCTTTTTCCATGTAGCTTCACAAGTCTTTGAGTTTTTGGAGTTTTTTCCACAATTTTGCTTAACCATTATAAATAGTTTTAATATACCCCTCAAAAGGATGTTGTGAAATTGCATGAAACTGACAAGAAACTCTAACTCTCTTTTTAAGTTCACCAATAAGCGTCCAGCTGTCTGCTGCCATACTCTAGTCAAGACCTTTTTTCTACATGTGTCCGAATGGAATTATATGTGGGAGTACAGAGTCTTTTTAACATGTTGGAAGTACATTTGGGGGTAGGATGTTAGCTATGGAAACACCAACACCATTTTTTGCATCTAAGTAATGTTCCCATATGATTTTTACTGCATGGAATTGAGCAGGATTTCAACAAGAAGGTATAGATGGTCCACACAAAAAGTGGAAAACACCTGCTCATGTAGCACAGCCTGGCTCTGCAATGAAAGGGCATTTCATGACAAAAAAGTATGACTTTTCTTGTCTTGGAAATTTTTTTGAGGTATCAATACCTCATTCCCCTGTTTCTGGTAAATGTTAAACTCTGCTTGCCACTGAAGAGCAAATAGACATGCCTCTGTGAAAAGCAGTCAATCCTCTTCCTTGCAGCATTCACAGCATTCACTTTTGTCCTTAATTTGGTGCTCATGTGCTTGCTCGAGCTTTGTAGCTGGGAACAAAGTATCTTGCCAATAACAGATGGTGGTGAATGGAAATACAGAATGTGTTTCACTGAATCATTTGTTCATTAGTTACAGTTTGGATACAATTATTTTTGACTCAGGCGTATCTCTTGGGAATCCAGTTTTTCATTTGCATATTTTCCAGAAAATTCTCCTGGGTTCCGGTTAAAAACAAGATGAAGTACTCTATAAAAGACAGTTACATTCAAGCTTATGTGACAGGCTCTTTTAGATGGTTACTGTGAATGCTTACCTTCTGTTTTTCCACAGTATACACACACTGAATTAATTTTCCTGTATCAAAAGAAAGATGAGAGTCATTGATCACGCTTGATGATGTGAGGGAAATCCCCAGGAGATAAGTTACTTCACAGTCAAAATACAGGAGTGTCATACAGACATTTTGCACAAACAGTGAGTATTTCAACTTCTGAAGTTAAGCATTATTCACATCTTCAGTGTATCATGAATAAAACATTTATTCTGTATCACTGCTTTGTAAGCTAAAAAAAAAAAAAAGAAAAAGAAAAAACATCAATATTGTCTGGTTGCCCATCTGCTACAGATAGGCTGGAGTAGAGATGTGTAAATGCTGCCTGCTCAGTTTTCATTTGGACTGCAGCTCCTGTAGTAGCAGAACAACTCCCAGGTTAGGAAACCAATAGGCACGTAGAAAGGCAAGGTGGTAATTCCTCCACAGCCAAATGATACAAATATCTTAGTTTCCCCTTCCCTTTTTTGGCTGAATCAAATTATTTTTGAGGACTGTCATTTTCATCTCCTTTTCCTTCCATTCTTTTTCCTCATTGTGTCCATCAGTTCCATATCCTACCATTGTTAAATAGCAAAGTCAGAAAGAAGAGGTTCATCTTATACATGGCTCTGAGTTTAGCAGCATTTTTTTTTAATTTTTTCAGTTATATATTACAATACTTTGATTTGATTTATGGTATAAAATATCTGTCTCTCGCTATATCACAGACAGCTCTTTAGGCTGAAAACATTCTGGTGCAACTAATGCTGCTAATAGAAGTCATCTGCATGGCAATGATTTGCTTTGGTTTCAGACCATCTTCATGAAGAACCTTGAAAATTTCAAAGAAACTTCTAACAAATATTTTATAACATCTTATATGAGGAAACAGTGTTGTGAGTCACTGAAGTGCTATTACAAATAATGAGAATACACATTACTATGTTGGTAGTACATGTTGGTGCACAAACAAACACAGGGGTGGAGATGATTATCATGTTTGTGGTTCTATGAGGATTCTGTGGGATGTGAGCAATTGGCAACCACTGGGATTGTCCAGCTCCACGTTTTGGTTAATGTTTGTTTTACTGTTACTTGCTTTTCTGTGCTCTTGCATTGTGTATGATAAATCAGATTTCTGGGATGAAGGTGTGCAGTACCTTCAAATTCTCAGTGCCTCTTTAGGCACACAATTGCAAATTGTGCATAAAGGAACAAACTGCATGGAGAGCAACCTTTGATCCTGCAAACTCTCAGGACTTTAATGCATTAAAACAGTTAATTGTTCCTTCAGGTAATTTATCATAGAATCACTGAATCATTTAGACTGGAAAAGATCTTTAAGATCATCAACTCCAACCCTTAATCTAAGACTGCCAAGTCCACCACTTCACCACATCCCTAATGCCGTATTTATATGCCATATTTACATTTAAATACCACCAGGAGTGGTGACTCAACCAATTCCCTACAAAATTGAGGAGTATGTGATTCAGCATGAAAGAGCAAACAAAGATGGAATTTTTAGGGGGAATGTGTATGTTAATGTTCTGGAATTAATCTTTTTGAACAAAACTTCCAATCATCAATAACTTTGCTTCATCATTTCCACGAGCTTCTTGCTTCTCCTTCATATAAATAAATAGTAGAAGAATACTACACGGATCTAGAAAATGATGTAATAAATTTAGAATTCCTTAATAAAATCACAGCTTATAAAAATACATTTTATGAAGACAATATTTTAAATCTTGGACATTTTTTACGTGCATCTGGAAATAAAGTGATTATTAATAAATTACTACATACTTGTCATTTTTAAGTGCTTGCTTCCTAGTCTGTGACTTTAAATAATACACACTTGTCAGAACTGCTTCAGGTTTCAGTAACTCCTTGGTAAAATTTGCTACTAGGTCATAACACCTCATACCTTTATTTGTAATTTAATATCCTTATGCATTAGACTGACTTAAAGGCTAATCCATTTTTTTGTAATTCTGTTCTATTACTATAAAAAACCTCTAGCTCATCGAAACATACTAAAATGATGGTAGGCTTATAGTTACAGCTCTTTAGGAGAAACAAAAATACAGATACATAAACTGTTTGAATCTTAATACCTGCAGTTATATACAAAACTAAGTCATGGTTGCTCAAAGATGTAAAAACTATGGGATAGAAACTATATTCAAGTAGATAAAAGTAGATGAAATGAAAGATAATTTCTTTCATCCTACCTTTATCAGTACTTTTATAATAGTGAAATTGATGTAAAAGTTCGAGTTCTCTCCAAATATTCCCATTGCTGTTACTGGAACTTCCCCATTGCCACACCCTTCACCTGGATAGAGGTCCAGAACAGCCTAGAATGTGTCCTGCACCACACAGTGTCTGTTCTGTGTGTATTTTCCTGAACTTGCTCCTCAAAACAAGTATAAGGGTTTATGGTGGTTGTATTGTCACAAAGTAAAAACAGCTTGAGAGAGTAGGGAAGTAACAGAGTCTGGGCACATCATTCAAATTGTCATATAAAGCCATATCTAAAAATAAAAAGTTATTTAAAATTGTGTGAAAGACTCCATTTTTAATACAGGTAGAGCTGCAGTAAGACTTTAAATTCCATCATATCTCATGCAGTCTGGCTTTTGGAAAGCATTTTTTGAGCAGGCTGGGGGAGGATGGTAATGTGTAATTGGGGCTGGTACTGCAGTTCAAGAGACAGATCAAAACTCCACATTAAAAATCACATCAGAGCGAAAGGCCAGCCTGTGGGATGTCTTCTGAGTGGCAAACTCATCTTAATTTTATTATTCAATAATAGCTAAAAATTCTCAGGTTACAGCTACGACCAAATGGTAGTTTGACCCCTTCACTAATGACAGAGTGACTTAATTCTGAACTAGTGGTGGATTCTCACTGATCTTTACCTGAATGACTAGGAAGACAGTTTACTCAAAGTTACGTTGTCCTGTCCACTGGGACACCTGTCTCATGTCTGAAGGAGTATTTAACATCTCCATTGCCATACTGGGCTCCAGAAGGTGTGCTGATTGATCTTAATTACCATGTGTCCTTTTCCTACAATGTGCTGAAATGAATAATAATACACTGTTTAAGTACATTACATGATCTGGTAACATGCCATCATCTTATCTAAAGTGTCTACTCCCTTGGAAGTCTTCTGTTGGGACAAACACCTGCCTTCGTTTGAACAGTGAGGCTCAAATTGCACAGGAAAAAGATCCTAGCTCATTAAAATATATCTTTTTCATCTGTATGTAAATGCTGTACTTTCAGGACCTGAAAATATATGGAATTATTCAGAGCTGTTGATAGGGGGAATGACTGGATAATTTAATTGGCCTTTTCTATGTCTAATTCTTAGGACTTCATGAATACAGATGAAAATATAAATTAGGAAATATGCAAAAGTGTATTTTTCACTCTTGTCTTTTGTTAATTTTATACTTTTTAGTCAAGGGCATAAAAATTTCCTAATTATGGTAACTAAGGATAGATGTTTTAATCAAGATCTTATGGGTAGAGTGAAGGTGAAAAAAAGACTGAAGTTGTCCTTTAGGCTTTTCCCTCCCCTCTACTTTCCTTTGCTTCAGACCTGTATTTTATATTCACTTATGCAGATATTTTAAAGTATAGTAAAGCTTTTCCATGTGAAAACCAGTGCAAAAAAATAATTTACTTCTTCTGACTCTGAGACACAAGCTCAGGAAGGAATGAATTATTATTCAGTTTTTATATGTAAGAATAATTTTCTTGCTCTTTAGGGGATTGCTGACAAGTTTAAGAAGTAGAACAGTTATCGAAGTAATTCATTTTCTTAGTAAACTGTCATTCTCTGTCTGATGTAGTCATCTACCTTTCAGATTTTTTGAGCATATTTATTCTGTGATTTTTCCCAATGAATAATGCCAGCAGCTATAGGATTGTCATTAAAGTCATCATTTTTCTTCTTGAGTGTAGCCTCTCCACACAATTTGTACACTGGGAGCTGCTGGAGAGGCATGCTATTTAGTGTAAGGAGTCTGAAAGAATCTGTCTTTCATTTCAAGAAAAGCAATTAAGAAGATATGAATTCTTTATTTTTATTGGTGGTTAGTACTGTATGTGTTTATGTTGGGGGGGTTTGTCTGCTGTAATTGCATATGTCTCCATGCAGATGACAAGTCAGGACTATCCTTCTATGTTCTTTGTACTTCATAGGGAAAAAATCTTCCTATTAATTTTGTGAGCATCATTGACACTTTTGGGTTTTGTGAAACAGGTTCAGTGAATCTTGTTTCTTATTCTTTTAACACCTACTTACAGTAGAGATGGAATAATACGTTCGTCATTTGAAACTGAAAGCATATCTGTTACATTTATCCTTATCTTATTTCACTGCTTTTGAAACCATTGTATATTATCCTTTAGTTCTTGTGGTTTTTGTACATGGAAGATAGAGTCATCATGGATAGAAGTGTCCTTTTTCTGACAACATCACAGAGAATGCAGTCAGCATGTGCACTGTAAAATTTACTTTTCTTTATCACTTCCCCAGCAGTGTGATCTCTCTTTCCTTTATGCTTTATTAAATATTCTTCAGAAAGAAAGCCATAGCACACTGTAACACTGTAATTTCTATGTAAATGGGAATTATTATTGCAAATAAAACCAATGTTTTAATGTTTAAAGGCTGTATAAGGCATAAAGTAAAAAGAATGCATTAAGTTGGCAGATCCCTCAGTATTTTTCCATGCTAAATATTTTCTTTATTCTTTTCATATGGAATTCCTTCAATACTTAACTGTCCTGCTTTTAATTTCATTGATACTTATATATGTGACTAATTCTCCTCTTACATTGTCAGTCAAACAGTCCATTACAGTTGTGAGTCCATTAGAGTTGTCAGGGTTGTTGAGTTGTGAGTGTTAAATCAAATTATAACTTTCCTTTTTAATATCTGAAAGCTCTGAAAGATATCTGAAATAGTGCTTGTTAATATGTGGATTAGAGATATGATTCTATATGAAAATATAATATAAACTTAAAGTAAAATTCCTGTGAGTTATATAATAATTGCTTCACCAGCTTCAAACTTTCTGAACTAAATCACAGATAACTTCAACTATTGAGCCTCTCCACCTAGATTTTTGAGCAGTAATTATTATCATGATCTTTCTCTGCTGTTCAAAAGAGGGGAAAAAAGAACAGAGGATCTGTCTCCTGTTTCACTAGAACAGAGTTTGACAGGCTCAGAACTTCTGTCTGGGTAGGGTCTTTTATGTGCCACTACTTTCTGTGGCAAGAACAGTTCATACTCATTTTTCTTTCCTTTTACATGTCATCTGCATCTCAGAAAAAGATTTCTAACATTTGTTGTCTACATCAATATTACATTTCATAGGCTATTGCAGAACTGTATTCTCTTATAACTGTGATTTAATATGCCATCAGCCTTTTATTTCCCCCATCATAAATATATTCTTTCTTCAATGCAACAAACGATTCACTTACCATGAAAACATGGGAGCACTACATGTCTATTGCTTGTCAAAAAAAGAAAAAGGAAAATAATGCTGCCCTGTTAATCATGGAAAAAAAGCAATTTTTTCCAGGACATTACATATGATGACAGAATTTAAAACTTCGCCATATCTATGCTGTCTTCTCATGATTTGTAAGATACAGGACAAAATATTCTCTCTGGTTCTGCACAAATGGGTACAGCTTTAAAGGTGGTGCTATTCTAATTCATATAGCAATACTTAAACATTGCAGTCTCAGTTTTTCAACCTAAGAACAAGAGCAACACAATCCTCATGGCTGTGCAAAAAACCTTTTATATGCAGGTCAAGTGTAGCTGATTTATATAACCCAACCTAGATACTTCTCTTGAGAAAGAGTGAGCACAGCCCTTCCTCTCCACCTCCTCAGACATCAGAGTGGGACAGTGAGCACCAGTTCTGTACTGCTCTGTTTCTCTTCAGCATCGTGGGTAAACACCTACTCACACTGCTAAGTAAACAAACAAAAGTACCACAATGCAGCGATGGAAACAGCCAGTTTTTATAAATGCTTCTCTTAGAGCAGAATGTTCTTGCTGTGTCTGAGAATGCAGAAGACAAAGAAGAGCTGTTCTCTTTAGAGACCTGCAGAACCTACACCCTCTGATGGCCTTAAATAACATGGAAACTTAAATGAGGCCTTTTCCACAGGGTGTGTCGACCCCAGACAGATTTATTCTCTGCTACATTACCAGAGCTCTCTAGATTGCTGAAAAGAGCAAAGAGTAACCAGTACACAGTGACAGTACTCAATGCTCAGAGAGCTGATGGATGTCCCATTCCTGGTAACATTTAAGGTCAGACTAACTGAAGATGTGTGCAGCCTGCTCTGGTGGAAGATGTCCCTGCTGCTTGCAGCAATATTGAACTAGAGGACATTTATAGGTCCCTTCCCACATAAACCGTTCTAAGACTTCCCAGAAAAGTGTGTTGGTGATGCAGTAGGTACCTGGAATGTTACCTTGCAAGGTACTGACTTGCAATCTGCAGGTTGTTTGGCATTCCCAACCCCTGAACAGCGCTCACATCACATCAAGATGTGGCCTCATTAAATATGTGAAGTTCTTGCTAGGACTGAGACCCCACCAATCTTGCCTGGAGCTTCCAGTTGTACCAGTTTCAGACTGGCTTAATATGTGAATTACATATTAATGTAATTATTTACAGCTTAATGTAATTAATTAGAGCTTAATGCTGTAATTCACTTGAGCTAAATGACTAATTTGCAAGGCTTAGAATGTGCCAGAGCAGCATGATTATGAAGCCTTAAGCTGTTCTTTCATACAAAAAATGCAAACAGGTACAAACAAGTATTAAATATATTTTACCATTATGCTCTCTAAATACTCCTGAAAACATTAATTTAAGAACTTTGTGAGCATGGGTAGGCTTCCTGTAAAACTTCCAGACTGCTGAATGATAATTAGTCTTTCCGTCACTAAAAAAACCTTGTCTTTTCAAGAATCTGTAAATACTCTGCAGTGTACACATACAGAACATCAAAAAATTATTTCATGAGCTCCTCATGGGAGAGCAGGTAAGGAATTTTATACGCAGATTAAAGTGCATTTTTCTTGAGGAATTATGATATATTCCTTAAGAATACTGAAATTCTGAGAGAGATTGTCAAACTTCCTGTCCTCTTGTTCTCAGATTCACTGAATGAGTTTCAATTGCCTGTCTTGCTGCAAAGCCCCAGTGTCTGAGATAAAGCGTACATGAAAGGTGAGATCCTTCCCAAACCTTCATTTCAATGCACCCATTCATACCTGAAACATAATAGTCTTGCCTTGTCTAGGTTATTTCATAATGTGTTCTGGTATTCACCATTTTGTGCTACAGCAATTGGTGCATCAGCTCTTCTAGCCAATTAACTCAAATAAATTCAAATGTTTGTTTTCTTCCTATCTCACTTCTGTAGCTGGGGAGTGCAGCTCTGACAGCCTTCCTGAAATCAGAGCATTGTTCCTTAAATCATAAGAACAAAGCTTTCAGAGAAGTAGATACAAGAGAGCCTCAGCAGGGATTCTCTAACCTGAAGTGTTGGCAGCATTAACATAATTGAGCTGTTTCTGAAGTTCACGTGTCTCAGCAGAGATCTGGAGCCGCAGCTGCCTGTGGGTGTCTTGCAGCACTGCTGATGAGGGAATACTTGCCAGCACGTGTGTTGTCTTTCCCCCACTGGACCAAAACAAATTCTTTCGCTTAAGTGAAGGATTATTATTAAGTGAACTGTAATTCTTGCTCTTTGATGTTGAGTAGGCACTTTTGGCTAATTTTCTCGGGTTCTTTCTGAAGTAAACCAGACTAGTCCACCATAAAAACCCTGATAACATTGTCAGCATTCAGCATTTGTGGATAATTACCAAGAATGCACAATGATACTTCATAATACTATGCTCTGTCAAGTAGTCAAGGAAACAGAGTATTTGGGGTTATCTCAGGCAGTAACCAGATACAGCTGTGTGGATCAGAGGCAAAATGTCAGTATTCCTTTGTCAAGAGTCTCTGAGGCTAGTGTAGGAAGAGGGCCATTGAGAATCAGGTACAGATGATGACCAGGAACATAATCTTTTTTCATCAGCTCTCTGCAGCTGCAATTATGATGACCCTTCAAGTTTATGGAACATACCGGCAAGAGATATTTGGTAAAACTACATAAGCATCTGGACGTGGAGTACTTTTAATATGAAGAATCAACATTTGTTACACTTCAGTACAATGCCTGCTTTTTCTCTCTTGTCTAACAGCAACTAACTGTAAGAGACTTCAACTTGAGAGACATTAGGAAAAAATGCAAAGGCTATCATGTGTGTAATTTCTTCACATAACACTGCAGGTATACATTCATATTGGACAGTTGCACATGAAGTAACTGCAATTGGCTGCTTGTGTGTCCCATAAGCAGCCAGCCCCTGTCTTCATGCAATCACTGCAAACCAACATGCAAGCAAAATCCAGAGCTGTAATCTGTTATTCCAGAATGTGTGATGTGTTGGTCTCACAGATATTCCTGAAAGCTGGTCTGGTCTGCTGAAGATTACCAGCAACTTTGACCAGGCAGTGGAAGCGTATCAGCCATGACCCCTTCAGTTCTGATATTTGTTAGGATTGTGCTCATACTGTGAGTATTGCATCAACATTGTTTCACTCATTTTCAGCTTTATTCATTGACTGATTAAAAAAAAAAAAAAAAAACAACCAAAAACCACAAAACAGTGAGCTCATGATGGATTTATTTGAAAAGCAGAACTTGAAAAGGCTATATCCAGCCTTAGGTTTTTCTTATGTATCCCAGAAGCTTCCAAAGAATATAGGTGACTCCTTCACTCAAATTTAATCAAGGGAGAGTTTTTGGAGCTGAGGTGATTTTTCTATAACACAAATACACTGAGTTTAGAACAAAATGAGCTTGTAGAATCCTACTGAACTTGTTGGATCAAGCTACATGTGTATAATTTTCTTCAGAGCCTTCTTAGATATTATTAAGTCTCAGATCACAGAATACCATTGATTTTTATTACAAAATGGAAGTAGGAAAACTTGCAATTTTCTATTCCTTTCAGGCAACACAAATTCTGTCTGAATTGGGGAGAGAAGCTGGTGAAACTATGTGGACTCTTGCAGATTCTAAAGATTCCCCAAGCATCTACATATACTGTGGGAAAATCCGTACCTCTAGTTCCTGAACCATTGTGGCATGCACTTTAACCTTCTTCTGCTAAAGAATCACATGGCCTAAACAAAAGGCACTATTGATTTTTTGGGGGAAAGGACTAATGCTCATAAAGAAAGAAGTTCTACTTTTTTCAGTCTAAATAATGGTCTTTGGTCTTGAACTAATAAACCTTACCCTAATTTTACCAATAAAAGCTTTCAATGCTGTTTTTATGTATTCAGACATTTTTCTTCTAAAAAGCCTCCTTCTCAGTGCTGTGCAAAGAGCAAAAAGTATGAAATAAAACCTTATTTCCAAGCCCTTATAGCTACAATGCCAGGTACAAATGGGAAAAATGCAATTTTCTGCTGATCTCTGTGAGATAGTAGGCAGTCCTAGGAAGATCACTTAGTCTGAAATTTTTAATTGGTACTACAGATGGAAAATGAGTTTGAAATTTTTAAACTCTTCTGCCTCTGAGTAGCCCCTTTGCCTGACATAGCTAGAAGATTTCAACAGTTCAAATGAGTTTCAACTGTCTTCTAAATGTTTATTATTTAATTGATGTTCTTAAAGGTAGGAAGCTTAGTTTCTTTAACTGTGAAAAATTGTATGTCAGCAAATATATTTATGTTCAATGGGGCTGTAGGTTCACAGAACAGCTGAGGCTGGAAGAGATGTCTGGAGGTCACCAAGTCCAATTCCCCTGCTCAGGGCAAGGTCTCCTAGAGTGGGTCACTCAGATTGTGTCTCCATTGGTTTTGTTCATTCTGGCTTGATATTTTCAAGAAAAAAATAGTAAAGATTTTAAATAGTAGTACTTCTAATGAAACCAGACCCTTGTAAAAAAGATATGTGAACTAGAGGAGAACGAGACCCTTATTAATGAGCTCTGTATCTCCTGCTTTTCATTATACTTGCTTATGTTCATGAGATTACCTTAGGTATCTTTATTTTGGATTCGTGCTATAATGAATAGGGACAATTCTGCCCTGCTGGTGTGAATAGCATTATCAATATTTATTGTGGTGAGTGGTTTCAGCTTTGCAATTGCTGAATATATAGCCCAGCAGTTCAAGGACCTGTTTGAGCTTAACTTGAAACCAAGCTGAGGTTGTTAAGGCTCATATTTAAAGTAAACAAAAGTGATCCTGGCCATCTGATATTACCTGTTGTTTGCCTTGTACCTCCTGGCATAAAGAAGTGCACTTAGCCACATGATACTCTTTCAGTTTGTTCTTCCTGAGGCTTCTCAGGTCACTGATACTGTTGTCAATTACAATGGTAGGGTGAGGATTTCAAACGTCTTCTCATGATAAATCTGAAGATATCTTATCGATCAGTTCCATCTCTTCTTTATGATTATACAGGTTCTCTTTGCTTGTCCATGGTATTGCAAATGCCAATATGAAAAAGCATTAGCTATATTTATAGCTGCCTTAGTAGTTATTAGCAGCAAGAAATCAACACAGATGAATCATCCTGTTCTTAGGGTTTGCTGTAACTCTTTTGATAGATCTGAAAGACTTTAATATTTTCCTCTGTTAGATTCTGAACATTAAGCTTAGGTAAAGTATAAAACAATATAAATTTTCAAATAGTTAATAAGAATTGAAGTGTTGGGGTTTTTTTATTTCATCTTTGAAAATAAAAGGTGAAACAATTAAAACAATTAATAGAGGGTGTGAAACATACAATAATTATATGTTTTTTAAAGAAATTTAAACACAGTGACAACATCCATAAGCGTATTTCCTCAAAAATTTGATTTCACAATCCTACTTATCTATATAGAAAAATATTTGGTAATCTGAGGGGGGAGTTTGGTTTCAGCACTTTATTTTTCCTTAAAGTAGCACAGCTTTAGATCTCTTGTTGAATGTTATCAGTAACATGAAATTAGAGATTTCCTGAGAAGATTGTAAAATATTAATGGCTTGTTAACTGAAGAACAAGCCTTGCTCACCTTGTTCACACTGTGATGCTGTTTTGCCAGATAGGATAAGGTTTAAGTACCAATATTTGACATTTCAACTTTTTTATCATTGCAAGACAAATGAGGCAATCTGAGGGGGGGGGGGGGGAAGCCCCAAATTACTGTAAGATGTAGAAGTGACAAATCTTTTTAGGCTTGAACACTGCAGATATAGGGATGTCTTGTACAACACTTCTGAGGCTGTTCCTTACTTAACAACACAAAAATGCCTAATATTTGAGAAAAATCTCTAGTGTCAAGGCACTGGGAAGAATGTCTTGGGAAATCTTGAAAAGAAGTTCCAGGCCATGAATGAAAAAATAATGAAGATAATATTGAGCCTTTAAATTGAAATCTCTAACACCTTGACAGATACATCAAGGTGGGTAAATCTTTACTTTGGGCAAATCTACATGAGTACACAACTGTGATGTACTTCAAGCAGATGCACTAATCTATTTTCTTTTACCCTGTCTTCCAAATCAGTAAATAAAATATCCTTTTCATCTCCGCAGAATAGAAAAGAAATAAAAGGGTGAGCACTGGTCTCAAGAAAGCTCTGTTCCTTACAGATTAAAGGTTAACAGGTTACAGAGAGGGGTGTGTACAAAGCTTCTTCTTCTGCCTGGGGTCTAAGCTCTTCCAGTTAGGTTATCTGGTGTTTGCTGAGCAACCTATTGAATAGTTTTCCCTCTGTGGGAGTATTGCAAGACTGTTTCTCACAGAATTTTTGTGAGTTCAATACTTTTTACATCAGCTGTGGCTGACCTTGGAAAGTGTATTCACAGTATTATCACAGGATCTTGGGCACTGGACACACATTTCCACAAAATTAATTTTTGTAGGAAAACAATATAGTAACTTCAATGAGTAAACAGCCCACTACACTAGCTAAAACACTCCTAGGTGATGGAAACCGCCGAAAGAAAACTCTTCAAAAACCCAAGTGAAAACACAATAGAATATCTATCTGCACAACAGAATTAATCCAGATAAATTTACATTGCTACTGATAATAGTTTACTTGAACCAGTTATTAAACATGCTTATTTGGATTGATAAACTGAACTAGTTCTCTTGGTTCCAACAGATTGCAATTGACCATGACTAAATCTACACAAAATTAAAATACTTTGTTAAAAGACAGTCTGTTGGATAATTCATACTGTATTTACAGTATGCAATTTTTGATCAAGAATTTCCATCATGTTGGTGGTACATTTTTAATTCACCATATTCAAGACCACCCCCTCCCCCCCCCAAAAAAAAAGTATTAAACGTAACTGTTTCCAAAGAAAAGTTTACTATTAAGCAAATTTTAAAGTTAGGTTAAAATTAAAGTGCACTGGATCTAAGCTTAAAAGTGGAGAATGAAATTACTGAAGATTTTTTTTTCTTTTTTTTAAATTATATTTATCTCATCTAGAATGTGATGTCAAAGGATTAATGTAAACAGTGCTTAGAAAAGCTGATGTAGATTTGGGAGTCGTTGCTGTCAAGAGGAAAACTGAAGCCCTGGGAATTATGCCAGCCATGAAGTAAGTGTAAGAGGAGACTGAATTCTGAGTGTCTGCACACACTGAAATGAAAGAGCTCACATTAACAAACCATGGCTGTATCTCTGTAGGACAGCTTTTCCACAATACAAGCATTAGCACCTAATCCAGCAGCAAGGGAAATGATAACTTTATACTTTATTTCTTGCTGGTATGTTGGTTCTTTCCTTCCTCCTGCTTCCTTTCAAAGGGTCTCCCTTTATGTTAAAGTAGGCTGTTGTAAGTAAAGATCATATGTTTGGATTGTACCTGAGGAAATGTGGGTGTTTCTGAACCTGCAAGGGTTGTGAAATGAGAGAAAAGACCTGGTTCATCAACTGCCTGCCTCTGGCAGAGTTAAATTTCTAGTGTTCTCTTTCAACAAGAACCACATTCTGCAGAGGGGCAAATCTGGAACTGACCCCATGGACATAACTCACCACAAGTTTCTCTGTGGTGGCAGGTAGAAAACAGCTTTTTCTTTCCACAGCTCTCAATGTACAGTTAAGAACTGACTTCCTGCCCCAGTTTGATATGCCTGCAGATCATCTCTGTTGGTTGGTGGTTACTGCTATTCCTACCTACTTACTGTTTTGCTATAAGACAGTGGAGCAAAGGGAGGAAAAGTGCTCTTAATTAGCATCAGAAGAGTCTGGCCATGAAAATATTTTATTTATTCTTTCCTAAAAGGTTATATAAAATAGTGCATGTGGATAACAAAGTTTTGGAAGACTGAAGCCTACCTGTCTGATGTCATTAATTTTTATGTTTGCCATTTTTAAGGCGCTGGTAGAGGTACAATGTCATTGAGAGCAATCAGTCTACTGGAGAATTTTGGTCTCCGTTGTTCACCTTGTTTTCTTTAGGCTGCCTCGATCACTATGTCAAAGCCAGAACCTGATCCTCTTGCCCAAATCATTTTATTGCTGATCTAATTCAGATTTCCTGGCATCTTGAAATATATAATTAAATTCTGTAGGTATGAAAACTGGATGTATTAAAAAAACACGATATAGATAAACAATACACTAAAACAAATGTAATTCAACCAGAATTTATTTTCAGACCACTAGAAACTGCTGCTGGCATTAAACCTAAAATGGACATGTATTTGCAGTTGGCATGATATAATTAGCAGGGCACATCAATGTAAGTGGTGTCCTTAATGATTTTTGCAGATTTCATTGTAATACTTTAAATTTTTACAGTCTCCAAGAGTAAGTAGAAATGTAATCCTAAAAATAATGATGAAATATGTTTTCTTTGCTCCATTCCCAGACTTCAAAATGTCAAGGAGAGAGAAAATTATTAATAATATCAAGGAGGCTCTAGGAGACCATGTATCTGAATATTTGCATTATTTTTGCGGAAACCTTTTTATAACAGGTTCTTTCTCTGTCTCTCTCTCGCCAGGAATATGTGCCTATACATGTGCCTATGTTTCTTATACTCAAGGATTATATAGAATTAATTCTATAGAGAAATTAGTGCTCTGAAAATGGGGTTTCTGCAGATCAACTTTCAATTTTAAAGAAATTGAGAGGGCAACGAATTGTGACAGTACAGTAGCATGTGCTTGGGCCTTTACTGGGCCCTCTTGATGACCCTATTAAAAGTACCATGTGATTTTCCCTGAATGCATGATAAGCTTATCCTAATTATGTGAGAAATTACTGGACTACTCAAAAATTATTTAAAATAGTGTTCTGTAGAGATGGGCTGTAGAGAATGTTGATGGGCCCCATACTCTGACCCAATGTAAAAAACAGAAGTCAAACTTTTGAAATTGTCACTTTAAGAGTAGAGAGATTTGGCAGAAAATAAATCCCCTGCTAGGTTGTTTGACCTAATTCTATTTATTTTTCTCGAGATTCTTAAGCAATAAAATAACAAGACTTGCAAATTAAGATAACTTATTCATTACAAGGAGGTAATGTGCCCACTGGTAAACTGGAATCTAAGAAAACCACTTGTTTTTTTGAGGAAACACAAAAATAAAAGTCACCTCTAACTGAAAGTACTAAATACTCAGATACTGGATATTTTGTTGATAAGACACCATAATGGGGTCTAATTTTACAGAAAATATGTTATTTCTTAAAATTTCTCATAAAACTGAATTTTTAAAAAATCATATTAAAACATCTGAGAAATTTAAATATAAGTTGTTTACATGATTACTTTTTGTATTACATAGAATAATCCATTTTTTAAAAGATGCCTGAAATTCAAGTGGAGACAGGAATTTTAATATCAAATCAAGAAATTTCAACTTCATTGAAGTGCTCTTGACTTACTTTACCATTTTTAAGCTTTGAAGGAGATAGTAATGTTGTTTTTGCAAACAAAGAATTTCAGCCCGAAAACTTTAATCCAGTCTTTCCGCAGGTTTTTCAGTATTTTTTATATTTCCCCTTCTACCTGCTCTTCATAATGTTTTGAGATTCACGTAAGTTTTCACTGCAGCACTGGCTGATAGGTGATTTTATTTTTTCCCCAATGATAAGAAACGAATTAGCAAAAACTCTGTGCTGCTTTAAAATAATATTCAATTATATTTTGCCTTTCTGCTAATTGTATCTAATTTTATTGAAAATCAGAAGTGAAACACTTCATTTCAATTCTCAATTTTATGTAATTACTCTTACTTGAAGCAAAGAAGTAAATTAATCAATCTACATTTTTGTCTTCACAGACTACAAAGAGTAGATAATGCATGCTTTGTGTGTGGATATATGTGCAAATGAGAAAAAGTCTGTAGATACGAGGAAAGACTACCTGTCCTTCCAATTAACTTTGTATTTGCTCAGAAATCCTGTCTGTATGGTATTCAGCTTTGCTTTTTTGATGGCTTTATGATTCAGTTATTTAAGCAACAGTATGGAACCTTTTGCACCTATGCACATATGCAAAAAAAAAAAAAAAAAAAAAAATCCTGCAGCTTTAAGAGATTAATTTCTGGGTCTATAATCATGCTGTAGCAGAAATAGTAGCACAAAGAACATGCAAACAGGTGACATTTTTCCAAGTGAAATCATGGAATCACTCAGGCTGGAAAAGACCTTTTAAGATTGTTCAAGTCTATAACTACTACTCTGAATTTGGAGAGCAACAGACTTCTTTGGAAAAAAAAATTTAAAAAATTCTTTAGCTTTGCATTTGAACCTAATTTTCTTCACTAGAAGATTGCATTGGTACCTAACCTATTTTATTATGTGTCTGAGTGGAAACTGTATCAGAAGCCATGAATCTGAAGCAAATTTAATTTCTTATTTTAATTTTTAGATCCCAATACTGTACTTATCTATTCCTTTTCAGATTAACACCTATCTTGTTCATCTTGGGTAGAACATAAGCCTTGACAAGATATTATGGAAAGCAATAATAGAATTTAGTTACATTTATTCATGTGCAGATAATCTGTTCCTCAGCCCCTAAGCTTTTCCATGTCAGACCTGACATTTATGGATGACAAGCTTCCCCTTTCTTATTGTCAGCTTTCTCTAGAACTGTTTTCCCTCTAAGGAGTGCTTATATTCTGGTGACATCACTTCTGCTATCTGCCATGCATTCTTTCAGAGACAATCTTTTAATGCAGAAAAAATGGAAGGATTTTTTTTTTAATTTGAGTAAGCAGATAATACAAATAACCATACTAGGAATTTCAATAGAGTTTTAAATTATTTCATCTGATATGTAATCAGCAGATTTAATGTGGATCTTGCTAAATTGTCTGTCACGTCAAAAACAAGGGTTTCAACATTTATTTAAACAGTTGTGGATTAATATTGACAAAAGAGGACCTCATTAATGTGCTCCAATGCTATCTCTGTGGTGATCTGAACAGATAGCCAGCTTCTTTATGCTCTGCATTGCAAGGCAATGGGTTATTAGTCACAGGGAAATGCTAGGGAACACTTCACAACACTCTGATGGAGACTGAAGTTCTGAAGCTGGTGCATAAGATGCTGCAAACTACAATTTTTGATGCCTTCTAAGAGGACAGAATGAAATCTGTGATACTTCTTTAATGTTTAATTAAAAATCTCATAACTCTTTCTGTGCTGGGACAATAATATTTGGTTAGCCTCTCAGCCAGGCTAACCAATTTTCATTATATTATCTCTCTGAACACAGCTCCAGATTGTTGCAGGAGATGCCAGAGAAGCTCTGTATGTAAGCACTGGGTAAAAATACATGTATAGATTGCTAAGAGTGTTTTTCAAGCACTTAGGGAAATGTCTGACATGAGTTGTTAAAAGTACAATGTGAAAAAAATCCCTTGGTCTTTAAATGTGTATGTGTGAAGTTGTTAAATACAACATGGATCTGAAAAGTGAGGGATTCTGTACATTAACGGAGTTAGAAGATGAAATTATCCTATATCAGTGTAATAATAAAGAAGACCAACTACAGTGCATAGATCATGAGATAAGATTTTGTTTAAAAAGTTCTGTGACATGGCCCTCATAAAGTATGAAAGTAATAAAATTCACTCCCTCCACCAAAAGAGAAAAAAAAAAGCCACAAAAAACCCCAAGCAAAACCAAACCAAACAAATCCACAAACAAACAACTAACCAAGCAAAACAACCAAACAAAAAACCAAACAAACCAAAACAAACAAAAAAAAAAGCCTCATGGGGAAATCTATCCAAATAAAACAGTTGTGCTCTGCAGAGGTGTAGAGGGTCTTCTGTCCCCCAAAAAGATAATTTATGTGAGAAAAAGGCTGAAGGAAAGAACCCATCCTACAAATCTACAATGAGTTCAAGGGAGAATATTCTTTTTTTACCTCACTTGGCATATTCCTTTGGAATATCTGCTTGCATAAAAACTGGTTTTGAGTGTAAAAACTTCTTTTTTTTTTTTTTAATGTTTATATCATCTTCAGTACTCAAAATGATTTAAGAAAGGATGGAGGCAGATCTGTCTCAAAGTTCCAGCCTGGACTTCTGACACTACTGTCGTGCCAAAGAAATTTAGTGAAAAACAATAAATGACTCTCTAAGACAAGATGTGGAGAGAAAATATTCTAGTCTTGCTTTCCTGCTATCTCTGTATGTTTTCTGTCACTACGAGAAACAGTTCAAGAATCACCTCAGACTTTCTAATCGCACTCCTTGAGACAGTTTATTGTCTGCTTCATAATAAAATGGTTCTGACCTGAGATGTTGCTTTACATTTATACTAAATGTCTTTATCCCTTTGAATTTGACAAGATTTCAGGACAACAGTACAGACACTGAGAATCTCGTTCTATATGCCACCTCATTTGAGAAAATTTATTATCTCTGCTTCCACACTTAAAGTGACGATAAAGTGGAGGGGATGAAGTCCTCCTGAGAATGCAAGTACCTGCAGAGAGCACAGATCAGACCATGAAGCTCTCTTTCCCCCTGAAAAAAAATAAAGTACCATCTTTAGTGAGTGGTGATGACTTGCATCCATTTGGAACTTGCTTTATAGTTGGCAGAGGAAGACATGCAATGCACTGAGGTTCACGTTCCGGTTTGTGAACATTTGCAGTCACTCCAAAGGTGATCCTTCAGAAAGCACTGCTCCCAGACTGCTGGTCTGTGAATTTAGAAACAGGGCTTGTAGAATAGCATGAAATAATTAAACAGTATGGAGATTTATAAGAATATAATTGAATTGAATGTGACGTAGACAACAGTGATAGCAACGCGCATGTGCAAGTCGAGAGTAAAAAGGAAACTGCGTCCCTGACAGATGACTCATGGTCAGCTCATAAAGGTATAGATCAGCTATCACATGGGAGAAATAGATAAAAGCTTCAGAAATTGCTTTGTTATTAGATGACAAAAGGATGATAATGCCAAGAAATCAGGATTGCGTCTGCAAAAAAAAAAACAAAAAAAACCTCTATAAAAACCTCTATATCATAACATAGTGCTGAGGTCAATTTGAATCCCTCGGTGGGTTGCAAAGGAAAATGACCCAGGAGACAGGGCACTGAGGAAGGAATTCAAATATATTAGAAACATGAGAGACCTACAAGTAGATCTATATGCTGTGGCTGTGTATCAAATTGGAAGATTTTTAGATGTTTCCTCTTTCAAAACCTCTCTCAAAACCCTCCTGGGGTTATAAGTTCATAAAAATTTAACAACATAAAAGGAAATAGATCAGCTCCTTGGTCTGTGTGAGTATATATAATGTGAAGTATAATATTTCTGGCAGTTTTTAATTCATGAAGGGGCACTATTTTATGGTGTTACAAAGAACAGTCCTGCTCACTTAAGCAGCAACTGGTCTATACCATTGTCTGACATGCAGTGTCAGGACATAATTACTTTGCACCTTCCAAATTGCATTGTACAAGCAACATCTTCTGAGTGCTTTCTAAGGTGTTCGTTAAATACTACCTGATTACCCCACAATAAAATGATAGATTTTTCTTCCTAATCTGCCAAAACTATTGGGAAGTATCATTAATTTCCAAACCAAAGTTTAAAGTGAGTTAATTGCCCATGACTGTGTCACAAGATATCTCCAGAAGTCAGCAGACAATTCTCTAAACTGCTAGATCTCAGTCCAATGTCTTAGCCATTTCCTTTTCCAAGAAAAATTTAAATCTCAGAAGATCTGAGAAATTCCTGTAGATTCTAGAGTCAAGGGAGTTTTCAATGTTATGGAAAAGTCACTTTTCTTTTTCATGGCAAATAAAAAAGAGGAAAGACTTACACTTTATAAAAATATTCAGAAAATTCTCACAAAAGCAACTTTAAATCCTAGTGCAACTGGATTTGGAAATGCCAGAAAAATCCATAGTTTATCTACAAATTACCAGGTGCTGGAGCTGAGATAGCAACATCTGAGAAAACTGGCCTGATTGTGTCCAATCTCTCACAGTCAACAGTGCTATGAGCTAGATGTGCCTCTGTGTTCTTCTAATGACCTCCCCAAAGAAAATGAACAGGCATAGAAGTGCAGTCTTTATTAGATCATAAATTAAATTCATTAGCTTTTGTTACAGAGATGGCATAAAGAAAATTCAAAGGGAGTAAATGAGAAGAGAAATCAAAAGAGGTTATAAATAACTTCCCTACTGCCCATTCTGTCCTTGCAGGGCAAATACTTGATTTCTGTCAAGGTTTTAAACAACTCAGTGGATTTCTTTTTTCCCAAGTTCTTCTCTTTTCTCTCTGGTTGTGGAGAACTTCCTCCCATGAGGTCTGGCTGTTTACACTCTACTCCATAGTCCAGAAGCTCAGCATGAGCTGCAGCCTCACAGGACTTTACAAATGTTCTTGTTTCTGTTCTTCTCTTCTTCATCACCTGAAAAGGACATGTTTCCCTCCATCTTTTAGGGGGCTACTGCACTGGCCAAGGCTGTGGTGAATGGCCAACCTTAGTTCTGTGTAAGAGGAATGAAGACCATCGTATCACTCTCTTCTTTGTAGTGGACAGACATTTGAATGACAATTTTCCGAGTAATTTCTTATTGTGATCATAACATACTGGTCCCTCCTGGTGCAAAATACAGATTCGTGAGGGCTGTTAATCAAACCTAAATACTCCACATATCAGGCCTGTGAAAAAAAAGTGCTTTGTTTGAATGTCATTCAGGATGACGGTGGTTTAAAGCAGTCTTTGTTTGACAGGGAATAAACCAAGGTAAGGGGCTCGACCAAAAGGGACTCATTCCTCTGGAATGGATTTTAGGAACCAGTGATGAGACTTGGGGTCTGAGGAACCAGGCCTGCTGTTGTAGAGAAGTGCCACAGAAAGGCTCAGAGTGATGTGTGTCGAGGATGACAGGGGCAATTTGAGTGCAAAAGAATCAGTGGGATGACCCACCAGGGTGAGGGTTATCAGCTGGACAGTGTTGTGGCCTCTGGATAAGCAGGATTTCAGGACCATCAGCCCAGCTGCTGCTCAAAGGGCTTGGATTATGTGGCCCTGGTACACTGAAAGGGGAGCATGAAAGAAGAATAGCCTGCTCTCCTTGACCACTTATGTTGAAGAACAGGGAAAAAAAAACCCTGTGAAGAGCTACAGTGTATTTATTGGACTCTCCAAAAGGAGACCTGGATGTGCAGTGGGGGCAGTGCCAACATACCAACGAGACCTGGATGTGCAGTGGGGGCAGTGCCAACATACCAACGTGGACATATGCTCCATCCTCAGGGCTGACCACACGTTTCCCTTGCTTGGTGGATTTTGCGCCAGGAAATCTTGGGCACAGATACCTGCTGGCCAGCGGTGTTTGAGGAGCCTGGAGTCTGACACCATTCAGTGTCTCCCCCAGGCCTTCTCCACTGAGCTGGGATGCTATTGATCATGACATACCTGGACAGGACCTAGCGCTGAGAGAATCTGAGTCTGGGACCTCTCCCTGGACACATTCCTCTGGTGGCAGGCAGAAAATCAAGCTCTGTCCTCTTCTTCCTTGGTGTCTGATGGTAGCACCTGCAGGATACAATCAAAAGGCAGCCTGCAGAGTGGGCACGCAGCTCCCATCATGGGCTGCTCCCCCCATCTGCCCCTTTGGCTGCCCTAGACACCCTGAAAAACAATCCCACTCCCCCAGCCTCATTCCCCAGCCTCCAGACAACCACCACTTAAGCTGGCAGGACTCTTCCTGGAGCAGGAGGTGCTCTGTGAAGACAGAATTTGCTGTCTGCCTTCAATGGGGTTTGTGGGGCTGGGACAGCTGCTGTGTAGGACCCACAGCACAAAGGGTTGGCCTTAGCTCAGCACCCAGAGCTGCTGTTCTCCCCAAAGCCAAGACTCAAGCCCAAGCCCAGGGTTTTGCTCAGGTGTGCATGCTGTGGGTGTGCCCAAAGGAGCCCTGAGGACAATGTGCCAGGACAGTGGCAGGGGCTGCTAAAGAGCCATGAGGTCATGGGCCATCACAGGGGTTCAGTGGGGACATCTCACAGGTCTCTCGGGCTGCTTCTCAACTCTGAGGATTGCAATGGCCCCAAGGGGAGTAAGTCCCTGCTTCCCATGACTTCAGTCATTGTTACATAGCCCTCTTCACCTTGCCTTGTGTGAGAGACTTAAATCCTGAAAGGGTTATTGTAAACCTGAAAGAGTTCACATCTAAGGTACTCATCAGAGGAGAACAGGAATGTTACTGTGCCAGTCAGGGAAGGTGCAGTTAGAAAAGGTCTTGCAGAGGCAGGATAATACTCTTCTGGGACCAAAGTCCTTATCTTGGGTAACTATTTAAAAAACCAAGCTTGAAACAGGATTGTACTTGTGTCTCCGACTGGGGGAAGGGAATTGAAACCAAGAGACTCCCCAACCTGCTTTTGAAATATCCCAGAGTAACAAAATGTGCATATGTGAGGACTATTCCATAAATAGTGCAGCTGAGAGGGGCTATGTGTGCACCCACCTCCCGTGGATCTCCCATCCAGAGGAACCAGAGCTGAGATGATGCTAGAACCCTGGGTGACCCGGATCTTTAGCTGTGTTTTCCTGTCTTTCGTTCTTTCTCTCCTGGGAGTTAAATCACTATTGCCATGGGCTGTTCAGCCTATCTCACACGAAGTTCAAAGTTTGAATTGCTGCTGCCACAGGCTTTTCCAAAATCACTGTTGCCATGTGCTGTTCAGAAAAGTTTAAACCTCTGCTGCCGCAGGCTGTTCAAAAATGTAAATTGTTGCTGCCTG
Organism: Lichenostomus cassidix; assembly: GCF_008360975.1. NCBI lineage: Eukaryota > Metazoa > Chordata > Aves > Passeriformes > Meliphagidae > Lichenostomus > Lichenostomus cassidix. The sequence goes on along the minus strand of NC_139511.1, from coordinate 60,031,908 downwards.
AGGCTGTTCAACTTATCATAAGGTTTAAAAGTTGAAATCATTGTTGCCATAAATAAAACTTTTTAAGTGATCGTTTGGCATGGTTCCACCTTAATTTCACCCAAAGTTATCCCATAGGTCAGCTGGCTCAGAGAATGGAGCCCAGGACTGCCCTCTCCAGACCCAACATTTTAGATTGGCATGATGGACAGGATATCATTTCTTGTGCTAGAAATAATCAAGGGCACCAAGGTCCTTAGCACAACCCCTTCTCTGAGAAGACCCATACCCCAGGGAGCAAGAGTACTTGTAGGTTTTCCTAGGGCCTCCCCAGGAGGTTCCCTATGGTCACAGGCTTTGCACTCCTCTCCTGGATAGGTTAGAGGCTTACAATGCCTGTTCTTCTCCCCTTGTCATGACTGTGGCCCATAACAGCTGGCATCATTCTCAGGCAATGGCTGCATTACCATTTAGCTGCTGAGTGAAGGCTGAGAGGGGAAAAGCAAAAGCTTCATTCTCTGTGGAATTGGGGACTGCCTTGGTCGCCACACAGCACAACAGGCAAGTGAGCAGGCTGAACAGGCAGGAAGTGAAATGACTGAGTCCTCACCAGATATGGCTAAAGCTTTACAGGAATTACTAGGAAATGAGACACACAGCCTTTCCCATTGGCTTGCTGCTGAACTGATATCTAGGGAATGCAGGCTGCCTTGGTGGAATCACTGGACAGGGAAAAAATATTAAGGGAACAGTTGAGAGTACTCATTTCCTCCTTGATGAGGAGAAGAGGGTGTCTAACTTAGCATATCCATCCAATGAATTACAAAATATGAAGAAATTACATTCTTTGGTGGAAGAGGGGGCCGTGATGTGGCCTGATTGAGACAGTGGCTGTTGGGAACAGCACCATCCTTCATTCCCTTAGATATCTAGCTAAAAGACAGGAAAAGTATTCCCAGGCCTCTCAAGACACTGAAACTGAGTACGTGTGGATGACGTCCCTCCCGGTATGAGATTACATCCTACCGAGGCAGGGCTGAGCAGGATGATTAAACCCCTTATCCTGGAAAGTGTGCAGAGGGCAGATGCCCGCATCCGATGGTCGAGTGTGCATCCCGCACAGCACTCTTGCAGGAGCAAACTGCGGGCCCTGCAGGGTCTCTCCGGCAGGCACTGCCCGGCGCTTTCCCGCTCCCAGAGCGAGTTCAAGGCTGCCCCGCGGCAGGAAGGCGCGCAGGGCGCGGGGAGCTCCACCGCGGCGGGGTCGATGCGGAGTTGTTGGGGTTCCTCGGCAGCCCCGCGGGGTGGTTGGAGCTCCTCGGCAGCCCCGCGGGGTGCTGTTGTCCCTCGGCAGCCCCGCGGGGTGCTGTTGTCCCTCGGCAGCCCCGCGGGGTGCTGTTGTCCCTCGGCAGCCCGAGGGGTGCTGTTGTCCCTCGGCAGCCCGCGGGGTGCTGTTGTCCCTCGGCAGCCCGCGGGGTGCTGTCCGGCAGCCCCAGCCGCAGTGTCCGCAGCCCGGCAGGCTGTCCGGCCGCAGCTCCCCCGCGGGAGGGAGCTGGGACGGGAGCGCACGGAGAGGAGAGGGAATTAATCAAAAACGCCGAGCTTCCAGTCCAAAGGTCGCTACAGCTTCTTCGGAACCATCTGCTCGATGGTAATTAATTCGCGGAAGAAGCAGTCTCTGATTTTAAAGCATCCACAATGCCTTTTGCTGATTCACTTCCACAAATCGGAATAAATTGCTATGAAAACCTATTGCTAGATGAGTGTTAGTTTCTTTAGTGGTGAAAAACATGTCAGAGTGTATGTACATTATTCCCCAGAGAAACGGAGGCTTTTTTATTCAAATCCATATAAATCAATTGTATCAAGCATGTACATATTCTTGCATCTCCCAAGGGATATGTGTAAACTGAAACAAAAATAGATAATAATTTCACATTTAATATCTGGATGCAGTTTCCATACCATATTATTTTAATGACTGAAAAAACAAGTATTGTGATGGACACTTCAAACACATTCATCTGAGTCAGTCCATAAACCTCAGCTGGGCATCCCAAGACCTGGGAATCTCGTGTTGCCAGGATTCATTACTCTGACCAGGAGCTCCTTCAGCTCTGTCCAGCCCTTCCAACTCATCTCTGTCTCCTGCTTTCTACCGTGGCTGTGACCTTCACCTTCCCCCATCCCAGTACTCCCCACAATGCAGGTTTTAGATGCACAGCTTCACAGACTTCTCTCTTCCCTACTATTTATCTTGCAGGTGAATGTGGAAGGCAGTCAGAAGGAAGTTAAGTCGGAGTACCGTAATGCTGAACACCATTAATGAATGCCATCCATCAGCTATCATCTCTATAAACCGGGTGTCAGACACAGTTCTCTGTCCCTCATTGCCCTGATTTTTCAGTGTCCAAAACCATCTCTAAAATCTGAGACTCAATCAGATGACACATTCAGCAGTCATTACACTGTTCACTATGTGTAAGAATTTCATTATTTCAGCCCACAAATGGGACTCGGTGACAGACTCAGGTATGAACTGATCTTTGCTGTTTAATAGTATGTCAAATAGTCACAGCCCTAACTAAAGCTGTGAGCAAAATATTAAACATGGAGCAACTCTGGGCAAGGGAGAGAGAGAGAGCACATCTGGCTCTGAGACATGTCTCTGAATAAGGTCACAAGAGGTCTATTTTTGCTCAAATATGTAATCACGGAGTCACAAAACAGTTGAGATCAGAAGGGCCGGACAGTTTACATCCCACGATGATGGTTTGTAAGGAAGACACATTTGGATAGTTTGAGACTGCTGCTAGTATTTATGCTTGGGGTAACTCGGTACCTCTGCAGCTGCATGCAAGTTCTGGTGAGGCCATGACTACCACAGCTGCTTCCTCTGAATTTGCCACTGAATAAACCTTCAAAATTGGTTATTCATGCTTCCTGTTGAGCACAAGCTTACACGTGCTGCTCCTTAAAGCTATTTCCTTCACAGGTCCCGCCTGTGGCACAAAGCTATTATGCCTGTGTAGCTGTCTTGATTCCAGAGTACAGTCCAATGTCTAGGCTGTGGAGCATTGCTGCACAGAATGGATAAGGTTGGAAATCATCTAATCTAGCCACCCTGCTCAAGCAGGATCCCTTAGAGCATGTAACTCAGGACTGGATCCAGGCAGCTTTTGAATATGAGGGAGTCTCCATTACTGCTCTGGGCAACCTGTTCCAGGGTGTGCTCATCCACACAGTAAAGGAATTTTTTGTCGTGTTCAGGTGGGACTTCCTGTGTTCCAACTTCTGCCTGTTGTCTCTTGTACCATTGCTTGGCACCACTGAGCAGAGCCTGGCTCCACCCTTTTGATATGATATTTTCAGATGCTTATAGGCAGTGATGAGGCAGCCTCTCAACCATCTCTTCTGGAGGCTGAGCAGACCCAATTTGCACAACCTTTCCTTACAAGGGAAATGCTCCAGTCTCTTATCAACATGTGAGAAATCCACAGGGCGAGGCCAGCACACCTTCAGCCTTCAGCTACTCACTCTTGCACACTCCAAACACTGAGATGTCAACAGTAAGAGACCACTACAGCCCAGGGGCGTGTATTTTCCTGAGCTGATGACTAAAGGTTAGCACAAAAGTTCAAGCAAAATTCTTCTTTGACCTTATCAGCCATTTGTTCCTGCGTTATCTCCTTGTTTGGGGAATTTGTGGTGCCATTCTCCTCTGCTTCTCACTTGTTTGATGGATTTATGATGTCATCTTGTTCTCACTTGCCCTCCCTGAGGCCTTGATTCTTGGTTCCTGCTGGCTATCTTGCAGAGATAGAGTGTATTACAACAGAAGGGCTGGGGCACCTCTCTTTTCACTTATCCCAAGGTCTTTTTGGTTTAAGAATGCTTTCAACAGTACCTTGGCTTAGCAGAAGTTCATCTCAGAGTCTTCTGAGACAGCTTATTTAGACAGCAGAATTTTCAGGGGCGAAGACACCTTCCTGAGCAACGTTTCCATGCTCATTCATGCTCACAGGGAAAAAAAGATTTCCTTCTGTTCAGGAGAAACCTCCTGTGTTTTGGTCTGTGCCCACTACATCTTAGCACACACCAGAGGAAAGAATCTGGCTCTGTTGTCTTTGCACCCTCCCTTCAATTCCATGGAATTCTCCCAAAACTTCTCAGGTTGAACAGTCTGAGCTCTCTCAGCTTTTTCTCTTACGGGAGATTTTCCAATCCCTTTTCCATCTAATCCTTAGACACCATCTCCAATATGTACATCTCTCTCCTGTACTGAGTATGCCAAAACTGGACATAGTGGTGGCCTCTTCAATACTGAGGAGAGGGGAAATATCCTCTCCTTCAGTCTGTTGGCAGCAATCCTCCCAATGCATCCCAGGATACTGCTGGCCTTGTTTGAGGCAAGAGCATGTTGCTGGTTTATGTTCAGCTTCGTGTCCACCAGGATCTGCACATCCTTTTCTCTGGAGTTAGTATGGGTCAGCCACAGAAATCCTGGGCAGGGCTGTTGCAGACTGACAGGTGTCACTGCCTCCAGATCTAAGGGAGGCTTTGCAGGATGTCAGGCAAGAGTATTTGGAGTTGCACAAATGTTCCGGAGGGATGTTGTTCAGAGGCTTGTGAAAAGGAATGACTTATCCACAGAGATGACTTGGGGAAGGCCCAAAGGTGGAGAGGACTGGGATGGGCCAACTGTGCAACTGTGCAAAAGCAGCATCACTGAGGAGGCCACACCCTACGACTCAGGGATTTTTCAAGCCTGGTCTTGAAAAATCTCCAAGGAGGCAGACTGCACAGCCCCTGGGCAGCCTGCACCACCCCGGGCTCTCCCCATGTGTAAAATAGTTTTCCTTTATGTCCAGTCTGAAGCTGTTTTGTTTCAACATTTGCCCACTGTGTCTCATGTTGACAGCTTGGCCTTGCCTTCCCAACATGCAAGGCTATAGGTGGGACATGGCTGCTCTGAAGTCCCACCAAAGCTGTTTGTCTCCAAGCCAAACTGGCCCCAGTCCTTAGGCTCTCCTTGCAGAGCAGGTGGTCTAGTTCCCTCAGCATCCTGGTGGGCTTCTGCTGGGCTCATTTACTCCTGCCACTGTCTTTCCTGAAGTCAGGACCCCAGAGGACACAGTATCCTCATGTGGCCTAAATCGTGTGGAATTGAGGGGGATGGTCATGTCCCTCCTGGAGGCTGTGCTCATATTCCTACAGTGTTGGGTACTGCTGACCCCTTCTGCTGGCAGTTTCACTGTGGCTCCTCTGCCACTCACTGTCTCCAGGGCTCTGGCAACATTTGCAGAATTGTTACCCAGGCAGACAGTGGTCAGTGCCTCACAGAATAAGTTTATATTGTTGAAGTGTTTGAGGAGTTATTTCAGGATCTGGCAATCTTCTAAATAATTGCTTTTAATAAAGTTTTGACCAGAATAACCTTCAGATCTTGATATTTTGATGTGTATCTGTGCTCTGATAGCTCATTCCCATTATGGTAAGTGGATAACTGGGGGATCGTTCACAGCAATCTAGTCCAACCCTTACTTACAGCAAGACGTATTTTGTCATCCTACTATGTGTCTTACTAAGGGCCTTGCTCAGATGTGTTTTGGTTAATGATGAACTGTCTTTAGTCTTCTTTTTTTTTTTTTCCCTAAGTTTCATTTATCATTGTCTGCTCTGGGCTGCATAAAAGTAATGCAGCCAAAAGGTTGAGGGAGGTAATTCTGCCCTTCTCCTCTGCTCTCATAGGACATCACCTGGACTAATGAATCCAGCTCTTGGCCCTTCAACACAAGAAGGATGTGGACCTTTACAGTGGGTCCGGAGGAGGCCACAAAAATCCTCAAAGGGCTGGAACATCTCTCCTCTGAGGAAAGGCTGAGAGAGATGGGGCTGTTCAGCCTGGAAAACAGAAGGCTTCAGGGAGACTTCACTGCAGCCTTTCAATACTTAAAGGGGGCTGATAAGAAAGATGAGGACACATTTTTTATCAGGACCAGTTTAAACAGAACAAAGAAGAACGGTTTTAAACTAAAAGTGTCACCTTCTTTGGGCTGCTAGCCACGATCCTTTTGATGCAGCCCAGGTTTTCTGGGCTGCGAGTGCCCATTACTAGCTAATGTTGAGCTTTTCAACCATCAGTGCCAAATCTTCCTCTACAGGGCTGCTCTCAATCATCTCTCCTTCCAACCTGTAGTTGTGTCTGAGATTGCTGCAAACTCTGTATCCTGTTTGTAACATGACTGTTGGAAACTTCTTAGTTCCTTTTTTGAGTTTTTTAAATTTGTCTTGCTTTGAGAAAGTAAGAAGCATAAGTTAGAAAGATGGATAGTGAAGACTTACTGCCCCCAGGTGTCCATATGAGGATTCATTTGATTAGGAAGCAGCAATATCCCTTACCAAAACACCTTTCTTTTTCTGCCCAATAAATCAGATTCTGTGTTTTTGTAATAGGTGTCCAAAGACCTTCACTTTATTTTAGGATGTAAGGTATCACAACAAAGACTGGAAATTATAAGATCAGGTTTCGGGCACTGACCAAATACATAAGCTGATTTTTCTCAGGAAACGTGTATTTTCTGTTTTAACTGGGGACAGTCAAACTTTTAATAAATAATTTTCACACAGCTAATGCTTTTGGACAAATCAAATCAGATCTTACCTAGCTTACACTAACTAAACTGTGTGAAAACAAAACTGGGTATTATTCTCAGAGGAGAAACAGGGTGAAACATAAAAACAGCAGTGAAGGAAGCATGGTTTCCATCTCTTGAAGAACCATAAGAAAAAAAAAAAGGAAGCAAAGAACAGAAGGTATTCTCTAGATGCTAGAATGGTAATGTTCCTTAATCTGCATATACATTCACTTAATTCTCTGAACATGACACTTCACACATTTCCTGTGTGACTCACTGGTCACTGAGTGGGGAAGCACTACTGTGTGAGTGAAGCAGATAGGTTTCTAGTGGGATCTTGTGCTCTTTGGAAAGCTCATAAAAGTTAGATTTTAATGGCAGCTGCCCTTCAATACCTCAAGACGCTTTCCCTTTCATCTTCCCCTGTGTGGTCTCTTCCAACTCAGTAAGCTAAAGTGCCTCTGCTTGCTCTCGTGCCAACTTTCAAATATTGCTTGAATATTTATGGCATCAGTTCAACTTTGTGCTCACCAGGATTCCTAGGTACTTTCCTGCAAAGTCATTTTCCATCTGTTAGGTCCCTATCATATAGGAGCGCCTGGAGTTGTTCCCCCTTGATTGGAGGTCTTTGTACTGATTTTGTTGTATTTACTGATGTTTGTGTCAGCCCATTTCTCCAGGCTGTCAAGGTCCCTCTGGATGGCACCACAATCATCTGTCGTGCTAGCTGCCTCTCCCAGTTTTGTATCATCAGCAGCCTTACTGAGGGTACCCTCTGGTCCTTCATCCAGCTCATTGATGAAGATATTGAATGGCATCAGACACAGTGTGGACTCCTGAGGTACACTTCTAGTTACTGGCCTCCAACTAAATTTAATGCCCCTGATCACAATCTTCTGGGCCTATCCATTCAACCACCCTGGTGTCTGCTCCCCTAGCACATACTTCAGCAGCTTCTCTGTGAGGATTTTATGGGAGACAGTGTTAGAAAAACTCATGGAGTCTGGGTTGTCCAGTGGGAAATACCTGCTGGTCTCCCCATTTCTACTGAGTCAGACATTTCATCACAGGCTATCAGGCTGGGCAAACAGGACTTCTTTGCAAATCCATGCTGATGAGTTGTCCTAGTTTCAGAAAAGACAGAGCTAATTTTCTTGCAGTTGCCTGAGGAGCCCAGAGCATCATGGGCACGTCTAGGTTGCTGTTCAGTACAGCAATACAGGGCATGACTTTGGGTGGAAGAAAAAATGAACGTGACACAAGACCACTGACATTTTGCCCCTTCTTTCCAGGGGAGAAAAGCAGTGAACATAGTGGTGGGGTGGCATGGTGTGCGTGATCCAGCTTGGAGGTTTTTCCATCATTGTTTTTCATTGTCTTGGGTTTGGGGAAAAAGACTTTGGCTGTGGTAACATCTGCCATTTTCTCCCTTGTCTCAGGAAGCCACAGCAACAAAGCGCTGGTTGGTCTTCTGCATGTAATTTGCATGTAATCACCCTATTTTATACACTGTTGTTATCAGCATTGTTGCTGTTACTCTTTATTTTCCTCATCTCATGGCTGTTGTTCTAGTAAATTGTTATCTCCACCTGTAATCTCTGCCTTTTTGTGCCTTTCTCACCAGAAGGGGTGGTGGGAAGGGAAGAGGTAGCTTGGATCTTAATTTCCAGCTGGTTTTAAAGCACAGCACAAGCTCCATCAGCTTCTTGTTCTTCATGTGCACAGAATGGTTATTACATCACCTTCCAAAGTGTTCCAACGAGTTGTTTCAGTAAATATAATCCAAAGAGTGATGCATGACTGGGTGAAGATACAAAACCTGGATACAACAGTTTATTTACCATAATTTAAATGTGGGGAAGTTTTCTACTGAAAACAAGAACACCTAGTCATTAGCAGGTAGCCAAGAGTGCTGTCACGCTTTTTAGCAAAAAAAAAAAAAACCTTCAATTTTTTTATGTCTAGCAGCCTTGCTTTACTAGATGAATAACAGTCCCAAACATGCTTGCTTCTAAGGATTTCAGCACTGTGTAAGATAGTGCAGGGAGACATCTGGTGGTTATTTGGAATGTGGATTGTCAAAGACTGGAGGTGCTGGCCATCTGGATGATGGTGGGGAATCACAGATGAACCATCTCTGGGTAGCCTCTTGGGAGGCAGTGACCACTTCCATGGATGAAAAGCTTGGCAACTGGCCTTCACCCATGCCCACTCCCCAGCTGGCTCTGTACTTCAGATGCTTTTACATCGTGTGAGCTCTGTGGAATAGAGGGGATTAAATTGTGGAATGATAATCAGGATCAGTAGCAGCTCTTCACTCGAACCTTTACAGACACTGGAAATATGGTAACATGCTTGAAAAAAGATTTCTCACAAATTCCTCTGTGACTCTGCTCTATATTTTGTGGAAAAAACTGCATTGGAAGAGTAAAGCAGTCACCCACCCCTTGTTTTTCCTCCACATGTCTGTTTGTATGGCATATAACTTCATGATATTGTACCTCTAAGCATACACTGGGAATAAACTTTGTCACAGTATTTAATGAATTAGATTGAGCCATTTATCCTTACTATCTTTCCAGCAGGACGCTTGGATAATGCCCAGGACACAGAGCATGCTTGAAGTTTTTGTCCTGTGTAAAGAGGCAACGAATTTTTGTATTTGGCATGGGTTTTTTACATTTTCATGAGTAAATCAGAACAGTTTTTCTGACTGAATTGGAGATCTGCTGGTGGTTTGCATGCATCTGTGTGTGTGCACTCACATGAAGTTTCCATAACTTGTACATGCTAAAGTTTAAAATTATTCTCTGTTCTTTGGCAATTGGTTTGAGATAGTAAGCATTGTTGAAGTCAGAATTACATACTCAAAAAATTGATATTTTCGATAAATGGTTTAGAAGACAACCTTGTCCTCAGCAAGATGACCAAGTAGATTACTAAAATCTTATTCCAGTGATACAGAACAGCATAGATAGATTTATAGATATATATGTATTATGCATATATATTAAATATATACTATTATTTTTTGTAAATAAATACCTGAGAAACTATAGAAGAAGAATTCTTTACTTGTTATTAAATAATTTATTTGTCATTTAGCTAAATGCCTTTCTGAAGTGGCCTTCTCTTTGCATTTTTTCATGGTAAAATTATAAATGTTTTTGCAAGGACATTTAGCCATCAGTAATCTTCCTCTCAGATTTCTTGTCTCATCATCTCATACTTTCCAATAAAGAGACCATAATACTTAGTTCTTCAGAACTACCAGATATGTTTGTAGTAGACTCTATCTGTTCCTCAAAAACAAGGCAAAAGAAATGACTCAGTTTATATAAATCATCATCTCTTTTAAACAAGTCTCTGATTTGAAGTAGTTCGCTTCTGTTTTTGAGCTTGAGTCACACAGTAATTTTAAAAGAAAGACAGAAAAAAATATAAATGTCTAGACAATTTACTGTCCTAGTTGCAGAACTGCAAGGAGAGATAAATTGAAGATTTACCAGGTTTTGTTGTTTTTGCAAAGTGCATCAAAATATTGTCTGCCCTTCAAAGTGTATAAGTCTAACCTTCACACTGAAATGAATTATAACAAAATTTGAAAACAAAGATTGAATAAAAGATTAAAGGGTTATGTTTGCAAGCCTTATTTTATTCCTTCTCTACTACCTTTCAATCTGTAAGATCTATCTGGTCGTTTAATGACTCAGCAGGGATATCTGAAACAAGAGATCTGACATAAACCCTTCTAGGGAGGAAAGATCTCTCTCCTATTGAGATAAACTTGATAAGACACAAAGCATAGTGTAGATAGAACAGAGTTTTCAACTTATTTACTTTATTATTATTTCAACTTTATTGATGGTTTTGTCTACCAGTCTCAAAAATGAGCAAGAAAATTATGATGCCTTAGACCCTAACCTTTATTGCCCTTGATAAGTTCATCAGTACTTTTGTTCCATGCCTGTCTTGGTTTAGCATACTTTATGAAAACAAGAGAAAACCAGTCAAAGTTAATCACTATTTACTAAACTCATATGCGTCATTAAAAATTGAGGGCCCAAAGAGCCCATAACCTGAAATACAGGTTATCAAAGATATTTCCTTCTCAAAAGAAACAACTTTTTGAGAGAACCAGACAGACAAATAACCACAAAATGTACATGTATAGCTTTTTGTCAGCATCTTCTTCATCCTTTGGCAAAGAAATAAATCCTGGCAAATACCGAGGAGAGTGAAGGAGGAGAGTATGAAGACTGTGTAGCAATTCCCCAAGGTATACTCCCAATGTTTGTAACTAAAGGTCTGTTTGAGATATAGCATCTTGATGTGTTTTTCCTGGACAAATATTTGTTCATCTCTTAAAGATCCCGCCTAAGCTTTTAACATCTGCAGTATCCTGCATCTAGAAGTTTGAAAGCTCAACTGCAATTGCCTAGAGTGACCCTAAACTTGATACTGGGAGAGACTACAAATAGTTGATCTGTATTTGCCTCCTTTGTGCTATTCATAATTAAACTTTCACATACAGATCTCCAGCAAACCCTACTACCAGTCACTTCTGCACTGAAGTGTAATTACTTCTACTCAAAATGCTTTCTTACTGTAGAAACCCAGAATGGGTATACCAAGGACATCTAAGTAGCCTAAAACTCTCTAGCCTATGGAGGACATATGGTGGTTTTTTGAAATTGTGAGAGTGAATTGTGTGAGAATGAGCACATTTTATTTTAGTGCTCATTTTATTTTAGAGTTTCTTTTCCAATGTACGTGCTAGAAAACATTGAATGAAGCTATTGTGGAAAGGCTGAAAACAAACCAAAGGAGATGGTCTTTTACATAATATTCAGTTAAACTATGAGCTGCTATGGAGAGAGAAAGTTTGCATGGATTCAAGAAGTTTATGATCAAAGCAATGGGAAGAAAATCCTCTGCAAGCTATTAGCACAGAGACACTGCATTCAGCCAGTAAGCCCTAAACCTGCATGTTTGTGAAGGTTACAAGTGCAGTTGAAAAAACTACTGTATGCTCATTCTGTTCTAATTTTCCTCCTTAGGCATCCACTGCAGCCAGGTATTAGAGCATGCATAATGTGTTAGATGGACCCCGATCTATGCAGCCCTTAGGATCAGCACTCTCGTGGGTTTGGTTTGTCATTTTAGTTTCTCTGTCTTTACTTTGTGTAAGCTATTGTGAAAATGAAGAAAACATGAAAACTGAGATTAGCATCACAGGCTTTTGTCAGGGATATCTTGGATGATGATTGCCTTCTAAAGGTTGCAGAATTTTTTGGACTGTTGACCCCTAAAGTGGGCATATTCCTCTAGCTGATGCAGGAGCTGCCAGCACAGTTAATTTGAGGTCTCTTAACTGAAAAATCCCTTTAGCAACATGTGCTCCTCTCTCTGCCAGGTCACTTGCCTCTGAAGCGTAGATGCTGACAGTAATGTCTTTGAAACAAAACTGCCCTTTGGAATTACTGCAGCAAATGTTGCTCTTTCTTCTAATGAGAATTTTGCGCATAGAATGTTTCATCTGGTAAATACAGCTTGCCATTAGTGATTATTTCTTCCAAGATTTTGAAGTTAATGGGATACATTTTAACCTATCTGTAAGTCTGGCAAGAACTAGATTTTTGTACAAATCCAGATACAGATGCTGGTTTCTTTATATACAGAAAAATCCCTTTTATTTCTACTCACCTAACTGTACTATTTCTTAGGTATTGCTACATATTTATGTATGTATTAGTCTTTTTTTTTCAGCTTTAGCTTTCTACATAGTTATTTGCCTAATATTTTCAATTCCAGTTGTATTGTTCAGGTAGAAAATTACATTCATAAAATGCTGTGAATCCATCAAGTAGATTTTTATGTTAGTAAGTCTTCTTAAAACTGCAGTTTGTATGGTGATCCCTTCAATCCAGGTATTAAATATAACTCAGGAGGATAAAATTGGTAAGCATTGTTTCATTGTCCATTTTAAATTAGATATCTGATCCTGTTACTATAATTGGCACTCTAGGTGTAGTAGATCCAGGCCAGAGAGGAGAGAGTGATAATGTCCACACAGGTACCTGTGATCCGATGCTTGAAAGCTTGAAACAAAACAAACATCATTATTTTGGAAACAAAGGTGCATTTGAAAGACTATTTGCATAAATACTGTTAAAATCTTTGATTTACCTGCTGTAGGCTTTTATGCTATAACAATTTAGAAGACTGTTTTTTCTACATGTTTGTCAAGCTATTCTGTTAGAGTGTATTACCTCTGAGAAGTCTGTAGTTTCAAAAGTCAAGGCCTATATGACTTCTCTTTTTTTTTCTTGTTCCACTAACCTGGCTATCACAATTGAGGACTAATTTGACAGTGCTGCTAAGCTGACCTAGCCTGCTATTGTTAAGAGGGATGCCAACCCCTCCACATGGGTTGCACCTTCATTACCCTGATTTTCATCAGCTGATTCCCTAATGCAGCAGTCTTCAAAGTTTTTGATCACAAACTCCATCATTTAAAAGGTTTTGAGCACACCTCCTATATATATTTATTTTTTAATAATTCATATACATTTACTGTTGTACTATGATGCACGCTATAAAGCATGAGCAAAAATAGAGATTAAAAAGGATAAGATTAAAATAAATTTTGAGGAGATTTTTTGAAATCTCTTTTATTGACAATACAAGAAATAGTTTTATCCCAAATCTGAAAATCAGACTGTCCTGTGCATGCACCCCACTTTGGAGACCAGTGCCCTTGTGAATCAGTTCACAGACACTTTAGAAAACTAATCCTGAAAAACAAATTGATTGATTTTTCTGACCTGGTGAATCAGGAAGTGTCACTGGAAACAGGGAGGTGTGACTATTTCATTTGCAGCAGCTAGGTCATCAGAGCCAGAGCATCAGCTGGCACCCTGCCTAACTGCGGGAGTCCAGAGTCTCAGGCTCTCTTCCAAGGTTTTCTCATTTGCAAACTGGCTAAATTAACCCTTCTCTGGACAAATTTACCTGTATGGCACCCTATGTTAGGATATTGCAGCCTTAGTCCTTGAACCCTGAAGAAAGCCTGAACTGCAGATTTTCAGGCAGTTCAGAAACTGGTATTTACCCTGACAGTACAGGATAGCTTTATGTACTGAGCTACCTAAGAAAAAAAGATGTGTTTTACAGACAAGCTTTAAAAACATAAAATAAACATTTTCTATCAAGGTAGAGGTTAAGGACATCATTACTCATTGTAGAACTAGAGTATATGCAGACTCATTAGGCTTGTTTCTATCATCTTCATTTTCATCTTCCTGCACAGAGAAGCAGACAGCTCTATATATCATCACTGAAGCCAGACATCCTCGTTCCCTTCTCCCTGTACTCCTTAGGAGCTTTCTACCCAGCCCCAGCAGTCAGGGACAGAGACATCCTAAACAAATGACCAGGACATGGCACTTCCTTGTAGTAGCACATGGTGTCTCAGGATACCTCCACTACACAACAGCACTTTCAGGTGCCACAGCTTCTGCTGCCTTCACAGAAGTGCAATCAGCTTAGACTGCAGGAGGGTTTAGCACCCCCTGCACTGGATGTTGCAATGTCTCCTTTTTGGTTACACACCTCAAAGAAATTTACAGAAGAATTCATCGTGGTGAGTTAGGAGCCACCTAGACCTCCATAGGGAACATTAAGATTTCTACTAGGAAATATTGAGGACAGTGATACCTGGAAAGTTGCTGCTGCCGTATTCAAAATACATAACTGCATGAGCTGTCACTGAGATGAACTCAGACATCCATTTAAACTAAGTTAATCTGTTTAACTTGGACAGAAGCAAGTAAGGAAAAGGGAACTTCTGCCTTTGGGAACTGACACTATCCACAGTGTCAGTGGACTGACCTGTAAGAACACATATCTGTTCTTACTGCCTTATCTACACTGAAATAACACAATGCTTCCCATGGAGACAAAACTCCATTTTTTCATGGGCTGGAGAAGATAATGGTGAAATGGAAGTACAAACAGCAAAAACACAGACAGACAACTTGGTCTGGATACTTAGAAATATTGTATCTGAACCCTTTTTGATGAAATGAATCTCTGTCAGCTGATCTTGCTTCCTTGATTCTGCAGTCAAAAAATCATGTCCTTGTTCTTAAATTTCAACTTCCTGTCACAGCTCATCCTTTTCAGATTAATTTGGATTGAGAAATCTATCAGTCCTGTGGGGAAATCAATGTGCACTACTCCTTGCAGCTGTCAGTGCTACCTGAAGTGAGTCTCATGCATATTAATGTTGAAATTTTATTAAAAATTTCCTACAGACAATATGATACCTGTCCTTCTTGGGACACCAAGAAGGAGAACACAAGACATCAGACTTGTAAGCAAGTGGTGCAAATGACAGAATGGTAGTGAAAGTCCCTTATTCATCATTCAATTTCTGTTTCTTGATGGAGAATGAACAGTATCAAGAAAAAATCCCAACCCTTAACCTCAAGCCTGTGAGTAACTTCAGCTTCTCTTCAATAAATGTTTACCAATTTGATATATCCCTCTTTAATTGCTGATGAGTCATATAAAATATTAATTACTGTTCTTGCATATTAGGCTGGACAGCTGGGAGTCCATTACAAACATACTGCTGTAAGATTTGATACTGCTGTAAGATTTGGGTCATTTTGAAAAGGGGTCTCTGGGGATGAGGAGGACTTTTTCTGAACTGCTGGTAAATTGGAGAAGACAGTAGAAATTAGAGTGATTTCATTGGTTAGGTCAGCAGAGAGAGGTGGCTTGCAGGCTGCACACTAATGTCTATGCTGCCTTCAGGTCTGTCAGCTAAAATTAATGACTCACTGCAAACTGGAAAGGACTGTTTTCTGTGAGCTGCTGGGGGATAAAACAGCTTTGCAAGGTCACATTCTGTGCACACTGTTCCTCATTAACCTCCGCCTGGCCTAATCACCAGAGAAAAACAAAATCCCCATGTAGACATATGATAAAAGGCAGTAATATCTGATTATATTTGGGAGACCAACAGGAGGTAGGAGAGCTTATTCTATGAACAACGTATTTAGCTAGATAAGACCTGGCAGAACAAACCTGAGGTTTAGTGGAATTAATGGAAACAAAATATGAATATATTTCATGTCTAAGACCAAAGTAGGCTCCCACAATATCCACCTTATAAGATGCATGTTTTTTAAAAAAATACATATTTCATATACATTTTAACTCACTTTGTTAATGTTCCACTGTTCGTCAATATTAGCTACAAATAAATTTTTCCTGTATCTAAAGTGATAGACATCTAAATTATCAAAATCTTTAAAACAACTAGTTTAATTTTTTTTGTTCCATTGAGATTACTACAGGAGGGTTTTAATAAGAGGGAAGAGAGGAAAGACTCTGGCAGCGAATTTCAATTCTTTGCCAGAAGACAGTGTATTTTGACCTTTAGCCAGGATACTCATCCCAAACCAAGTCAAAAGCTGTATTCAAAAAAAGCACCACATTGTGCTTTCATTTGTTCCAGAAATTTAGACTTGGTGTTAAAGACCTTCAGATAGGAAAGGAATTGTGTGTCCCTCAAGGGACCGAGAAGCATGCACATAAAGCAAACTTCAAAAAAAAAATCCATAAATATTTTAGAACTGGAGATGTTGCAGACTTAAAAAAACAAGCCCAAATGAAGCTAAAATATTCAAGATTTATTTCAAATAATAACACATGCTTAGTCAATGCAGTAGAAAATATATCCTGTTCACACAATATAGATTGACATAACGATATTTCAAATACCACAATCTCAGCCAATGAACTAGAAAATGTACATAGTTCACATGATATACATTGGTATAACAATGTTGCCCAGTTGTCAGTGAATTAAGCCAGGCGCTGTACACACAATAAGAGCCCATTTTCCAATGAACTCAGACAGCTGCAAAGCGGCCACATTTTGGCAGCCCCTTGGAGCTGCTATCTTTCTCAGAAGGAAGAAGCTCCCAAGAGCTCCTCAGGAACTTCTGGCTTTCTCATTTTACAGCCTCCCTAGTGGGGTGCTTTGGGGTCTAAATACATTTTCAGTATGCTGATGGGATTTTTTGGATTTGACCTATTGTACCTTATAAAATAGATATCCTCATTCTCTACAGAAAAGTAATGAGAATCTGGTATTTATTTAATATGCTGCACAAGAGCAATGCTCTCCTTTTGCTTTTTTACACACTTTTTAAGATTTCAATAAGGCATTATTTAAGATAAATAGTGAATTACAAGAGCTCCCTAATATCCTTTTAAGATAGGTATGAGTTAGAGAAAGAATTTGCCACTCTTTTTATCACATTGTAAAGGATCAAACATACTCAGTGAACTTTATTGTTGTCCCTAAACTGAAATTTAGAGAGCCATTTTGTTTCTATGTATCATAATAAGTGAAAGCATAACAAGCAAGCAGTGATTTTTCTGCATATATTATATATGTTGCGTATTTCTGCTTTTATAGAATTATTGTGCTTGCCTAATGCTTCACTAACTCCAATCTGGAAGATCATGTCTTTTGTACTGGCACAGTGTCTTATGAACGAACATGGTTGACAACAGTGAGCTATAATATTGGAATAACACAGTGGTGTTATTCACAGTGATTGTAATAGGATCTGACAGGGAGAGTGTGTGAAGGCTGTGCAGAAGGTGATTATCTAAAAAATGCTACTCCCCAGAACATTTGCAAGGATATTTGCACAGATCTGCTACTCACAGAGTGTTTATTTTGAATAAAATCTGTGATGCTGCAAAACAGTTGTGGACACAGGTAGAGCCTTGCCGTGGAGAAACAGATCTACAACTTTTGCAACTGATTTAAACTGATATTTCAAGGGTTGCATCCTTGTCCTTCCTTGTTGAAAAAAGCCAGCACAGAAGAGATGGTCCAGATTCACCCTGGTGTTATCTTCCAGCATTTTACTGTGATGCTGGACTGGGAGAAGTCCTTTAGCTCAGGCTGCCTCACAGGCAGAGACCAACTTTATGTCTACCTTAGCTCTAAGTCGCTACTGGAAGCATCTCTCTCCATCTCTCCATGAAATCCAGAGTGGGATAAAGAGATGTCTAAGCTGGGAGGCTGAGTGAAGTGCCCAATGTAGGGAATGAAAACGTCAGGTCTGAGAATCCACTGCTGCTTTTGTTCTCTAATCTCCTGCTCTCTTCTCAGTGACATTGCTGCCTTTGGTCTCATGCTTCACTATCATCTGTAAGTTGTCAGAAACAGCACTCTCTCCTGCAGTTAAAAAAAAAACCCAGAAACTTAAGTAACTTAATTCTTTATACAGAAGGAAATCCTGTCTCTTTTGATCTGTATGTTGCCAAATGCTGACAGAGAGAAAACGGACTAATAAAATCAGTGTAGAAATTTAGGAATATTACCTAATTCTAAGATAGAAAGCAGTAACATCACTTAAAAGCATCAGAAGTGAGAATGATGAGCACACTTGCAGTGTAAATGCCATTTTGTCTTTGCTGTCAGGAGGGCCAGCTGTGTGCCTCAGGTAGGTGGCAGCAGCCCCGGTGCTTGGGGTGTTCCTACGCCCAGGGTGTCCCGGTGCCCAGGGTGTCCCGGTGCTCAGAGCATCCCTGTGCTCAGGACATCCCTGTGATCAGGGTATCCCGGTGCCCAAGGTGTCCGGTGCCCAGGGTGTCCCTGTGCTCAGGACATCACGGTGCCCAGGACATCCCGGTGCCCAAGGTATCCGGTGCCCAGGGTGTCCCGGAGCTCCGCTGGTCTGAAACCTGCAAACAGCGGTGATAAAGTGACACCTTCCGGCCGAAGGGAAGATTCGCACTACCCCAAACACTGCTGCGGCTCTCGTGCTGCAGGCACGACGAGAGATCAACTGTTGTCTCTCTTGCAGATTCTGTTTGCTTTTAAAATATTGATAGTTAATTGCTTTCTACCGATACCGTTGCACCGCCTAATGCTGACAATCATAATGCTCTACTGCTGGTATTTGGCCAGTGGTGTTTTCGAACTGGGCTGAACTAAATAACTCAACTCCAACCATTTTTAATCCCTAATGATTATTCATTTAAAACTTAATGAATATTCATTACCAAAGGAAGAGGAGAAGGTAAAGCTCTCTAGAGATGTGTGGCAATGGTATCATCATAACTTTGTCCTAGTGCTCTGGGAGGCAGAGAAGTGCTGCATGTGACACAGACTGAACTTCTCGTGGAACATGGGGTTCCACAGATTGTGACACAGGTGCCAAACTCCAACACCCATTTTCTTTCACAGTCTGAAAATGGATGGACAGGTTAGGCTGCTGAGTGTCTGAAGCATTACAGACTTATCTAGTTAATATCTAGTCTATATTATTCTTTCTATGTACTGAATTTGCTAGGAGTCTTTCGAAATCCACTGTGAGATATCCTTGACTGAAATGTTGTCTGTCAGCACAGGCACTGATGAATAGAACTGATGGCGAGAGCAGGGGAAATAGAGAAACACGATGTTATGGTTGGTTGACTCAGCTGTGTCAGTTCTGTACCTCTACACCTACTGAGAGCTTATGAACTGCTGTAATGGAAAAAAACTACTCTTTTAAACGTGACCTGGAACTTAATAACTGAATCAAATGGCTTTAACTTGACTTGATGTAATAACAAAAAGGGGCAAAATTAAATATACTAGAACCTCACTTTTTCATTAGTTGAGTGGCTGGGCATGTCAGTGGTTAAAAACATTCCCCAAAATAAAAAGTAAGGCAATCAATCAATGTTAGTAGCATATTGATAACTGAATAACAGACCATGATCAAGCTTCTAGTTCAATATGTCAGTGCTTTGCCATTGCCCTTAATTTTAGCCAGGTGTACCTTATAGATCTATACCCTTGGGGATCTCCAATTATTTACCAAACCACTGTATGGAAACCTCACTTCCACTTACAGGATCTTTTCAAAAGCTATGTTACTATTTTCTGCTTCCAGAAATCTCTTCTGCTATATTTTTTCCAGTAATAATCTGTTTGCTCTCTTTCAGTAAAACCACTGCACTACATCTCATCCTATGCTGCATTTTTTTTCTTCTAACCATGTTTCTATGATACTTCCATTCAGTGACGATAATGAATAACTCTTTATAATTAAGTGATGCTGGATGATTTCAGTAAGAAATTGAGTGATAGCATCTGCTATCAGGTATTTCTTCACCATTGCTAGTGCCACAGTGGTGATAAGGAAGCAGTATTTTTACTTCAGTTAACAAGTTTTAATAAACAGGATGTAGGATTTCCTTCACTGGTGCTTTTTGTTTAATTGCCCAGTAGTTTAAATAAATAATTTCCTGACAAATTCACATCAAGTGTCATTTAATGTTTCCTGACAGGCTTCCCCTTTTTAAAATAACTTCCTTGCTCCCTGCATTTTGGGGTGCAGAGTGAACCATGCACTCTTTTGTAGCTTTCAGCATTGTTCTACAGGGATTTCCTTTTCAGGGGTTGAGATTCACCTGTCACTCAGGCCTATAGCGAGCAGGAGCAAGTGAATTTTCGTACCTTTTTACTATTGCCTAAATATTTCCTCCATTTCTCTGTAAGAACAACGTCAAGATGTATTTTTCTAGATAGATTAATTTAAATATGGGCTACACTGGTCAGTGAAATCATTGGACTGACGAGTGAGTCAACAGAGTTACATCACCAGATCCAAGCCTGAATCTGTTTTTTGATGTCCAAGTCCTAGTAAGCAATGGATGACCAAACATGTTGCACTACTGCCTTAGGTGCCTTTACTCTGATCTAACTCTAATCAGAGTATAAATACATACCTACTTACGAGCTGCGTCCCCAAAGTGGTGTGCAACATGAGGTAATTTTCCTTTATGAATAATTTTATTAAAGGAACTTATAATCTTGAATTCCCATGTGTGGAGCTCAAAATTATTAGAAGTTTATTCTGCTTGATTTCCTCCCACATATATAGATAATTTAGCTCTTTTTTTGTGCAGACTGATTGACAGAGAGGTAATAATGAAATTTTCTACTACATGATGGACCAAGGATCACTCTCCCAGCTAGACCTTAAAGCAGAAGGTTAGATTTAATCTTCTGCTAAGATCTGTGGAAGAGAGATGAAAAAGCAGAAAAACAGCCCTAAATCTGGCTATATTGCTGCTTCATCTTGTATGAAAAGTGTTTACTTCTAGAAACACCTCAAATCTTGAAAATTACCAGTGGCAAATACAGATTAATTGAAAAACTGAAAAATTGCAAAGGAAATACATTTGCCTTAGCTGTTGACAACTATGGAATGATACATGCTTTAAAAATTATATATTTTACATTGCGTTTTAAGTGAAAGGGGGAGAAATTGTATTGCTTAAATAACTGTTCTCATTACTTAGGCCTCTGGATTTTTGACTTGCTAGACATGTATTATCAATTAAGTCAGTGGGAAAGAAGCTTGATAAGTTTGTGACAGTTGTATAGGCAAAAAGGAGATTTTTGTGGTTTGTTTCAGGGCCAGTGTTGGAAAGGAGACTCGGCCTTGTAAAACATTGATGTGTTGGGTCTGGCTGGGATGAGTCAGTGTCCTTCACTGCAGCCCACACAGTGCTTGCTTCAAAACTGTGGCTGAAACACTGTTGATAACACAGCAGTCTTTTGGCCACAGCTGAACAAAACTTGCACAGCACCGAGGTTTCTCCTTCCTGCTCTGAATCCCCAGAGAGTAAGCTCTGGGTGGGCTTGACATTAGAAGGCCACCCAGCCAGGACAACTGACTCCGACTGACCAAAGGAATATTCCATCCCATAGAGCATCCTTCTTTCCAATAAAACCTCAGAGAAAGGATATGAGATATGACAGAGGACATGACATTTGCCTTCTCAAGCAGCTGTTGCACATGCTGAGGCCCTGGTTCCCAGGAAGCATTTGGACATCTGCCCAGCAGTGGCAGGTAGTGAATAACTCCCTGTGTTTGCTGTGCTTGCATGCACAGCCTTTGCTTTCCCCTATTAAAGTGTCACTGTCTTGATGCCAGAGTGGTTATTGCTGGCCTTCCATTTCCTCCATGTCCCACAGGGAAGCAGAGGGATTGAGCAGATGTGTGGGTTTTTGGCTGTTGGCCGTGGTCAAACAACTCCCACAGCCAGCTACCCAACAAGAGGAAAAGCATAGACTTTAGGACTATGTACCCCTCATACAGCTCTTCCAACACAGAAAAAATATAATTTCAGAAAAGAAAATCAATAGCATTTTAATTGTCTCTTCTGAAATACTTATTACTTCTCATGTGAAAACCCCCCAAAGTACAAAGTGATATGGGTAAAGAGTCACACTAGTAAAACCATTTGTGCCTTATTAAGTTATATAAATTGCTTCTAGATGGTATTTTTAAATGGAAAAATTAAAAAATGGGTGAAGTGTACCTTACCTTTCCTTTATCTAAAGTGTTTTAACCCAGTATGGTGACAAACACATTCTTGAAAAAATAAATTGGTATTATGCACTTTTTCTGTAATTATTGCAGCATTAACCATGAAGTAATGGAACAACTAAAATTCATCATATTTCAGCATGTCACCAGAAAGGGTATGAGAGTACGACAGGCACACAGTGATAAGCTCCAAGGGTATCTGCCACAATTTGATCCACCCTTGGATTAGACTGTCCTTGAGACAAAGGCTCTACTCAGTACTTAATACTGGCACACTTTTCATTTGTGAATTTCCATAATTACTTTTTAAGCTTGTCTAAGCTTTGATATTCATAATATGCTGTACCAGTTAGCTCTCAGTTTAATGATATCTACAGCCTAACAATCCATACATAAACTAGCTATTATTTTGGTTTTATCAAAGTCTGTTATCTGCCACTTAATCTTGCTTAAAATGTTTTTCTTCTACAATTCTGAGAACTCATTTTCAAATTCATAGTTAACTATCAGTGTTCTATCAGCTCACTAGGCATCCTTCTTGCTTTCATTACTATGTTGAACATCGTGGATTTGGCGTTGATCCCTGAACATTATTCATGGTTTTCTGTTTCTTGTTAAATAGCTCTGATGCTTTTCCCCCTAAACTTTTCTAGTTACATTGCTAGTATAGGGACCCTGTAAAAAGTTTTTCAGAAGTCCAAATCTTTCCATGGGTTTAGGGTTTCCTAACAATAACTCCTACACATTTGTGTGGTGACACTGTTCCTATACTGACTCTTCCTTTGTGTCCCATCTATACTCATGTCTGCTGATTTTACTTTTTACTGATGTATCAACAAATCTAAGCATGACAACCTGTCTATTCCCCTGAAAAATTTCTTTCTAGATGGTTTCCAAACTTTAATTAGTAATGAAGAGGGCAGGGTCCAGGAGGAAAGGATTTCCCAGGTGTCTTGAATGTCTTACCTGATTTATTGGTTCTTGCATTTCTGAGCTTCCTTGGTAACAGGAAGATGCTTTTCTAAAAGAACTTTTCTAAAGTGTGCTTGAATTCACCACCAGTGTCAGCTTTTGCTATTCATCTCCCTTGAAATCTATCAAACACCTTCCATTTCTTTGGCACACATCTTTGCCCACGCCTGTTCTCAGTGCCTCTCCTTTTTGAAATCCTGTCACTTCTGCCTCTCTGCTTACTTCTGATGTTCTAAGAGTAACACTATTTTTCCTCTCTTCAGGTTATGCTCCCTTGCTTGCCCTGCCTAGCTGCTGAAACAATGGCCAGACACATGGTTTGCTTGTAGTGCTGTTTGTCCATGCTGTGATGGGTCAGCATCACAGAGTTTTTTAACTTACACACCTTTTTTTGGGAGAGGTAATTAGGAGGACAAGATCAAAGGCACATCATCCAGCTTTTGTAAAGGATATCTGTGACCTTGCAAAAGCACACATAAAAACTCTCTAGATTCAAAGGAAAAGTCAAATTTTACACAGTTGTTTTGTTTGGTTTTCTGTCACTCAACATACATTATGATCATTATCTTAGAAAAGACCATCAGATTATGCAAAGATAGCTTTTCCTAGTGTACTCTTGTAATTGTCACCTAATGTATATTGTTACTGTATACGTAAGATGTGGCAGAAAAAATACATCTTGCTCCTAAAAGTTGGTATCTGTTTCATCAAGTAAACTGCCATGTCTTCTGCATTAAAATTTTGCACAGGGGTGACTACTGCACAGCACTTGGGAGCAAATTCTCCCTTCTCTGTAAGGCCACAATTCTTCCCATTATTCCACTACTTACCAGGACA
Source organism: Lichenostomus cassidix (assembly GCF_008360975.1). Classification (NCBI taxonomy): domain Eukaryota; kingdom Metazoa; phylum Chordata; class Aves; order Passeriformes; family Meliphagidae; genus Lichenostomus; species Lichenostomus cassidix. Next base: position 60,008,054 of record NC_139511.1, on the reverse strand, counting down.
TTTTCCTTTGATGAAGTAAGATAACAGTGCCCTAAACTAGCCCACAGGTAACTTGACAACACCTGTGCTCCTGTTGAATGAAGTGAGCATGTAATCCTCCAGATCTAGGATCCTATATACTCCATTATCATTACAAACTGAAATAAGCATCCTTTCCAAAATGTATTAGGACAAAGCCTGCTCTTCCCTTCTTTGCACATATCTCTTACTAGCAATGCCAGAAAGCCAGAAGGAATGTAAAATTCTTCCAAAGGTAGGGAACTCTGAAGAGTGATAGGAAACAATATTCAGATTATTCATTAGTTCTTATGTTTGCGCTGTCAAAAACTGAGGCTGGGTAGAAGTGAAAATCACCTGAACTACTTTTAAGTATTGTATCTTATTTCCTGATGATGGCATCTAGGAGGATACAGGCACATGTAGATCCTTTTGCCCAGTGTGATGTAACAAACTGACCAGACAGCTCATTTTCCCAGGTTAACTGACCTGACAGAAATGCCTTTACTTACTTCTCCAAAAGCAGGCTGTGTCACGTTGCACTGTGTTTCCTAGGTAGTGCCTATACATACATGGATGGAAAAAGCCCAGCAAGAACTTTTACATACACTCAATGGACAGGTTAGAAGAGTTAAATCCAGATTTGGTGAGGGAGAAGGAATAGTTTTGCTCAATGACCTTGAAGTTGGGAATGCTAAAATTTCCAGTGGGGGAAACTGTCATTTCCTGTGCCTACCATTGCTCATCCTTTGAGTAGCAGCAATCACATGGAGAGATAAGACACTCACAGACATGAGCAAAGCCTTTTGTTATATGGGGTAAAGCAGTGAGGCCCCACCACAAGGACGAGCTGAACCTTACAGAGCCTGTGTGTCTCTGCCACCCAGCCTTGTACGCAAGGTAATGAAATAAATCTACTCTGCTTCTCATCTATGGTTTAATCGTTGCCCCTGAGTACTTGTATTTGTTGATTCACACACTCAACTTTCCAGAATTGGTGGTTTTATCTCCTGGTACTTGGATATCTTATTATTTCTTTTTTTTATTTCTGTGTCTTAAGAGTCAACGGTCACAGTGATTTGCATGAACTCTTGCTGAGCAGAACCACTGCACCTGAACCGAGTCCTGACTGAACAACTGCATGCAATGGCTCATGTGGCAGAGATCTGCTTGCCAAGAGAAACATGTACAAAAAACGCCCTAATTCCCAAGTTTCAAAGGGTAACTGCACGACCTTAATTTGTCTGACAGACTTTAAGGGAGCTGTAAGTAATATAGAGGTTAATGCATTTTAAAATGTCAGTCTTGATTACCAGCTCTTTATCCACAGAAACAGAATTAAAGTAAGTAAACAACAGTTATTATGCAATATGGAAAGGCTATTGCTATTTTATTTGCACTATGGATATGTCTTCTTTCCAATCTATGGTATGTGTTTGAGCTGCCAAATGCTTTGGGGTTTTCGAACAATACTGTTCTACATGCATTCCTTTATGGTTTTTGGAAGTATTCAGGCATTTAGAAGACTCATGGCCCTTAACAACAAAGGATATAATTCTCTTATTCCTGTCTTTTGGAAGAACTCCAAACTTTGTCTCCCTCTGCTATTATTCTCTATTTTCGACATACTGCCTTTTAAATAGCAAATTTTTTGAAAAGACTATAGAGAAGTATTTGGTATTACAAACACATGGATACACTTTTTACTCTACTGCAGTAACTTGTCCACCAAGTGGTCTGGGCTCCACATCCTACACCTACTTAGGATGCCACCATTTATTGATAGCAGTTGGTTTTAGTCTTTCCTATTTTTGTGCAGACTCATCCTTCTGTACAACAAACTTCAAGTGGCAGTAATACAGAAAATAGCACTCTACCCTCTTCCAAAGGCCTGCCTGCCTGGTAACTGTCCTGTGCCAGGAGGAAACATGCTCACAAACATTCAAAAGAACTGCCAAAAGAGGGACCAAATCTACACATGCTGCTGTGCATTTATTAATCTCATTTGAGTTCTTCTTGCCAAAGAGAGCAATCGGCAAAGATACGTTACTTAACAGAAACAGCGTATGTAGTAACAAAATGTCCTATGATGCCTTTGATCATAGAAGGTGACAACCTAATGAAATGCCCTTAGGTTTTCCTTCAAATGGTAATTGCGAGGAAAAAACCAGAGTATACCGCAATTTCCAAGTCACGTGCAGAGATGTCTTCATGGGAAGACAAATACCATGTAAATGTGTTTTGATATCTTGTGCTTTATAAAAAAATCCAGACTTACACAGGCTGGTATTTACCCTGCTTAATCCAGATTCTGTTTACGCTATTTCCTACTGGAAGCTAACACTTTGCACCACCTCCCATTAACAGTGAAACACTGGATGCAAATTCATAACTTACACATCCAAATCAGAAAGGATGAATCTATGCCAGTGCAGTATGTGCATTTAAAAAGGAATTACTCACATTTTACTTCATCTTTGGGAATTTCCATCTAGAAGGTTACAGATCTAAGTAAAGATAGCCATGTAATCAAGTAAATGAGTGGTTTGGGTATAAAGATCTGAGGGTATGGATAAATAAAAGTTTTTTTTAAAAACAGAGGAGTCTAACATTGTTTCTCTAAGACACCAGGCATAAGATCACAATCATTTTATGGTTAAATTTATTGAAGTTATTTCTAAGTACATGTATCAACCCACACTACTCATAACTACTATCCTCATTAACTGATATACATCAAACTAATAGGGTATTTCCATTTGCTTAACCAATACAATGAAATAGTTGAGTGAGCACAGAATATAAAATCAGAATGTAAAATAAGGCAAGCGTGAAAAAAGCATTAGGCTTAAATCTTTCACTAGAAAAACAGATTTTGCTGTCAAGTTTCACAGGAAAACTTTTAACAAACATATTGCAAAAGAGAAAAACAAAATTAACTATGGTAAACAAATTTTTTCCTTCAAGGCACTGTTAACTTTTAATGTCAATCTGAAAATAATTCAGCAAGTCATTTGATAGAAATATTACCATAAGCAATAAAAAAACCAAAAATCTTTCCTTGGTTAAATATAAAGCTGAATGCAAAAACAAAGCAAATGAAGCTTCTGTAAGGAAGTAGTTCTGGATACGACAGAACAAACATTATACAACTACAACAATGAACTCAACTGCCAACAGTAAACTTTTACAAATCAAGACTTTCAGTTAGAAGTTGTAAAGTTTGGAACTTGGTTTATTTTTTCACTATCATGTATGTATGCACATTTTAGTATAATGAAGCGACAAGACTGCAAAACTGTTGAACTAGCCGAGAAGTATTTTCTAAGCATGTAACTTCTAGTTCTGTTATGACACATCTCATTTGGCTTTGTGCTTTCATCTGTCCAAGTGTTCAGCAATGGCAGATTGTTTTCAGCTGCTGTACACCACGTCCTACACACTCTGAGTGGTACAACTGAAAACATGATCTCCTAGAGATTGGCATTCAGTCTTCCCTGTGCATGTCTAATTGCAAGTCATCTCAGCTTCTGCTGTCTGTCCCTCAGGACTCCCACAGAATACCAATATGCAGCTCCTTCTCATGTCCCTACACAATTCCCAGCTGGTTGCTTCCTCACTATCTCCACTTTCCCATTTTGGGGGACCTTCCAGCTAGAACTGAATCACCATGTGGCTAATAGTGGTCAGACTACATGTGCTGGACAGCTCAACACTTAAGGGACTACTCATCTCAAAAACCTCCCCTACCCTTAAGGTACCAATCAGTCTCTTCAGTTTTCACTGCTCAGGAGTCACCACTCAGAAGTTCTAGGGTGCAATTTAAAGGCAGAATATAAACCTCACTTTCTTTGGCTGAAAAAAGAGTTAGAGGCACACGGATGCTGATTTTAGTAGCAACATCAGTACTGGTGGATTTTCCCTCTCTCCCCCAGGATTCTGTGCATCAAAGCACCTACAGCCTATTAATTATGCTGATCCACTGCAGGTTAATGTGTAGGTCTCCATACTAGAGAAATATTAATACAGTACTATTTGAACTCCCAGTTTGGAAGCTCTGCTAATATTTGTCCATCTTCCTTAGCAATTTGGTCTTGCAGCTTCTTGTGGACCTAACGGCAGGAAGAATTTGCAGTGAAGCAGCTTAGGAAACATTAGCATTAGGAAACAACCCTTCAGCATTCTTTCGCAGAATTCAACCTTTTCCTCTGAGAAATGGGTAAGGCTGCAAAAGCTGGTTTAAAACCCAGTAAAAATATCCCCTCTTGCAAGAAAAGGTTTCGATCTTGGAAGACAAGATCTGTCAAACAGCTGTAATTGCTCAGTCTACCCATGTAAATTAATTATTACAGATTAAAATTATGTTATTGAAACTGATTTTGTGGATCCTTACACTTGGCCCCAACTGCTATTTAAAGGAAATATCTTCAGAATTATTTTGGATCTTATTTGGTATCTCCTGGCTTGAATGAAGTTAAAAAAGAAATAAAAAAATCCCCGCCGAGAGTTCTGGGTTTTTTTCTAAAGTTACCAAGTTTTTGTTCCATTCAAGGCTAAGATGATAAAGCAACTGTAATAGGAACATTTTGAACATACCCAATACATACTTCATACAACACAACACATACTTCTCAAATTTCAAGAGTTCCAGATCTCATTGTGGTACCTGGACCAAAAAAACCAGGATTTATGTCTTTGAAGTTGACCATTAATAATAATAATGTCAATTATTTATCATTTAATATTATTTTTTATTCCCCTCTGTAGGGCAGCCCAAAACAATTTAAACCTACGGGAAGATGCACAGAATAAAACCCTTTACAAAGATGAAAAACTACTCACCAACCAAAAAATAAACACCAAACCCCTTGCAGACAAAGCAAGTACAACATGCCAGAGGTAAGTCAGGGCAAAGCTACAGTTTCAGCAGCCAATCTGACCAAACTAATAGAGTCCTGATAGATCTATGATGTGTTGCTTCTAAAATCCAAGCTTAATTCAGGTTCTCCCTTGTTAACGCAAAAAAAAAAAAAAAAATCTATTTGTATGACTTGCCTATGCTAGCCAAGGCTTCATACCCCAGCTGCAAGATCAAGTAGGAATGTTAAGGGAAGGCAGAAAGATGTTACCATTTCTGATTAATGGGTGAGCTTTTTTTCCAGACAGTATCTAGTGTCATTTTCACTGCAAAATATATTAAACGCTGCTTTATTCAGAATATAATTCTTAGATTTCCAAGATTACCTTTTTTTACAACTCAACTACCTAGAAGGAACAAATTACTACAAACTCTAAAATGCGCTGAACTATACAGAAGTAAACTTTTTAAAACTGCGAACATTAACTTGCTACAATAAAAACACTGCTTTAACAATGAGAAATTCATATAAAAAACTAGATGCATTCTGCTTTTGATAGTGCATAGAAACTCCACAGCAAAATATAGTAATCACAGTATCTAAGCAAGGGGAATCTTTATCAGTGTTCACTCCTTACAGTCAATCACCTAATGCTTATATACTTCTCACTGTGTCTTATTTGGACCTTAACTTGTAGTTCTTAAAACTGGAAAATTAATTACAAAAAACAAAAGCATACATCAGACTGGACTTTGTCTCCCATCTGTAAGAAAACAGCCAATGGATTCCTGGAATTTCCCAAACCCATAAGAACAGTAAAACAGATAAAATAAAGGAAGATAAAGAAATCTGTTTTATCTATTTGTTTTTAATTCCTTTATATAAAAAAAAACTGGTACAAAGAAATTATGTTTTATATGTTTTTTAGTTGTTCTTTTCTTTCGCTTTCTTATGAAGTCTGCAAATGCTGCCTTTTTCCTTACATTTTCATTGAGAAAAGACATTTTTTGAAGACTTTACTTCTTCCTCTCAAAATTGACATTTTAATTATTTCAAACAAAGGCAACTAATGCAACCAGCTGTCTCCTTGTTAGCTGAACATTTCTCAATTGCTGAAGGCATAATGTAACTAAATGGTATTATGGCAACTCACTCTTTTAAAGCAGTACCCTAGGTCATTAACAGCTGTGTTACAATTATTGTGTAAAGGAAGTGGTCATATTTGTGTTGTTTTATCCGATTATCTTGAGAATTTTAGCTGCTCTAGACACACTCTGTGCTTTGCAAGGAGTGTAAGGAACAACCATTTGCTGAAAGAATTACCAACTAGACAGTATGTATGATCAGAAGCATATACAGGTACAAACCCGAAAATTCAGAATTTGGTACAAATTATAATGACCAAACTGGTTTTGCAGCCACAGAAAGTGCAGTAATTTGTTCAAGCATAAGGAATTATTGCAGTTATAGTTTGAGAAGGTACTGTATCCCCATTACCTCTTTCAGCTACTCTGAAATACCTGAGCTCTACAGGACTTCAGTGTTTAGCTTATTAAGGACTATAGTATAGCAGAACTCAGCATGAAGCTAAAAAACAGTCAGAATGAAGGCATTTTACTATTCAGAGTGAATTGTAACTGTCTTAATATATCATTTAAATCCTGATAAAGATTCCCCTTTCACCATTTCTTTGGTAAAAACGGCTGTGTAACATTTGCTTCATCACCTAGTAAAAGGCATTTTCTTTGGTGGAAGTACTTTTCTGATCTTACACGTCCAGTTTTATAACACTCAGATAATATGCCCTTTCTATATCAACCATTTATTCAGTGAGTACAACACTAGTTCCAGTTTAGGAGATAAAAATCAAACGGACCAATCATAAACCAACAGTAAAAATAATCATGTAAAAAACCACCTACTAGTAGTAAAATGACAAACAATGTTACAGATAAAGGTCTAAATACAGTGTATCTTACTATTATCTGCATAAAATGAGCAGTTCCAGAGCTATTTTAAAAACATCTTATTTCTCAAATGTAGAGGACTTTACTTCAAAACACAGTGAATGTTTAAAATGCATAGCTGCATATATCTTCTGTAACTTTGTCATTATTTCCACTTCTGTTGGTTTAAATCTCCTGCAATAAAAAAGAATAAACAGATCTGATTATAATATGATTTCTGTTATCTTGCTGCTTAGTATTTTCCCATGTTTTTTTGAAAGTAAACTTCCTTCTTCATCAATACGTCATTTTTTTAATGGTCTAATCTGCAAATCAAATCACAGAATCGTTTAGGTTAGAAAAGACCTCTAAAACCATCAAGTTCAACTGTAAACTCAGTACCACCACTGGTTTTTAGAAGGAAACTATACCTCTAAGTACCACATCCACACACCTTCTGAGCATGCTCAGGGCTGAGGATTCCACCACTTCCCTGGGCAGCCTGTTCCAATGCCTGACCACCCTGACAGTGAAGAAAAGTTTTCCTAATATCCAATCTAAACCTCCTCTGATGCATCTTGAGGCCACTTTCTCCTGTTCTGTTACATTGAAGAGGATACCGACCTCCACCTTAATACAACCTCCTTTCAGGGCGTTGTAAGACAGCAACCAACATTTATCATGTTTAGACATTAAAACTGTTGATACTGTCAATGAAGACAAAGCAGGTGATTCTGACTCAGAGAAGAATCCTTATTTATTGAGGGAGTGCTATGCGTCAAAAGAACTTTTTAAGAACAGAACCTCAGATCCAACATGAGATAAATCCTTGTGTGCTGGTTTTGACTAGGATAAAGTTAATTTTTTTCACAGCAGCTGGTATAGGGCTAGGTTTGGACTTGCGCTGAGAACAGTGTTGATAGGACAGGAATGTTTTAGGTGTTGCTGATCAGTGCTCACACAGTCACAAGACCTTTTCCTCTACTCAGCAAGGAGGCTGGGGGGATCAAAGGAGCTGGGAGGTGACACAGCCAGAGCACCTGACCCCAGCTGACCGCAGGGATATTCCATCCCATAGGACATCATACTCAGCATGTAAAATTTGGGGAAGAAGAACTGGGGAAGGGACACGCATTCAGAGTCATAGCTTTTTCTTCCAGTTAACCCAAGCAGCAACTACGTGATGGAGCATGATGAAACCTTTCTTTCCTGGAGATGGCTGAACACCTGCCTGCCCATGAGAAATAGTGAACGAATCCTTTGTTTTGCTACTGTGTTCAGCTTTTGCTTTCTTCTATTAAGCTGTATCTCAGCCCCTAAGCTCACCCATGTTTACAATCTAATTCCCCCTATCCACCAGAGAGAGCAAGTGGCTGCATGGGGCTCAGTCACCAGCTGGGGTTAAACCTAAGAGAAACAGAGAAAATAAAATCTTGGGAAGTATTCGTTCTGGATTATTTTCTGAGTTGTTGCTCTCTTTATGTGAACTCCTGTTCTTTAAAACAAACGGCATAGCAACAGTCTTTACTCAGGTAGATGGCCTGCAGTGAGGATGAACCAGCAGTGGCCTGAATACAAAGTCATTCACACCTCTCATCTACGTATCAGACATTGAAGTGCCAGATGCAGAATGGAAACAAGTGTGTGTAGGATTGGTCCTCAACTGACAGGCCATCCTCTGACAAGCATTTCCAGATGGACTAAGCGAAACAGCCTATAATCAGACTGTAAAGAGGGTAGATTATCAGGAAGTTCATTATATAGCCTTCATGGGGCTACACACTGTCTGCTTCTTTATTCTACAACTAGTCCTTTCAAGCACCATCTATTAAGCTCAGTCTTCTTTCCCTAACTCCTCTAATCCCTTGCTTCATCTCTCCAGCACTGTCATATTCCCCATTTGCTATTACACTGGGATCCTTTCTCCATCATCTCACTTGACACTCAAAACACAGCCAGAAAGAGCAGATTTTGAACACAGCAGGACTTCTTGTGCATCTCAGCACCTACCCTGGCATTCACTGGATTCTTTCATGATCAGAACTCAAGCAGATTAACTTGGGTCACATTTTAAAGACTGCAGGGGTTAACAGAAATAGTAAATGACAATGTCAACAGAACTGAGTTAAAACAATGTGGACTTGCTTTCTTGTTCGACTGTATCTTACTTTATCTGAACAACGGTTTAACTACTATGTTACTCCTACATAACAAAAAGACTGGAATGACACAGTGGATTTTTTTGTCCTAGTATAAGGCTGCTCAAGAGAAAAGTAAACTCTGGTCTCTGTTTCATCTCTTACGTACCTTTCAAGGAACCAGACTGCCTAGAATTACTGCTGCCCAGAAACTTCTTCTTCTGTTTTACTGCAAGAAAAAGAGGTTAAATTCCAAAACTCAAATTGCAAGATAGCACCATCATTTCAGTCCCACAATCCAGTCACTGAGTACATATCAAACGCATTTGGTTTTGTCTTTTGGTATGTGAAGTTAAGAAAAAAGATCAAAATAAACTAAGCAATCAAAATACTGACTCATGAAGCCTGTCAACTCAGTAGCAAAGACTCAACTCAGTCTCTCCTAAACATCCCACAAAATTCTGGACCGAACTTAGAACAGTAACAGCATTCCCAAATGACTGCTGTGTTATTATTTCATTCAATATACAGAATTTGCATATAAAATGAACACTAAAATAATACGCAAGCAATAAACATACAGCTCAACATCCTAGGAACATGGATGAAACAGTCCTATGATTGCTCCTTCTGGAATAACCGCAACTAGCTATTATGCTGTGGATCACAATAAAGACTTAATTTAAAAGTTATCTTGCTAAAAAAAAGAGTTGGTGATTCAGTAGGCTCCCACCTAAATACACTGTTGGATGTGACATTTAATTATAGCCTCATCAACCAAGTACACCCGTATTAGTCATCCCTTGATATAACAGACCAGATGTGTTCCCTTCACTGGTACACAAATCCATCTTCTAAACAGCCAATAGTTGAAATACCTTTCAGTTCTTGAAATCAGGGAAGTACACAGTTAAAAAATTTTTCCTCATATGGGTTTATGTAAGAATTCCACAGTAAAAATTAAGCAGCTGAACAGAACCACATCCCACACACGTAAAAACATTATTTTAGTACACTATTCTGTTACCATCCTTGTATTTTCAGCATGTTTATGAGAAGCAGGGCTGCGCAATAAAGACAATTATTCAATTTTCAACCCAAGACATATCCCCAAACAGTCAGCAGTATAATAGCATACTATATTCCCAAGATATACTCCCACTTTATACTGTAATTGAATTAGAGCTTTAAGTCTGTTCAGATCAGTGGAAAAGCACCAGAATATATTTTCAGCTAGCACTGAAAAAAGGAATGAGAAGTTAATACAACACAGGGAAACACAGAAGATCACTGCAGCAAAAAAAATTCAAGGAGGGAAAGACAGCTAATCAGAAAAAAAAAGGCAGACAAACACAGGACGAGAGAAGGGATTGAGGGGACAAAAATTAGAGCAGACTGGACACATCTAAAATGAGGAACTGCTAGGCAACTTTCCTCTCGTTTTAAGAGGTAAACAGGCTAGACAAGGGAACCAGACATTAGAGGACAGGCAGAGTTACAGGTAAGTATAGCATATTTTAGCAAGCAAGCCTATAGAAATACACAACCCTAAGCACAGGGGGGCCAGCATAGGAGCACAGACCCTCAAACAGCAGAGCAGCAAGAGAAGTGCCTGCACCTGCTCCTCTGGTTCCAGCAGTGCAGCCCAGGGAGCCCAAGCTACCAGCACAGTGTGAAACCTTCTGAGAGGCTGGAGTTATCCCTAAAAACAGCCAACAATGCCAGCTCCCAACACCCCTGCAATTACAGGCTTACCTAGCAGAGTTAGGGCTTTCACCACATGTGAAGGAGAGAAATGTATGATAACATGGAAAAATACATTTTGGAAAAAATTGAAAGCCTCTTCTATCACATTTTCACCTGGAAGTTATGTCCTTGCAGTTATACTCTTCTAGAATGAGCTTATAATGAGGGCATATGGTGCTTTTACCAAAAAAAAGCAAACAAAAAAAAACCCTTAAACACCCTAAAAAAGATTTTTAAAAAATACTAAAAAAAAAAAAATTTTAAAAAATCTTAATCTCAAAATCAAGTGCCAAATAGAAAATAGTGTTCTGCTCACTCTGGAATAAGGAAGTCTTTAGTAAAATAATTAACTGTACTTTCACATTCACCATCACCCCCCTTACCAATGGGATCAACAAGTACAATTTTGTACAACACCAATACACCTGAGAACAAATATTGAACTACAGTACAGAAATTTTTTACTTACATTTGTTCAATTTGGTGAAACTCTCTTTCTCCTTCTACGGAACAGAAGATGTATTTATACAAGGTCTCAGTAAACAATAAAAAATTTCTTGTTTAGTACATTTACTCATTGCTTAATCAGAACAAAATCATACTTTTTTATTTTATTAGTTTTCTTAAATTTCTATTCCAAATTACCTTTTTTATCTATTCAAGGGAATTACCTCCAAATTTGTGAAAAAGCTTATTTTGATTAAGTTTTATTATTCTGATTTTAATACAAATCATATTTTATATACATATATATATGTTTATACATTTCTATATTTTAAAATACAGGTAACATGCATACATGCAAATATTAAACATACGCATTTTTCCTTTGTACTTTTAAAGAAATTTCTCCCATCATGGCTACTAAGAACTGCTCCCATTCCTAAGCATACCCCCAAAAATTATAGCTTCTAAATCCCCTTGTATTGTAAGGAAAAAGGAGTCGGGACTATATCAAACCCTTTATGGATAAGTGTTCCTCAATGAAAACTCTTTGCATTTGACTCAAGATTCATGGAAAAGATTTAAAGATCTAAAATAATGCAGTGTTTTAGAAGAAAGGATTTTATTGGAAATACAGATGTGAAAATGACATTGAACTTCATACATGAAGTGTATGAACTTCATGCATGAAGTAATTACACCTTTGGCTGTAATTTCAACACAAAGCTGGAAATTATTCAAAAAAACTGCAAACCAACCAACCAAGCAACCAACAAAACCCACCAAAGCTTACCTCCACCATGTCCATTCTTTTTCGAATAAGCCTCATAAAGGAAAATAGTAGTTACGAGAATAACAACTTCAGCCACAGCTGCTAGAAAAGGTTTGAGAGGTTCCATGATGGACAGAACTCTAAGTTCAAACCTCACTTTCCTGTTCCCTAATGGAAAAGCAGCTTCACACCAATATACACCACTTTCTTTCTTGGTGATCGTGGATATGCTCAGACGAGTTCCATGGGGAGGCTGTTTCTTAATTTGAAACCTCTCTTTCCCTGAAGATGCATCAATGCGAACCTGAAAAAAACATATTGCAAGTCTTATTAATGTAATGTAAATGTGTTTAATCAAATAGTATCATCAACATACAATTCTGTATAGATATGCACAATGAGTTAGGAACAAAAAGCAGTTCTGAAGCATGATCAGCCCACCATAAAGGGATGGATTTACTTCAGCTGGACACCCTAGTTCCCTCTAGACTCATAAGAGGAAAATACAGACTTTCATGGGAAAACTGTCAGACCTGTTTTAGTTTATTTCACAGCAGATAAAAGGTACCTTGGGCTCTACTGACTCTCCAACGATAAAGGCATCCTCAGCTGCCGAATCTAATGCACAGGTTTCACCACAGCACAAAACATGCACTTTCAAGGAAGTGGAAGACAGAACTCTGCTTCACTGGGAATATGCTGATACTCTTACAAGTCAGTGCTAATCTCCAGCAGTATAAAGGAGCCAGATCTATTTGCCTCCTCTCAGTTGACAGTGCTTACCTCGGAAGAGGGCTAAAACAAAGTGTTTTAGGAAGCTATGCTTCCTAGATAGATCATAAGGCTAGGAAATAGAATTACTTGTACGTAGAGGAAGTAAAGAGTCATAAAACATCTTACAAGTGAAAACATGTCCTGCTGTAAGATTATTTTTGTATTCAGTGGTAAGATTTGACATGTACAACCAGTAGAAATACAGTAAAAACAAGCCTCTCAAGAGTCACCTGATTTGTTTATATATGAGTATGGCAGGGCCTTTTTCAAAAAGAAACATCATACAAACCAGAACCAAAAACTACAACCCTGTAACAATGAATACTTGTAAATGTCACAGACTTTTTTTCCATTTCCATACAGAGATTTATGTTACAATCAATGGAAATGCAGTTTGTAGAGCTTGCAGTAAAGAATCATTACACTTTACAAAGTATCTGTATGTATTTTTTGTCACACTGTTTTGCTTGGCCAACAGATGGAGACCTTACCAGCTGAGTTCCATTGGCTCTATACCAGTTCCAAGTTGTGGGAGTAAATTCAGTCTTACAAACCATTACAGCTTTATCTGCTTCATACACAATCACGGGTTTGTTTTTTTCTTTTCCTTCAACATTTGGTACTAAGAACAAGGAGAAAAAAGTACATCAAGTGAGAGGTACAGGTTTTGATTTGTGTTACAAAAGAATATATTTAGGTATTCATTTATAGTACTCCATTCACTTTTTCCACTTAAAACCCTCATGGATTCTATCATTGATGACATGATGAAAATGAGGAGTCATTTCAGGCTGATTATTTCAGATAATCTGTGCAGAAGACTAGAGGAATCCTGTTCTCAGTTACTGTGTGATCTTTAAAGTCGCCAATTACTACTAAACACCAAGTGAAAAAAATCAGACTGTGATTTCCACCCTTGCCCATTTCCTCTTTCCCTTCCTTGGCAGTTGCAAGCTACATACTTCAGTTCTAGTACACTAGAAAAAAACCATAATTTTCCTGCAATTTTACCTCATCTGCAGATACTGTTAGGAGTCTATTCCAGCTATGGTATGACTACATAATGGTATTTTTTTCAATAATGGTGTTTACATGATCAAAAGCTGTAGTTAGTAAGAATGTACCTAGTCAAACAGAACCCTTCAAAAAGGATGCGTCTGTCCAGACCTCTTCCTGTAAGGAGTGTTTGAGCTTGTCAGCAGTACCAGGGGATGTTGTAAAAGACACCTGTCTGAGGTGTGAACAGGTGAACATTCTCCTTTCTCTGGTGGCCAAGCTTAAGAAGGAAGTAGAAAGATCAAGGTGCATTAGAGAAAGTGAAAGGAAAATAGACTGGTGGGGGAGTTTCAACCTTCCATTCTTAAAAAAAGCCCCCCAGGAGACAGAGGATTCCCATGCCTCCCACCATAAGGCAATAGGAGGACACGTGGTGGATGAAGGAGAGTGGGAATTGGTTCCTGTTCAGAGAGGTAATAAAAATTCCAACCAACCCCCGTTGCCTACCCAGGAGCCACCTCAGAATAGGTATGAGGCCCTGGATGAGGAGGGTCAGACAGATGATACAGAAGAAAATAATCTGCCCAGTGAGCCTCTCAGTTCTAATTCTACTTTGTCTGTCGGACGGATCATTACCTCTAGTATTATAAAGAAAAGAAGGGTAGCCATGGTATGTGACTCTCTTCTGAGGGGAATAGAGGGCCTTGTGTGTAGACCAGACCCATCCCACAGGGAGGGCTGTTGCCTACCTGGGGCCCAGCTACGGGATATTACTGAGAGACTTCCTGGGCTGATTCAGCCCTCTGATCCATTGTTAATACTCCATTGTTAATACTCCAGGCTGGTAGTGATGAGATTGAAAAAAAGAGCACTAGGGCAATTAAAAGGGACTTTAGGGCACTGAGTCAAGTGGTTCACTGGGCAGGAGCACAAATGGTGTTTTGCTCAGTCCCTTTAGTGGCACAGACAAATGATGAAAGGAACAGAAGAGCCTGCATTATCAACAAGCGGCTCAAGGGCTGGTGTCATTGACAGAATTTTGTGTTTTTTTATTATGGGGCAATTTTCATGGCACCAGGCCTGGCAGAGCCAGAAGGGCTCCATCTATCTGTTAAGGGTAAAAGGATTTTAGACCATGAACTGGCAGAATTCATTAAGAGGGCTTTAAAATATATTTGAAGGGGGGAAAGGGTGCAACTGGGCTCTGCAGAAGCAAGCCAAGGGTGGTAAGCCAGTCAGGGCTGAAAGTAGCAGCCCAGCTGAAGTGCATGTACACTAATGCACACAGCATGGCTAACAAACAAGAGGAGCTGGAAGCCATGGTGCAGCAGCAGAGCTATGATGTAATCACCATCACAGAAACATGGTGGGATGACTCGCACAGCTGGAGTGCTGCAATGAATGGCTACAAGCTCTTCAGAAGAGACAGAAGAGGGAGAAGAGGTGGAGGGGTGGCCCTTTATATTAGGGAGGCTTTTGATGCTGTGGAAATTAAAACTAATGATGGTGAAGTTGAATGCCTATGGGTAAGGATTAAGGGGAAGGCCAATAAGGCAAACATCCTGGTGGGAGCCTGTTATCGACCACTGAATCGGGAAGAAGAGGTGGATAATTTACTCTACAAGCAGCTGGAAGATGTTATGGGATCACCACCCCTTGTTCTTGTAGGTGACATTAACCTACCAGATATCTGCTGAGAACTTAATATAGCAGAGAAGAAGCAGTCTAGGAGGTTCTTAAGAGTGTGTGGAGAACAACTTCTTGTCAGCTGGTGAGTGAGTCCACCAGGGGAGGGACTACAATAGATCTGCTGTTTACTAATACAGATGAACTGGTGGGAGATGTGGTGGTTAGAAGTCATCTAGGGCATAGTGACCATGAAATTATAGAGTTTTCAATATTTGGCGAAATCAGGAGGGGCACCAATAAAACTTTCACACTTGACTACCGCAGGGCAGATTTTGGCCTATTCAGGAGACTTATTCAGAGAGTTCCTTGGGAAGCAGCCCTTAAAAACAACGGAGTTCAGGAAGGGTGGGCATGCTTTAAAACAGAGTTCTTGAAGGCACAGGAACAAACTGTTCCTGTGTGCCGAAAGATGAGTCGACAAGGTAAAAGTCCAGCCTGAATGGGCAAGGAACTTATGAAGAACTAAGGAATAAAAAGAGGATGGATCATCTTTAAAGGAGGGTCAGGTACCTCAGGAAATATTTAAGGGAATCATTAGGATGCACAGGAAAAAAATTAAAGAGGCCAAAGCTCAGTTAGAACTTAACATGGCAATTTTTGTGAAGGATAATAAATGTTTTTACAACTATATTAATGGCAAAAGGAAGGGTAAAACATCTCAGTTCTCTACTGGGTGCAGAAGGGAATTTAGTGACTGCAGATGTGGAGAAGACTGGAAGCTGACCAATGTGGCCATTTACAGGAAGGGTAGGAAGAAGGATCCTGAACATTACAGGCCAGTCAGTCAAACCTCGGTACCCGGTAAGGTCATGGAACAGTTTATTTTGAGTGCCATCACACAGCACTTAAAGGATGGCTGAGGGATAAGACCTAGCCAGCACAGGTTTAGGAGGGGTAGGTCATATTTGACCAACCTGATCTCCTTTTATGGCCAGGTAACCCGCCTGGCAGATGCAGGAAAGGCTGTGGATGTTGTCTATTTGGACTTCAGCAAGGCCTTTGACACTGTTTCCCACAGTAAACTCCTGGAAAAGCTGGCAGCTCACAGCTTGGACAGGTGCACTCTTCACTGGGTTAAGAACTGGCTGGATGGCTGAGCCCAGAGAGTGGTGGTGAAAGGTGCTGCACCCAGTTGGCGGCCAGGCACTAGTGCTGTCCCTCAGGGATCTGTGCTGGGGCCACTTTTGTTTAATATTTTTACTGATGACATAGATGAAGGTATGGGGTCTACTATTAGTAAATTTGCAGATGACACCAAGCTGAGGGCATGTGTCAATCTGTTGGAAGGTAGGAAAACTCTGCAAAGAGACTTGGAACGACTGGATAGATAGGCAGAGTCCAGTAACCTGAACTTCAATAAGTCCAAGTGCCAAGTCCTGCATTTTGGCCACAACAACTCCCTTCAACACTATAGGCTGGGGACAGTGTGGCTGGACAGTGCTCAGGGAGAAAGGGACCTGGGGGTACTGGTCGACAGCCGATTGAGTATGTGCCAGCAGTGTGCCCTGGTGGCCAAGAAGGCCATCAGCATCCTGGCCTGTACTAGAAATAGTGTGGCCAGCAAGACCAGGGAAGTCATTCTTCCCCTGTAATCAGCACTGGTGAGGCTGCATCTCATGTACTGTGTCCAGTTCTGGGCTCCTCAGTTCAGGAACGACATTGAGACACTTGAACATGTCCAAAGGAGGACAACGAGGCTGGTGAAGGGTTTGGAACACAAGCCCTATGAGGAACGGCTGAGGGAGCTGGGGTTGTTTAGCCTGGAGGAAAGAAGACTCAGAGGTGACCTTATCACTCTCTACAACTACCTGAGGGGTGGTTGTAAAGAGGTGGGGGTTGGTCTCTTTTTCCAGGCAGCAACTGACAGAACAAGAGGACACAGTCTCAGGCTGCACCAAGGGAAATTTAAGTTGGATGGTAGGAAGAAGTTTTTTACTGAAAGAGTGATAAAGTTCTGGAATCGTCTGCCCAGAGAGGTGGTGGAGTCACCAGCCCTGGATGTGTTTAAAAGATTTGATGTGGCACTCAGTGCCATGGCTTAGTAGAGGTGGTTTCAGGGCATGGGTTGGACTCTGGCCTTGAAGGTCTCTTCCAAACCAGTGATTGTGCATCTAGCAAGTTGCATATATAGAGAACTTTACTGTAACTAAGAAAAAACTGCGGATTGATATAGGATTTGTAGTTACAAACATTTTCTGAGCTGAAGCAATGACTTTTGGGTGCATGCCAACAAAAAGGACTTTTGCTCCTGTCTTACTGAGGACAGAATAGAGCCAACAAGAAACAAGACAACAGTAACTTCAGAGCTTGTCCTAGCCATTGTAACAGCAGGTGCCCCACAAGCTTCCTTTCCATGTGCTCAGAAAGGCTACTGAATGCACTGGGACTATCCCACAGATGCTGTCACGTCTTAACAAATACATTATGATGAAGCATGTATTTCCCCTTGCCCCTCCTTTCCCTCTATGAGGATGTTTACCAATATGTTTTCCTCAGATCCATTTATTTTAAATTTTACTTCATGTTTCATTGCTCTACTTTGTAAGTACAGATCCAGGACATACTTTAGATTCTACTGATCCCACAAGACTAAACAGACCAAGTACTTCCTTTCAGCAGTTATGATGAACAATTTGATACACACTAAGTTTGTTCTTGCCCTCTCCCCTTCTTGACGTGCTAAGCACAAATTATTTTTTTCCCAAATAAGTCCACTTCTCATGTGTATTCAAACTTAAGTTTCCTGTCCAGGAACACATATGAAACCAATTTGTTAATAAGAATATTGTTTCCAGTCTCAGAATTTGCTGCACCATACATCAAGACTTTACTAGTGAAGTTCTCTCACTCCATGTGTATGTTTTCATCACCAAACACTATCTTTCTGAAGAGTACTGGCAGAGTATCTTCTTCGCTGTCATTAAAAGGGATGAGCTCACTAATTACTGCTGCAATCTCCCCTGCAATTTAGAGAAGAGGAAACGAGCAGGCTGGGACAAAACACCTGATATGCTCAGCACAACAAGCTTACGTGGCAGTCAAAGAGATTCATCCATGCTGATCAGTGGCAAAGCAAAGCTACAGGCATGCCAGTAATACACATGACATTACCAATGATTAAGGATATGAATATCCACTTTGAGTGCTGGGATCTGGCTCTGTAACAGTTGTTAATATTTGAATGCAGGCAAGGATTGTCACAGGTACTTTTACAAGTAGATCACACCAAATTTGGCGACAAAATACTCCTGATGCACAAACAAAGCTGAAGCCAACTTTTGATGAGACAAACAAATAGGTGTCAGCACCTGCATGTATACCGGTCAGATTTCCACACTGCTTTAAAAACTAGAGCTATTTCACAGTGCACATACCTCAGAAGCTGCTTAAGGGTCCCTGAACAAAGGGCAAAAAAATTAATCTATTCTACCCTTTTAGAACCTAGCAGCACTTCACAGCATTTCATAACATCCATGAACATACTTTGTATTTACTAACTTGAGCTTCCTACAAGTATTTCATTGTTTTCTGCAAACCTGAGTAAAAACAAACCTCCTCAATATCTGAGGGGTTATGCCAGGCCAGGAACCAGGGGGGAAGGAGAGGAGAGGTAACACATCCAATAATCCCAAACTGCCTAATGGAAAAGCTATTGCAGTTAGTTACAGCAGTGATGACTTCAGCCACTAAGTCTATACCAACATATTACTCATCTTTCAGCCTGAGAATCGTTCTTCCTGCATTACTGACTGGAAGATTCAAGGACTTCTCTTTCCTTCACTCTTGTATTAATCTTAAAAACCATCAAGCCAGTACTTTTTATGGCAGCAGAAGTGGCAGCATTCAACCATCGTGAAGCAATTCTCCCATCTTCTTATAATAAATCAACCAGTCCTATGCACTGTTCTGGAAAAGATGACTTTCCAATTGAGTCATTGCTGCCCTTACTGTAATAGTTATTGTGTACTTACAGAAAAAAAAAAAAAGGTCTCCTTGGACTTTTTTCCATCTACACAGACTTGGTTAGCCATTCAACTAAACCTTACCCACATGCTGACAAGAAAAATACATAATTATTTTTTAGAGATTAAAAGGCCTGAATAAACTACATTTTTGTCTTTATTCAGTACTGCAAGCTAGTCTCTCCTGGCTGAAGGTCTGAAAGCAGGTATCAACATTTGATATTTGAACCCAACCAAGTCTCCTCAAGTCCTATTACCAGATATCCCACTGAACAAAGGCATCTTGCAGCTGCAGAATTTGGGAGCCCCACTGGTTAATTTAGGTGAGGTTAGGGTAATGATTTGAAGAGTTAGAGTTTCTCAGAGCCTGGGTTCAGGGAGAATGTCTCATCCATCAGCCTTCACAGATTAAATGCTTGCCTTGCTCTTTGCAAAATTTGGATGGTGAGACCAGAGAAGGTAGTAACCCCCATTAGAGTTATTCATCAGATCAGCAGCTTGATTAAGTTTCATTTCCATACAACTTCCATACAACTGATGGAAGTTGTATGGAAATACAATACTTTCCAGGGTAACACTATTGGAAAAGAGAACACAAAACAGAAGGAAGGGCACTCATACTGCCCAATGAAGCATACTAATTGTTCATCTAAGTGCTATTCTTATACTATTACAGAATAAAAGACACCCTAAAAGAATAATATAGTGTTTCAGAAAAACAAATGAAGTTTTAAAAATCCTGCCTCTATTTTAACCATCCTTACTTCACTTTTAACACCAAACCTCATACCAAACTTTCAAATTTTTGGCTCTGCTTTTTGAAGAAATTTATCTGAGACAGCATCCTTAATTCTCATGCCCCAGAAAGTGAAAAGGATTCACTTCCGCTGTAGAGATGGAAGGAGAAATCAGTTTGTCAATAAGGGTAAAAAAGTAGACTTGTACACTCTTTTGGTTATTAGAAATTTTTTTAAAAGGCTTTTAGTTTTTGGTTCAAAATTCTTCCCTCCATGCTACAGAAATTACGTTGACAGTTACTCACTTAGCCTGACTATATTAGCCATTATTTATCAAATTAAGTTGCAATTTCCATACTATTCATAAAGAATACTAATACAGCTTTGTAGTGGTCAGCTGAAACAAAAATTTAAAATAAAGACAAATTAATTAAATTACCTTCTAAATGAAACGTAGCAGTCACTTCTACATGAGCTTTCAGAATACAAATGTAATCTCCCAGCTGACTGCTATCTGAGACTGTCACTCTTAAAAAGAAAAAAAAAATAAATCACCAATTTGTTTTTTTGTGTGTATTTTCTTTGTGTACTACTACAAATGACTGCTAACCAGCATTCTAAAGAAAACAGAAAGGATTAGTAACGGAGCAGAGAACATACCATCACCAAAACACCAGGATTCAGGTTTAGTGCAATGCAGAAAGAGCATAACATTTTTAAGAAGACAGAAGAGCACAAGCATACCTCAGAAAATAAATACCATTTTCACCCTTCGTGCTAATGGAAGGCCACCTTTAAGCAGCATTACCTACAAGTTACCAAATTAGACATGGGTTCACCCTGTGAACTATGAAGCAAATCCTATGCAGGGCTTTAGGAAGAACAAACCATTTAAGTAACCTCTTCCAACACAAAAAATAGTTTTAAAGAGTTTCCATCTAACCAAGTCCAGCATCCTCTCCCCTGGCAAACTATATGTTTTACTGGCACTTTGAAAAAAATTTACATGGCTGTGTATATGGATTTTCTGTGTGTATCAGGGAAGTGACAGTTATGTTCTCATCATACTTTATACAACAGAAATTTGATATAAGTATTACTGCTGTTAAAGCTATACAGAAATCAACTAGAGACCAACCAGTTAAAATATGTAAATGGCCTAATTCTAAAGAACAATAATAAACTGTATCAATTGCAGAATGGTTTCTACAATGCTTTGAGTTTCTGTAGAGGTCTGAAATACTTAAGAAAACCTTCGAAGCATCTTTACTGTAAATCACTTCTATCTTTTGTTAATTATGAAGGGAAGAAAAAGGCCGTTGATGCCTTCCAGACTTCTGCAAAGCAGCAATGTTTCCACCAAAGAGGTGGAAAAAAACCATGCGGAAAATGAGGACATGGAAAGAGAAATTGCTAAAATATTTTAATCTCAGACTGATTATTATTTTACACACTGAACAAGACTACTGCACTTCAAGGAACTGTTTCTTTATTCTATGTTCATTGAAAAAAAACAACTTTGACTTTCAAGCACTAGAGGAAGAATAGGAGCTGCTCCTCCAGGCTTGAGGTACCTGCAACCTTTCTCCTTTCCTGCAGCTTTAGTATGTTGATTAATCTTTCCATCTGGCCTCCTTCCAATATATGCATTACTAGTATTGGGCAGTGTATATAAACATGGTAACTCATTAGAATCTGCACATCACAGTGTAAAGAATGTTACTTACTCAATACTCCAGCTGTTTGAAGTTTTGGTGGTGTGACTGATTGTTTCACTTCCTTTTTTCCAAGTCACTTGAGGATTTTTCAAAGGAGAATGCTCATCTAATTTGCATATAAGTTCAACTTTAGTTGCACTGGGCAAAAAGACACTTCTTTCCAGCTGAGTGTGAGACACATCTATAAGAAGTTTAAAAGCATTTAATGAAAAAACAAATTCCCTCATTCTGTGCAAAAAAAATTCAAAGGTTGTGTTTACATATAGAGGACTACAGGTGGATAAAGGTGCTCTTTAAACTCCCCAGGGCAAAAAAACCCCTGTAAAACCAGAGTTTCACAGCAGTTTTCCTAAGTCATTAATGAGTTAAAATAGATATCCTTTACAAAAATAACACACTCCACTTTGTATGTAAACTTCCTAGAGGGCTCTAACACAGAAGCATAAATACTCATTTCACTGAAAGCAATACCGATTTAAGAGAGACAAACTTTCACATGATTTAATCCAAATGAAACATGTTAAGCACTTAGCATGTATATAGAAAGTTACAATATTAATTTCAAGTAAAAGTAAGACAAATATCTATAACCATCTGAATTTTAGCCAGTTGCTGATTTTTGTGATACTGTGAGATCACGGGTATGTCTTATCGTAAGGGAATCTGTTGATAAAATCCACAACCTTAACATTGTTGGATTAGGCCTTTCATGTTAGTTACTCAAATTGACATCAAATTATCTTAAACCCGTTTAGGGCTGCCTCTGCCTTCCTGGAAAGTTAACAGAATTACAATGGGAGAATATTCCGATACAGTAGAAAAACCTGTCAGTTTTTTGCTTTTCATGAGCAGAAAATAAACATATTCAAAAATTAGATATCAATAACAAGTATCTTTTCTTTTATAAGAAAACACTTTAGATAGTTAGCACTGGCATTTTATTTCATAACTGGCCTTTTCTGTCATGCCTTCCAGACAGAAGTGTGGTTATTCACCTGAATACTCCAACAAAATTTATTCATCCCTCACTTCAATCCTAGACCTACCCGGTAGTATTTGGTGGTCAAAAACCTGCAGTTGTATTGCACAACTCACACTCTTTCCAAGAGGATATGAGGTTTTAAAGCACAGCTCCCTGACATAGTAATGAAGTCATACCAAAGCAGCAGCAAAGCCTCACTGAAGTGAAAACACCAGACACAGAATAAGTGGACTATACTGGGTTTGGCAGAGACATTTACAACCTGAAGAACAGCATGTCCAGAACTGCAAGTCCCAGCCAAAATACTTCAGATCTGTTAAACTGGAGATACTTAGAAGTACAACACCTCAGTCTTCCATTGCAGAGCAAAGTCAGTGACTGAAACTCATTTATTAGAGATATTAGGCCAATAAATGAGCCAACCATAACTCAGCGTGTTGAGGTTGTTTATGGTCACAGTAGCTTAACAAATGGAATTGGTTCCACAGCAGCAAAAGTTTTACAGTCAGACTAATTACACCAACTAAAAGTAGTATCTGTCCCTTTCGCAATTATCTTAAAATCAAATCCATCCTTTAAATGAATGGAACATAAAACCTGATGATGTTGAAGATTAACCAATAGCAAGACTGATGGCTGGGGCATCCCTGTACCAAGAGTGCACATACCACAACAGGAAATGCACAGTACATTGTTTCCTGCTAGAATAAAATGCAGCATAAATGCTGCAAAATTATATCATTAAAATATCACAACAGTACTTTGCAAATCTTCCAGAGATACTTCAGTTAGACCACTTTTTCCAGATATTCAAGAAATTAATTCCAGAATATTATTTGGCAACTGGAAACTTCACATGTACTTTACAAAGTTTTGTTTTTCCCGTTCTCCATGTTTTAACTCCTGCAATGTTGCTAAACTAATGCCTGCTGTTTAGCATGTACCCTAGCTTAGACAGTTCCTCTAAATGGATTCACTAGTGCCAAAAAACTATTCACTTCAATTTATTTGGACAAAGAGAGTTACGAATTGGTTTTACTTATAGTTTTCATAAAAATAGGAATCTAATTCTCCACTGCAGAACAGTTATTATTAAAACACAATAGTTAATAACATAAATGTATTTATCTTTTATTGAGCTCATCACATGCTCACTGCGAACATCTTCACTTTATCAAGAACTTGCCATTCTAGATGCTTCTACAACTCATACAAATGATTGCATGTACTCACATTCAATATAAAATAATTGGAAGACAAAAAAAATAACACACTCACGAGATATGACTATCTCATACTGTGAGACTTGTTTGCTTGCTGGCTTGAGCCCTTCTGTGGCAATATCAGGACCTAACAGGTTTTGGAGGAAAATAAAGTTATGTTACCCTATATAAGTAATCACACAGCAGTATCAATATGGTATTACAATTATTAATGATAACAATCTTAGAGAGAGAAAACAGACCTTTCCAAAAGCTGACTACTGTGGAGATCCTTTTATAGAGCTGTGCTAGCAGCCATAATCTCAAAGCAGCAGTGCTTTGGAGTTGCTGTTACAGCAATTATGCTCTTACATAGCAGTTTCTAGCTTTATTGTAATGTTGCAATTGTGAATGTCAATAGCCTAAAAGTGTCATAGTTATTTCACAGCCCAATTCAATAAGTCACCTACAGCTTTCATATAGGACTACATCAATGTTTAATAGTCCAGGGAAAAGTAGTAAGTTTTACAAAAACTTTTTAAAAACCCAAACACCAAAACAAACAAATAAAAAACCAACCAAAAAAGACCCCTAAAAAATCCCAGAATAAAACCAAAAAAACCCAAACAAAAAAAATATAAAAAAACCAACCAAAAAAACCAACAAAAACAAAAAACCCCACCAAAAACCAAAACAAATCACCACACTGAAAAAAAAAAAAACCAAAACAAAAGAGAAAAAAAACCACCCACACCAAAAGCTAACAAAAAAACCCCCAGAACAACAGAATGCTGCCATTCCCAAAGCCACTACAAACTACCAACACAGCGAGGAAGTCAGAGGTAGACTATCGAATCTAGGTACTGCTTTAATGAATGCAGAGGCAAGAACTCCTTGCGATCCACTACAAAATGGTCAAACACCCTCACTGCTCCTTAAAATTCTTGATATATAGCAGGTAATGCCCTTAAATAAAGAAAGGATATCAACACTATCAACAGTATCAACATCATATGCCTGAATAAAAAAAATATTCTTTTCCTTTTGTGAGCAAAACCTACATTTACAAGGTGTAATATGGCCACCAAAATTCCCTTTTGGTAGAGCTGTGGATCATATACTTTTCAGCGAGTATGAGATATTTTATAAAGCTCCACAAAGCTTGATACAGCGACTCTAAGCACAGTCTGTTCCCATCACTTGTTCTCATGCATTTCAAGAGCAGAGAAAGAAAGCAAATTAATAAGCTACAGCTCTGACAGATGTAGCCCAGCAACAACAATCGTCTTTTAGTTAAGATGAACCAGAAGAAACAGGTTTCACCGCCATGACCCCAATAGATAAACTAAATGTTTTAAGTCACATGTGCTTTTACATGCTTGGAAGGTAATTTTATTGTCAGATATTTCATAATGCATTGCAGAAATACATGAACAGTAATTAGAGACTGACTCTGCCTAGTTGCACAACAGAAGAGAAAATTATTCTAGTTTTTGTAGAAGGAAAGGGGCTTGATTATCTCTCCTGTTCATGAATTGCAAAGATTCCCAACCACAATTGCGAGGATAGGGGAATTGGTCTACAGCTTTAGTCTTCTCACTGAGAGATGCACTAGGCGGCCAAATTGATCACTGTGCAGTAGAAACAGCATCTCTGAAAGCCTAAATCTCGTCCAAATTACTCCTTCTCTTCCCTTGCATAAAATACTTAACTCTCAGGTAAAGCTCTTAAACACATGCCTCTGAGCTACAGATGACAAGATACAGCTGTGATGAAGGAGGCCCCTGCTAGGGGTTCGCATCTAGAGGCATAGGCAGAGTTGCCACAAGCCTTTCAAGTTGTTGGCCAGTTTCAGAAAACATCCTGTCAAGCTCACAGCATAAGGAATTCTGTGCCACAGGCAATCAACCTTCTGCCTGGCTTGCTCCATCTGCATTTTGATACTTTCCCTCAAGCTTCAACCAGTTTAAATAAAAATAAACCTGTATATTAACACGGTTGGTATGGAAGAACAGAGTTTCAGGCTATTCCATTTGGTGCTGTTGACAGACTGTTGTGGTAGTATAAAATGGCTTTTTAAGCAGAGATATCAAAGCTGCATCTAAGCAGTAGAGAGTAAATCCTATTGCTCTAGACAAGAACACAAAAAGCCTTGATCTCTGCCCCCCTGGAGAAGCAAACTAGTCCAAGTGTTTACCCAGGAAATAATATGTCAAGGCTGAAAAGTTCTGGCAGATCTTAGCCTGCCTATGTGCACAAACACTCAGACAGCATGCCAGGGCTGTCACGGATCACCTGAATTTATGTCAGCCTAGTACATGCATCACCTGCTTTTTCACCAAAATCCCTCACTTTGATACATTCAGAAGGCACCAGTGCCAGTTCATATGATAGATCCAGCCACAAAAAAACTAGACAGCTTTTAAAGTGTCTTGCACACAAACAGGATTTTCACACTCAATTTCCTCCTCAATTCACATATCAAGTGAAAATACATATTCAGGTGAGGTCATATTATATGAAACACTTCCTACCTTTCACGTATGTCTGCATGTGCTTATGTATGTAGAAAGTTATTGCACTCCTAGTTCTCACATTGTGTCAAAAAGCTCTCAAAATAAACACCAGATAAATATCATTACCTTAAAAAAACCCCAACTTGTAGATGAAATACCTTGCCAGAACATGATTAGGTTCATATATAAATATAACTTAGCTCATGTCTGACTTGCACTAATCAACATAAGCTTTGGGACAGTGCTGAAATTCTGATTTTCTAATCTTTATGGAGAAAGTATTGGTAGAATAAACAATCATTGGTTTCTTGTCCCGCCTGGAACTTATTCTCTGCTCCCTGTCAAAACTACAATTCAAGTATAAAGGATAACAGACAGTTTTGATGCAGCCATAATTAAGATAACAGATAGATGAAGCTAGCAGGCACAGGGATGCAAGGGTATTATACCTTTCACTAACATACAGGCATATGGAGCTCTCATATTAAAAATTATCAGGTCTAAAGGCTAAAACACAACCTCCCTGCAGTCGTTACTAGTTTGGGCACTGCCCAAGCTCCAGGGTCACTGCCTGGTTTTATGGTATATATCCCTAAGGGCAACAGGTCATACAACTGGCAGTTGCATAGCATTTTCCAGTCCTGGAGAGAATTATGGCACTCAAGCTCTTGCAGTGGCATTAAAAGGCCTAGATGGTATATCTACTTCTACTTCTTCAAAGAAGTCAAAAGCTTGTTTCAAGAGAGTTGAGTCTGAAAATGTAAACTCTGTATCATAAACAACAGGAAAAAATATTATAGGTGTACTGAAATAAAACCATTACCAGGTGATTCAGTAAATCCAGCTTGCATTGTAGTCAAGGAATTCACCTCAGTCTGAGTGGAATCTTGTGTTGTCATAGCTGGAGGTAAAAAGACAAAAAAAAAATTAAAGAAATTTTGAGTTAGAAAAAGCTAGTTCATGAAAATAATTCCAGCTGAATGTCCTCACCTCAGTCTTTCTCCTCCATTTTTTCCCCAAGTTCTGAGCATACACATTAAAAAATGAGCAAGAACTGTTTTTCATCAGTTCTTCAGCTCACTTTAGGCAATAAGATATTGAAGAACAGAGGCAATATTTATTTGATCTGCAATTTCTGTACAGAGTTCTTCTCCGGTAGTTAGCCTACAGCCGGGCAAAGTCATTCTTCAGAAAGTTCCAGCAACTTTATAAACTGCACTCAAATCCTGTCTTGTTCATGGCCTTAAAACACCACTGACAGTAGTCAATTATTTTTAACACAGATTAGCAGATTTTTCCAATAGAAAAAGGACTTCATTACAACCTTACAAATCTAGTGTGATGCAACAAACAAACCTCCTCTCCCTCCATTAGCACCTAAGGAAGCAAAAGAAAAGATATCTGTATCAAACATTAACGTCAGCATCTAATATTAATAATTATTTCCATTTTCCTTAATACCACTGCAAATCTGATCCTCTTCCTATCATGCAGTTTTTACAAGAAAAAGTTAAGACTGTAGTTTGCTTTATGCTATTGACTGGCAAAAGAACAGCAAAGGAAGAGGCAGAAGACTTGCTCAGTAGCTGTTTTCTACTAAGAACTCAAGATACCTAGATATTTTAGAAGAATGGAAACGTTTTCTCATTCCTTTCTATTTCCACATTTGGGTGACAGAACTAGTGTTTATTTTGTACTATCTTCACTGACAAAGGTATTCCAGGACATATTCTACTGTCATTGCACCCAGAGAAAGTGATTCAGCTATTAGTCACATGAAGAAAAAAATGACATGTGTTTTGCATTTGTAATTAAAGTCTTGGCGTGGGGGGGAATTGGGATGATGAACTCTTCTGGACATCCAAGACAGCAAACATGCACAGATGACAGAATATTCTGAATTGGAAGGGACCCACAAGGATCCAGTCCAATTCTTAAGTTAACAGTCAAAAGTATTTTAAGTGCATTCAAACTTGAGAAGTGCATGCCTTCAGCAGAAGGCGAAGCACTGTCATTTCCTATAGATAAACACTACTAATACTCCTATCCCATTTCAGCACCTATAGGCATAGACATCCTATAGATTCTCCCATTGGCACCTCCAGCATACACTTACTCCATCACAGTCATGCCTGGCTTGTACCATCTGCTATCTCAATCTGCCCATCATACTTCAACCAGTTTGGATCAAGAGTAAAACACGGTAGTCAAAAGATACAATTTAAAAATTAAGCATTAGTGATTCTTAACAGCCCTTTTATTTTTCTATACTTTTTCATATCAGTCCATGGGTCCCATGCCAGCTCTCCCCTCCCAGCCCTTACCCTAAGAAAAAACCTTAAGAAATCTGCAATGAGGATGTGCTGGCTTATGACCCAGACAGTCATTAAGTTTTATTCTTTGCTTGACAGAAGTATTGAGCAGGGAGACCTATTATTTTTCTGCTATTCACAGTAAAACTGAAGATAGGTCCACAAATTTTTGTATCTGCAGCATCTTGAGGCATTCTAAGTATGTCATGGATCACCTGCATATTAATTAAAATCCCCAAAGATGATAAATTTAAAAGGTGCCAGTGCCAAGCTGTATAGCAGCTCTGTTATCTCTCTGCAATGAAGGCAGATAACCTGCAATGTGGTTTGCATACTAAGAGAGTTCTCATCTTGGCTTTCTTCCTTGATTCATGTATCAAGTGAAAGCAGTCAAGTAGCGCTATTTTTTGTCGCCACTACTTCCAGATCTTTCATCTTATCTGTCCACACGTCAAACTACATAGAACACAGATAACATTGCACCACTCTCTTCTTCTCATATATACTTGGTGAACAGCACTGGAGATCAAGATGAGCCAGCACTGCATGACTAGCGTCATCCACCCAGGCAATGATGTAAGCAAGTCACGTGGAGTAACTTCTCAAACTATTGAGTCATGGCTGCATGCCTTAGCTTATAATTGTTTTGCATTAGATTTAATCAATAGTGTGGTAGCTTGTACAGTTCTCATTTCCGTGATTTCCAAGCAGGCAGGAATAGACAAGAGTATTATGTCACTAATTTAGTTTTGTACCTCTGCTTCATATGGCAGCCAGTATTTTGGGGGGAAAAAAATATGGTTGTACCATGCTTGTTATCACCAGAACAATTTCAGGCTTAAAAAATCTATTTGCCGTCTTTCAGCTAGAAAAGCAGCTGAGAAAGTAAAGGTTGAAATACATTTTAACATCTTTATTTTACTGTTTAATTTAATATCAATCTAATCTATTGATTTAATATTAATCTTTTTAAGTTCACAAGCTACTGAAGTAGCATCCAAAACCAGCATCCAGAACCTCCTAATGCCCCAGAGACACCACAGGATCAACACTAAGGCTATTCAAACGTCCTGATTAAAGGCCTTCCCTCAGGTCAGACTAGAAAAACCCAACCCAGAAGCAAAGCTTCTAAGGAAGGAGGCGTGTTCTACACTCATAGGTCCTTTATTTCGTCAGGACCAGAAGCTGAGAGATGAGATGTGGTGGGATTGCTTTTCCTAAATCGATCTGGCAGTGCTTGCTGCAACTAGACAACCACAAAGGTGACCAAACAAAGCAGCAAGCTCTGAACAACAATGCTGTGACACACAGTTAGAAATTACCTTTAACTCAATGCAAAGTAACAGCAATAGTTTAGATTTTTGCAAAACAATTAACTAAACAGTTATGTGACTAAGATATGGACAACAAAATAAATATATTCTTCAAGATATTATCTCAAAATAAAAAATCTAATAGGACTTTTGGAGCATCCGCCTGATCAGCTGCAGACTATGTAACCCATCTTTCTGCAACTCAGTGCTTGTGTAGTGCTCCCTCTGCTTACTTTTACTGCAAACATTTTCTCTTGGTTGAAGAACCCTCACATCTCTAAAACACACACAGTTTCTGGACTTCATTGGAAAACAGTTTTTAGTTCTTCTCCCTCCAGGTGACATGAAATTCCCTTTGCTGCAGCTGTGTAGATAGTTCCTGTGCTCAACTACCTTTATACAAATTTAGTTAACAACCAGTGGAAGAATAAACTACTTTTTTTTTCATTTGAATAATCATGGAAATCACAGTATGACGCCTCCCTATCTGGTTTATAGAGCTATAAAAACATTTAATAGCAGTCAGGAAAGAAACAGCTTCACTCAATACAGATGGAAAGTACTAGAACTAGTGGATTATTTCTGATATCTGCTCAAAATGACACATGATATCTATCACTTTAGGAAGATGGTAGATTTGTCAAAATTTTGGATGCACAAATGGGGTTTTGCTGTTTGATTCATTTGGGGTTTTTTCATGAGAGGCTTTCATTTCACCAATGGCTTTACATAAAATTGCTTCAGCAACCATCAGCTATGGTTTCTGCCTGTAACAGCCATCAAAAATAAATACCAATTAGCCACATGCTGACTCTCACATTCCTACAAATATCAGAGCATTTACACTCAAAAAACTTCTCAATTAAGTAAATTGTTAGAAAGGACTTCAAGTTGTGTGTGTACATAAATACATACATATTTTAAAGAAGAATTAACTACAAAGTAGATTTTTCTCTGTGTGCTTACATAAATATGCATTTTAAGCAACACTCGAGAAGGGCAATGTTTCCTTTCTCATTGTGTGAAACTACTAGAAATTTTACAGAAGCTACCATCACCTAAGGAGGAGCACTGCTCCTCTTGGTACTAGGTAGAGCAACAGAGGCAGAAGAAAATACAACTGCTTACATTTCACACACTGAAAATGCAGCTAAACCACAGTGAACTGAAGTCACAGCACTGATGTTCACATACGAGTATGTGCTCTCATAAGAGTATGTGTGTGCACATGTATACAGGACACAACCAAGCCTCGGCAAGACATGCTCTAAAAATCTCACCCTACACAGCAAACATCAGCAATCTAATAATTCCTTCTATCACCACTCTCTACTATCCTACGATGCCTCAAATTAAAAAAATTAAAAAACACACAAACAAAAACCCAACCAACCAACCAAAAAAACCAACAAAGGATTAACAAGAATCCACTAGTTTTAGAAATAGGATCGTATTTCCTGAGAAGCAGCTGGCCTGCTCCTGAACTGCTGAAAGCCACTAGAGGAGGAACCGGACACAGAAGGCTCAAGTCACTCTTTCTCCATGGATTTGAAATGCTACATGTAAAACCAAAATTTTTAACCCTCACAACCCACTAGGAGCAGTTATTTTAGTAATGTAATATATCAATCTGTGTGCCTTCCCCCACCCCCCCTCCTCCCCCAGGATTTAAACGCTTCACTCAGTAAGGACAGGACAGCAATAAGACAGAACACCTCGTTTGCCCAGTCCTGCACCTGTGAGCTAACAAACCCTCCCGTGGGTGAGGGAGGGAGTACGGAGGCCACGGGACGGCTCCCGGCGATGCGGCTCAGCCCTTGTGCCGGTGCCGGGGGACGGCAGAGCAGCTTCCCGCTGCCCCACGAGCACCCCGAACGCTGAGGGACACAGCGGCGCCGGCGACGCTCGGGGCCGCTGAGAAGAGTCGCCTCAGCCGCTCCCACAGGCACAGCCGAAATGCGGCCGCCGTGCGGGGCAGCGATACATCCCCCCGAGAGCCGGGGGGATGCTGCGCAGCAGGGAGGACCTTTGCTCCCAGGCGGTGCTCCGGTCCACCTCGCTCCGGCCCGCCCGGCACGGAGGGCGGAGGGGGCCCGGCCCGGGGAGAGTTTACGTTTACCTGCAGGGCTCCCGCCCGAGAGGCTGGTGCAGAGCAGGAGCAGCAGCAGCAGCAGCCGCCGCCCCGCGAAGGCGGCAGGCATGGTGCCCCCGCCGCGCTCACTCCTCTGGCTCGGCCCGGCTTCGCACCCGCGGGCTGCACCGCCTGAGGAAGCCTCAAGCGGGGCGGAGCTGCTCTGCAGGAGAGCCGGCTCCTCCAGCAACGACGGGGTCAAAAGCAAAGCAAACCTGCCCCAAATTCACTGACAGGAAAAAAGAGGCCACAAAACCGCCGAGAAGGCGCTGATGCCGTGACCGTTCCCCTCAGCGTGAGGATGTGCTCCGCGGTGGGCCCGCCGCGCTTTATGTGGCGGAGGAAGGGCGGGGGCGCGCACCGGTGGCTAATTGGACCGAGGCCCTGGCGCCTGAGCCTCCCGGGAGACCCCCGGGGCAGCGAGAGGCTGGCGGGGCAGGTAGGGACACTGGCTCGGGACTTGTTTTAGGCCCACAGGGGCAGCGGCTGCAGGAGCACCTGGGCTGGAGCAACTGTCGGCGGCAAACGGCTGTGGCAGGGCTTGCCCCGAGCAGATTGCTTGAGGCAGAGCCAGGCTGTCGCTGCCCTTTGGCTGCTGATCTGCCGGAGAGCCCAGCTTCGAGGGTCATTGGCTCCGGGGCAGCTGGGTTATACTGTATGGGAGCTGCAGCTCCTTTGCATCCCTTTTTCTAAAGCTCCCACCTTGTACAGCAGTGCCCAGAGAACCATTTCTAGCAAAAGTTTCTTAGGTTTTTCATTATGGCTGAGTGAAATTGTTTACACTCTTTTTCCTGTATTTATGTGTACTCACCTAGTAAATGCACTCATATATGTATATGTGTGTGTATATATATATGCATTATATGCATTTCCGTTTGTTTCTTGGTAAATGAATTCTGATAGCGCAAAATGGAATCTGGCAAGGTGGCCTTCTCTGAAAGAATAATACCCCATTTGTGATGAGATACTTAATGATTCTTCCTTCTTGTCAATTTCAGCTGATGCAAAGATTGAGTTGTGCAAAAAGTTTGTATCGATGGAGAAGGGTCACTGCAAATTAGGCTTTACATCATTTTAGCTCTCCATGCTGGCAGAGCTGGAGGAGTTTATGCAGAGTAAATGCCCTGTGCACAGATTTTCCAGCATTGCACGTGTTCATGCTTCCAGCCGTATTTTCCAATACCAGTACAGCGTTCTTCAGAATAAAATTTTCTTTCATAAAACTCTCAGTAAATACACGTAATAGCAAAAGACTGGGAACTGGACTTTCGTTAGGGCCTTTCTGTGTGTGTTCCAGGAGTACTCAGGATACAATGTGCTGTAAAGGAGAGATTGAGGCCCCCATGTTTGTTAATCTGCCAGCCTGCTAAAACTGCACAGAGCAATGGGATTCAGGGACAGAATCCAATTCAGATAAAGCTGTTTAGGAATGGTAGATGATCTTCAGCTTTTAATAGGAAAAAAATTGGCTGGCAGTTGAAAGCTGTTTTATCTGAACCAGTTAGGCTTGAAGAGACTTATCTCTTGGGGGTGGGGGAGGGTGAGGAAAAGGAGAGAAAAGAGAAGGACTGGAGAAGGATAGGCAGAGGAGAGAGGAGTGTCAACTGCCTGAAGATAAGGAAGGGATCGGTTTATAGTTACAGGTAGCTCTCCCTGGAATGGGTGAGGGGAAAACTTTATATTTACTTTGTTTTAGTGGTTGGGTATGCTGCACCTTTTGGTGAGATGGCTTCTATCCCCCTGGAATCCGTGTGGATTGCCTAGTTGGTGGCAAGTCTGTGTAGAAATCTATGACTGTACACACACTGCCAGCTGCCACAAATGGATCTGCTAGAGCAGTCCCATCTAGGACCTAGCTGTAGCTTTGTCAGTTCTTGCTCAGTGGAAACTGTAGTGGTTCTGATGGAGACAATTTGTTTTGAGTGACTTGGTGTTTAGTGCTGTGTA
Source organism: Lichenostomus cassidix (assembly GCF_008360975.1). Lineage (NCBI taxonomy): Eukaryota > Metazoa > Chordata > Aves > Passeriformes > Meliphagidae > Lichenostomus > Lichenostomus cassidix. Next base: position 59,973,873 of record NC_139511.1, on the reverse strand, counting down.
GGACTGGCTTCTGTCTTTTCCACCAAGTTAGCTTTGGTGAGCGGTTGGAAGACATGATGAACACCTTTGCAGGATTCCATCTCAGCTCCTCTGCAGGCCTTGCCATCTGCTAATAGTACATCCCACACTTAATGCTGAATTGGAATAAAACAATTATTAGACTGCTCCTGAGGGAGCTGTTTTTCCTATACTCATGGCACGACATAGAGAAGCCACAGAGCAACGGAACAGTAAAGAGAAAGACAAAGACAGAGGTATGATGGCAGAAGGAAGACAAAGAGGAAGCAGAATTTAGAGGAAGTGGTCAAGCAAACCAAACAGCCCTTTAAGGCTTTCCATGCTCCAGAGTTTGCCTTAGCATGATAATATACTTGTATTAGATTACTCCCTAAGAACTACAGCTGGATTTGGTAGGTCATTGAAAGGGTAAGAGTGAGAGGTTTCAGAAATTGTAAAGTTAGTGGTAACAATCATAAAGTAGAAAAATTCAGTTATTAATAGAAAATCAGCTAGTGTATTAGCTTGCATTTGGAAACAATTGTCTGGCGAGTAATAAGATATTTCATGAGAAGTTTATTTAAATGTTACATACCAAGTCTATTCTACCCCACTTCTTAACATCCAGCATATTTTCCTCTTCTCTCTTGAGCTAATATTTTTCTCTCACTTCCATAGAGAAGCTTTGACTTATTCTCACATGGTGATTACTTGGCAAATGTGACAATTGTTTTGGAACAAGAATTCATATGTTGAGCCGTACTGTGGCTTATAAAAAAACCCCTTATATTTAATAAAACCTCTGATACAGGGAAATTGTTGGTTTAGTCAGCTGGAAGATCTTCGCTGAATTTTTTTTATGGCAAAAGGAAAGTAAATGGAACTCTGAAAATTGGTATCATATGTTGATTAATGTCTGAATAAAAATGTGGATGGTACTTCTATAGCTCCTTTTCACTAACAACCAAATCCTGTGTTCTCAAAGCCCAGTCTTTGTCATTCATTTATTTCTGTTCATAACTAAAACAGTAAAGTAACCAAAGAACATATGTGATCAAGCAGTTTTCTTGGCTGGAGGTTTGCTTTTTACAAAATCCATTCAGATTGTGAAAAGGTAACTAACATGTACGTGAGAAGAACTCTGAGAAAGCAGGAAACAGTCAAAATGAACTGAAAACCACTTGAGGTAGAAGTTTATTTGAGGGATGGTGCTTTCAATATCTGAAGCTGAATCAAGACCTTTCTAGATTCTAGCTAGATTGTAATTTTTTAATGTGTATGAAATTTTTGATTGTAAAAACATGAAAACAAACAGTGATAAATAGGAGGCACAATTTACAACTACTTTAGAAATAAATCTTGCAAGCTGTCCAGGAAATAATTTTGCAAGGCCAAGACATAATGTGTTTCTAATCTGTGGACCACTATCAAAAGGATGTGCTGAAATAGATGTTATGCAACACCTGCACTGGGGAATGAGTTCTTTATTCTGTGGTAACAGTCAGGTTATAATAACATTTTAAAAAACAATGCAAAATGTGCATGTTTCTGAGAGCCAGAGTAATATACTAACTGCTAGAATAAGACTACAAACCAGAATTTTATTGTCTCCTCCAAACATTTATCTTTTGCTTGCTCTCTTCTAAGGATTTAACTAAACAGAAGTCATGTCTGGATTTAAAATTACAGCCCAGATTATGCAATCTGCATATTCTGCAACTGCCATCTCTATGCTCTCTGCATCCTGCTCAGTGGCTGCAAATCCAAGTATCTCCTGCTACCTCTACGAAGGCAATTTGCAACATTAAGTATGCAGTCTCTATTGAGAATTCTGCCATTTGTCAAATGTTTATTGTTGTGTTCTAAGATAAGAACTTTATATGAAACAAAAATTGAGGTTGTGATGCTTTAGGAACATATTTTTTGAAAATCTTAGGTTTCTGCCAGTACCAATAATTGAGATTGTCAATACTGATCATATAAAATTGTCAATTGTTACTGTGCACAGTTGCAGATTATGCAGTAAGGGCTTTGTTCACATGGCAAACACACCATCATAAGGAAGTGGCATCCAAAAATTCTACCAAGCAAGATTTTTGGCAAAGAACTCTATCTGCCCACCAGTCCCCTGCTTTCTGATATCTGAACAAAAATTTCATTTTTAAAATGGAAAATATAGTGAAAAAAGCAGTATTTTGTTGAAAATACAATTTAAATTGCAATCTTATGTACAGACAAGTAAAGAATCATCTACAATCTGTTAGTTTAATGTAGAATTAAAGTTCACTGTGATACAAATGCTTGCCACCTCGTCACAGGGTTTGCTTTGCAAGCTGTGCTTCAAAATTTGCACAAGATATTGTAAATGTCTCAAACAGGACCAGACTTCAAGGGAGGCAGTATTCTTCATTACTGTAATGTAACTGCAAAAAGTAAGGCAGCCTCTGATCTGAATACAATTTGAGCACAATTATTCTAAATCGGAATACAAATTGAGAACGGTTGCTCTAACTGTGGTTGTGCTGAAGGCACACAGGTGAGTCTCACCTACTGCTTTAATAACACTATGAAGACCACCTTTGGTAAATCTTTCTTTTTCATGAATTTTCCATTTTCCAACTTTTCAGACTTTTAAAAATAGCTTCTCTTTTGTAGCAATAATAAAAAAATAATTAGAAGTTTATATATAATATAAACTATATATGAAGGTATGCTCCATTCTGCTGCAGTACTTGTTCAATTATCACCAATAAGCAGGAGCACTACGTTGTCTGAAGAACCAGGCCTAACTTATGTAATTGAATTTAAGCTACTTGGGGCTCATTCTCTGGGGTAATCAACATGTGAATGCTTTCTCTTTCTTGTGAGTATGGTGATAGAGGGTAGGCTTTTTCTCATCCAAATTACCTGTTTTATGGTTTTCCTGGGCTGGGGGGTTTTGTAGTTTGTTTGGGGTTTTTTTTGGAAATAGGTTTGTAATTCTGAAGATAAAACCTGAAGATAAGGCAGCGTAATACAAGTGACAAGTCAAGTGACCTCAGTCTTATTTTTATATTCCTGATAGAGGGAAGTCAAACACCACTACCTTTATTTATGAGCCAAGTTCAGTAAACTTTAGAAACTCTGACAGCATCCTTTTACTTTGAACATTTTTTTCCGTTAGTCTTTATGTATTATTTTCAAAAGAGAAAAGAGGACTTCATTGAAAAAAAAAAAGTGGAGAAAGCTATGTAACTAAAAGTGTTATTTGTAATTCCAAAATCCAAAGATTTTAAACAGTTTTATTAACCTTTTGCAATTTAATTCTCCTGTCTCTTAAATGAAAGCTAAGGGTTTTGTTTTCTCCCCTTATGACAGGACTTCTGCTCCCAGTGAGGGACCAGAAATAAGAAAGATTGCAAAAGCCATAAGACAATCTTCAGCATTTTTATTGACTGCAGAGACATCATAGCCAAAAACAACTGAAGTGGAAGGAACTAGGCTTTGATCACATTAAAACTTTGCAGAAGGCAGGTAAGATATGACTCTGTCCTCATCAACACAGAGGCAGAGATTTCAGTCTGTGTGCATTAGACATACCTAGCAGTAGAGAATCTGAATGCATGTGCATATTCACTCTCCTAAATTTTAAGACTCTATATACATTTTGGCAGAACAACACCATCTAAGACAGCACAAGCAAATGTTCCTTGGAATTTCCACACTACAGGAATATATCCATGCTAATTGTACCATACTCCCCCTGTTAAAGAGAAAATTCAGTTTCAAGGCTTACCAGAGTGATAATTCAGCTAGTTTTTAATTCATCCAAATTCAACATTTATGTAACAGATACAAATTTATTTAAATAGTCTCTGAAATGATGCATACTTAGAACTGAATAGCTTAGTACTTTAATTAAAAAAAGTATGTTGGTTCAGAGAGAGGTGGTCTTGGATAATTGTCTTCATGTGTGAAGGAAAGCACTATTTTAACACAAAACAGTCTGCAGACGTTTCTATTTCTTTGCAAACATTTCTAGTTCTTTGCATGTGGAAGGGCTGTTTTCCAGCCTGCAAATATTTTGTTTGGAGAAGTGGAAAAATGTCAGGCAGCAGAGTTCAGACAAAGGAAGGAAAGCCATCAGAGCCTTAATATTAAGAAAATTACTTGCCTGCTGCCATAAGAGTGATTATCAGGACTCAGGGTTTGCATGCCAAGAATTTGTGAAATACTTATTTTTCCCTTGTTTGGTTTTTCAGGCTGAATATGTATCATAATCCTACAGTTTTGTTGGTGCCGCAAGTGATATTCACTCTGCTTCTGCATGGGAATAATTTTCATCCAGAGCTGCAAACCCCTTCATTAGACGTGCCCAGTGGGATCAATGAGAGGAGTTCCTAACGTATGAGTCATCTCATGTATCTTTTTAGTCTTGTAGGTACATAAATTTTGTTTGACACTGGTAATAAGAGAGTTAAAATGGCTTTTTCAGATGATATTATGTCATGCCAGGAGGGTTCAAAGATGAACTTCTGAGTGTGACTTTTTAACAGCAGATTTGTTCTGCAAGGCATTTCCACAAAGGATTCATCGGGGTTATATTACAACTTGGATAATATTCCAGAGGCAAAACACATACATAAATATATTTAGAAGTAAAAGTATCCTAAAATATATTGGTGTATAGAATGTGAATTTCAAAGTGAAAAAGAATAATCGTAAATAGTTTTTAATTTACGGTATGATTCAGCAATTGTTAATATATTTCCAAATACTTCTGTTCTTGGGAAGCTGTGGGAGGATTATACAAAGATAAGTTATTCTAATTGAGTTTTACCTTTCAATATAAAAGTTAATTAAAAAATTATTAATGAAGAATGTGCACAGCATATCAGCAATGAAAAATTTTCAGAGCTAATGTAAAATTTTTCCAACAATAACTGATACCGACATATCCTGGCTGATCTATGAATTTTATTTCAGGTTTTTTAAACCTCAGAAAAGCCAGGGGGAAAAAAAAAGTGATCTTTTCATTTTTCATTGTTCCATCTTTCTCTGTAGTGTGTTTTGCTTTCTTTTGGTTATGAGAATTACTGGAACCAATAGTTTGACTGTATTGTAGCATTTCAATTTCTAGTGGAAGAATTAGTTTACTGTAATTATTGGATTTTGATTAATTCAGTCACAAATTAGAATTAGTATCACTAGGACAGCTTTTTAGAAGAAAAGAATTTATTTTTTTTAATAACTCATATGAGAAGAAAAGTAAATTGTATCTGACAGTGGTAGGGCTTTAGAAAACATACTGCTAAGGTTTTCTTAGTTATTTACTGTAAAATTAAGTTTCAGATAAAAATGTTAAACAGTCTGCTTTGAGGATGTTGGGTCATTCTGACTATTAAGTTTGCTTATATTCCTGAGTTTGACTCACAGAGTTTGAAACAAATCTGTCTGAGGGAAATGTGATCTCTCCATGTGGACCCTATTCCCATGCTTGACAACATTTAATGAGTTTGTCCTCACATCAGCCTTGTGGGTAATGTTAAGTCCAGTGAAACACAAAGTGGCTCACCCAAGATAACCCAGGAAAAGGGTTACACTTGACTATTCTTTTCTAGTTTTTTCTGCCCTGTGCCAGGTTCTTTTTGATTCCCAGTTTAAGGCTGAGTAGGTAGAAAAGGCTACTTAGTGTGCACTGAAAAAGTCAGAGGCATTCCCTGCTGACCTTTATTACTCTTCTTTCTTTTAGGAGAGAGCAAACCATGCCCTTTGTACAGACAGCATGTTTGGACTTGGCTTGGGAAGAATGTGAGTTGCAGTCTCTATCACACAGCACAGATTGCAGGTGAGCATCTGAGGCAGCAGACAGTTCTGTGAACACAGTCATTTTAATGAAAACAAATGTTTGAGCACTTTTTTACATTGGCATTGTTGGAAATTAGATTCCAACTATGAGTGACCTGAAAAACTGCTGTTCAAGTTTTATTATACTCTAGAACTTCTGCAAAGGATTTCATTGTTTGTAGATCTCTAGGGGCTTCATGGTTACAGACCTCTTTGATTTGCAGCTAGTGTATCAGCTATAAAAACTGCTTTTCTTTCAAGGTGAAGCTTCTTACAGGGGTGTCTTTTCTAGGTTTACGAAAAATACTGTCCAGCTTTACCATAAAAATAGTGTGCTCACTTCTGCATTTGAACTGTCCTGGGATTTTCAAACCAGAAATAAAATTGCATTTATTGTTTCTTATTGATACACACTTCTTTTAAACATGCTTGAAAGTTTCATAAAATTATTTCAAGCTTCTCATAAAGTTGTAAAGACAAAGTTTATTAATTTTAAATCACATTGAGGCTTATTCTTCTCTCAATTATACACTCTTGAGAATGGTGGTATTTCACTAGTATAATGCATCAAGCCAGGGGCAGTGCAGGTGTTAATTACATTTTTAAAAGTAATAAGTAAATAGTTTTTACTTCACACAGAGACCATGAACTCTATCCAGTAAGTTAATTGAACTTATTAGTAGGAAAATAAGAGAATAAATCTAGACTGCAGAAGGCACTACCAGAAATTTGTGACTTTCTGGTTGGAAAATAAATGATACTCTTTTCACACACCTTTCTTAGTCACTGTTTCATTTAATCTTGATAAGGGAGGTTGGACTAGATGTCCTTTTAAAGTTCTCTTCCAACCCAACCCATTCTATGATGATTCTATATGATACGGACAAGCCTCCTGCATCATCTAGTACATACCAGTTTTATCAGTGTAGTATAATTCATCACTATTTCTACAGCTCCTCTGCAGCCTCATCCTTGAACAGTGAAGGAGAAAACAGTTCTTGGGCAGTTCTCATGACAGTGCACTAATTTTTCCAGCTGTTGTGTACTGCAGAAGTTGCTCTGCCCACTGAAACTCTGTGAATCATATATTTCCTTTCTCATAGGAAAAAAAATTGTGCATGCATTACCCACGAAAAAGCTTTGAACTGTTTAACAGACCCTCAAAGCATGTTCTCTGATGTCTCAGGTAGAAGCAGTACAGGTGTTACTACTGGAGAAGCAGAACCTTGCAAGGAAAGAGCATCTCTATATGGAATTGTAACAAGGAATATAATGTGGTCCATAAAACAATTGTATCTCATTGGCAGACTGAGTGATGAACGTGCTGCTTTTGACTGGGATGAAGTTAAATTTTTTCACATTTGCCATTACTGGACTGTGTTTCAGATTTGCTGAAAACAGTACTGATAATACAGGATGACCAATAACTAAACTGATGTTTTGGTTATTGCTGAGCAGTGCTTATACAGTATCAAGACCTTTTCTGCACCTCACCCCATCCTAGGGATGCCTGAATATTTGCCTGCCCATGTAAAGTGAGTGAATCCTTGTTTTGCTCCGCTTCTGCGTGTTGCTTTTCCTGTCCCTATTGCATTGGTTTCATCTTGAACCACGAGTTTTCTCACTTGTATTCCTCTAAGTCACGCCCCCATTCAGCTGTGAGGGCAGGAACGAGTGAGCTGCTGTGGAGCTGAGGTGCCAGCTGGGGTTAGACCATCATATGACCTTTCAGCTACCTTATTTCACTATTTTTTTTTTTTTGGTAATATCTTTTCAGGTACTTTTTGGTGCTGCTAAATTGATACCAGAAGAAAGGGGGACATTTTTACTATCTACATTTTCCTAAAACACATGCTTTGTAACATTGTGAACACTCAAAAAATCCACACTTAGGGATTTTTCAGAAGAGAAACTATTCAAAAGAGACAGGATCTCGTAATAGCAACCTGAAGTCAACTGAAGCCAGAAGCATCACACTTTCCAATTCTTTGTCTGCCAAGTATGAAGCTTATCTGATTCACAGTATGACTTTCCACATTTAGTCCTAAACAGAAATCCTCTGTAGTTCAAAAAATTAAAATTCTGGGCTTTTAAAAAAGGAAGGAAAGTACAAAAGGAAGATCTCATGCAAAAGCACTAAATTTCTCCGGGAGCTGAGCAAGCATTTCTCCAGAAGATTTCTACTGAGAACAGCAGGGCTATCAAGTAGCACTTTCATGTCTCTTATTCAGATAAGGCCTTTGTGCAGTGTTTGCTAGATTTTCCCTCTTCCAACAGAAGCTAGAGAATGTTTCTTGACTGCACATTTGTTTCTTTCTCTCTTGGTGTTACCTATCTGCAATTGCTTTTGCCATTTTTTATGTGTGTGCATGTGAATATTGTCTGAATGAACAAGTACAGTCATCAGTTGTTCTTACTGGAAAAGATGAGATAGGAAATGTGAATATCATCCCTAATGCTGAATTTATACTGTGTTTTTTTTCTTCCTTTAGCACTCCTTTTTCTTCATAGACCTAGAGGGAAAATGTTGTCTGTAGAATACATTTATAACGTGAACTACAGGCACAAAAAACTGCCTTGTTAGAAACATGCACTGTTTTTCACAGTTGTCTCTGAGGTAGCAGTTTTACTGTCAGTAGGTACTGATTAGAGAGCAGGCAGGAATGTGCTTGGGGTCATACTAAACAGTGGTGTGTGATTTGCTGTCCTATTGGCAATGGTTGAATCTTGCCCAAAGTCCATGTACTTCTGGCATGGATGAACTTCGACTTGAGTGCAGGTTTGGGTCTGTGTCCGGAAAACAGTGTAGACATATCTCAACTAGTCATGTTTATATAAACCCAGCTAGTGATGAATATGCAAATCAGGCTTAAATTGAAACAAAAATCCTTTTTCCAATGCAAGATTAACTTTTTGAATGATAGTGACAAGTCATTATTTTTCTTTCACAGATACCAGTAACTGCCCTGGGGCACAACTCTGCAGGAAAAAAAACCCCTCCTTTTTGCATGCTCTGCCTCATTATCCCTAGGTAACTGCTGATAGGGATATACTGACATGCAAGCATGCAGGTTTCAGTGACAGTAGAGAGTAGATGGGTGGTGGCAGCTACTTTATTTTGGGAAGGAAGGTGATCTCTGCTCAGCTGGAAGATAAGTTGACTTTTATCACAGTCTGTCTTCCAGTAAACATATTTTAAATCAGTCTCTCTTTTTCAATTCAGTAAGCTCTGTTAAGCTAACAAGAAGTGCACATATCTGCAGTGAATCAGTGGTAGGTTGTTTGTGTGTAACAGAAATCACTGATACATACTAAGAAAAAGCTTTTTCTTTTAAAGTCAACCAAGAATAACATATATCTTAAAATCATACTGAATCTTCCCTTCTCTGAGTTCTCACCAGATCTTGGTACAAATGTTTATGATTAGAAAATAATAAATTGGAAAATAAAATCAGATTTGTTTTGACTTTTTTCTTCCACTTTGTGCTGCACTTTATGTAGGGTGCAGTTATGCTTTCTGGGTAGACAAGTGCATTTCTGAACCTCAGCTCTTTCTGATAAGCTAGCAGAATACCCTATTAATAAAATAACAAAATCCTTTAGGTTGGAAAAGACCTCTGAGATCCTCAAGTCCAATTCTTGACTGATCACTGCATTGCCAACTAGGCAAGGGCAGTAAGTGACCCTTCCAGGCATTTGTTGAACATCTGTGAGGATGGTCACTCCACCACCTCCCTAATCAGTCTACTCCAATGTTTAACAACCCTCTCCATGAAGAAATTTCTTCTGATGTCTCAATTCCTCTTGTCCAAAACTGGCACACCATCTTGTTTCTTCTATTTATTACACAAATCCATATTGGAAGAGAGTCAGCCCTCTTGGGATAACTTGATCTCCCCCTGGTACTCACTGTGTATCTCCTGAATTCCAGCTCCAAACAGCAGCACAGTGCCTGGCTGCACTACAGCCAGGCTGTGTTTGGACACCATATAACAGCAGGTTAGGATCCAGGGCACTCATAGCTGGTCCATACTTAGTAGGCACTGGGAACACACTTTTAAACTTGTTTGTGTTTGTATTTGAAACTGCAGAGAAATTTCAGGGACTACAATGTAAGATCCTATTTTAAACAGATGAGAATCAGATGGCATTACAATAAAAAATGTACTTTTATATGTGTGTAGTTTTCAACCAGTTTTAGAATCCTAGTGTGTTTTGTTATTATACTGGACAGTCACACATTTACTCACTGCATCCTTTAATTTTAAAACTATCTTCTTTTAAAAGCAGATTTTAAAGGCATCTTCCTTCAAAAAGAGTTCAGCAGCTCATGCTAGCTTTATTTTCTCTGAGCTTACTATTTCTTCTTTTAGGTGGGACATGTCTAAAAGTAAGTATTCCAGTTGTTTTTAAAAGTGCTAAAATTATCCCTATGGAGTGCAATGTGCTTGCCCTCCACATACTGCAATAAAGTTTTGTCATAAAAAGCTCAGAATGGTATTTTATATAGGGTACTTCATAGTGCACTATATAAAGCACTAAATGCTTTCATGAAGGTAACAGCATTCATTCATTAATTAGACAAGCTGTTTTTGACTGCTGACCTGTAAGAATAAAGGAGAAGTCATCATTCTCTGGAGATACCTAAAGAACTGTCTAGTTTCAAATGTAAAAAAAATGTTATTGGTCCTTGCTGAAAGACACTGTATGTTTGGGTATTTTGAAGATCTTGGTTTCCTGAGTGGAGATGAGTAGAATCAGGTGGCACCGGTTGTGCTAAATCTTGTTGATATATATACATATATATACATATATATATATATAAATCTATATAAGAAAAATATTTTTTAAAATACGTTACAAAAAATGACTTAATAAGATGTCATGGTCATTACACCAGTGTTCCTAGTACCTGAGTTTTACTGACAATATTGAATCATGGAATGGTTTTGGTTGGAAGGGACCTTAAAGATCACCTAGTTCCAAACCTGCCATGGGTAAGGACACCTTGCTCTAGACCAAAGCCCCATCCAACCTGGCCTTGAACACTTCAGAGACAGGGAATCCCCAACTTCTCTGGGCAACCTGTTCCAGTGCCTCCTCACCCTCACAGTAAAAAATTTCTTCCTAATATCTAATCTAAACTTCCTTTGTTTCAGTTTGAAGCCATTCCTCCTTGTTCTGTCACTGCACACCCTTGTCAAAAGTCCATCACCAGCTCTCTTGCCCTTCAGGTGCTAAAAGACCACAGTAGGGTCTCCCCAGAACCTTCCCTTCTCCAGGCTGAACAATCCCAACTCTCAGCCTGTTTCCATAAAAGAGGTGCTCCAACCCACTGATAGCCTTGGTGGCTCTCCTCTACTCTTACTCTAGCAGGTCTACATACTTCCTGTGCTGTGGAGTCCAGACCTGGATGCAGTGCTCCAGGGGGGCACTTGCAAGGGCAGAGCAGAGGGCAGAATCCCCTCTCTTAACTTACTGGCCATGCTGCTTTTGATGCAGCCCAGGTTGTTTTTCTGGGCTACGAATGCACATTTCCTCTTGATAGCAAGATGCAGGATGATGAACAACACCAATATGACTAGATCAAGATGTGTGAATGTTTTAATATGATCTGTTAAAACATTTGCTGTTATTTCTGATTATGGCTACATCAACTCAACTTTGGAAAGCATTATCAATCTCTCATACTTATTATAATAGTAGGTTAGATTTGACAGCATTTTGTGAATTTAAAACACTTAGAAATATGAGAAGATGCTGACTACCGAATGTGGCAAAGAGTTCTTTTTGTTGCAATCAGTACAAAATGAGATGGTTTTAGAAACAATGCCTTGATTCTTCCTTGTACAGATTAAAGTGCATTATTTTAAACACTTGAATGGTACAGTTAATCCTAGCATATCTACCTAAATGCTACTGAGGACATTCCTGTAATCTGGTAATTAGTAAAACAAAGCCTTAGTTATCTAATTGTAGTTGATAATTCCAGAGTTTTAGTGATAGTGATAAATGTATTGTGAAAAATTGCAGTACAGGAGCTCTTGAGAGCCTTCATTTCTTTTAAATAGGAAAAAAAAAGCAAAACTCTGGGTCAGATGTTTAAAGTTTGCTTTGAACATCATCTTGAGTGCTAGATGCTTCATGCTGTATACAGCATCTAACAAAGAGGATCTGGTGCGAAAGACAGGGAAGCCACTTTAGGGGACAAAAGTAGTTGTGTATCTCAGTGTTTCTTGGTGTGTCTGATCTTTTTTTCTTCCCTATTTCTGTGCCTGCCCAAACCACCATGAATTAAATGTTTTCAACATTTCTCTTCATGGTGAGAAAAGTTGAGACTTGAGAATAAGACTCATGTTCTTATTTCCAGTCTTTGCTTTGACTATTCTCTCTCTGTTTACAATCCAGTCGTTGTCCTATATTTTGTCTCAATTGTTTATTTTGTAGAAGCAAGGAATTTATGAACTCCCGCACATAAAAATCTGCTAATCTATCATTATGCTGAATTCAGTACTACAGTCAGCAGTTTGCATATGTTTTTATGCTTGTAGTCTCTCATCATTCATATCTTCTCAGGTCTCACATTCTCCCCCTCAGAAAGGGATTGTATTTATTCTTCCCTATCCCTCAGGTTTATCATGAGACTCTTCAGAACTTGGTCCTTTTAATAGAGTCCTTCCTGTCCTATGTTCAAGAATGCTTTTATTTTTGTACCTATTTGGCCTTGTTATTTTTTTCATTGTTTTGGCTGCTGTGCTTGTACAGACATTTCAGAATATATTGGTTGTCTTAAGGAAGAAAGTAAAACAAACCTGCTTTTGCCTCTTTAGTATGGTATGTAAAATACATAACCAGGTGTTTCATGCTCAAGGTAAGAGTTATTGATACCAATATCACAACTAAATTGCGCTTTCTACATTAATAATTAGAGCAGATACAGAGTGTCCTCGGGATTGACCCTGACCTGAGCTGGTTGATGGGTGAGAAACTGTGAAATGACATCCTCTCAAAGTCCAAAGTGGGATAAAATCCAAAGTGGGATGGTACTGAAATGGTGCTGGTTCTTGCATGACATCAGGCTCCAGCCTCATCCCTGTCTCTCCACCCCCTCTGAAGTAGCTTTCCCATTTTTTACATCATAATTAAAAATTAATTGGGTGAAAGAGGCAGACAGAAAAAGGGCATGAATCTGTGGCCATGTGGCCAGAGCACTCACTGAGGAGTAAGTGGAAATACTCTAAATCCCATTTATGTATGTTGTTCAGTAACTGTTCTTGAAACAGCATCAGGAATCAAATTTCTCATTTCATTTCATATGAGTTGACATATCCATGACACTAAACCATCCACTTCTGCCACTTCTGCTGTCCACTTGGCTTATGTACCTAGGACATTTCCCTTCTTGTTCATCTGTTGTGTTTAACACGCCCCCTGTATTTCCCAAAGCCCTCAACTGCCCACATATCTCAGAAGACTCCAAGAAATACAAAATTTTACCAATCAACCTGATGAGCAGTCCTAGAACTGAAAGAATATGTACAGGCAGAAAGCAATTTTTAGCTTTCAAAAATAATGAATATAAAAGGTCTCAGATGTCTAACTGAATAGTTCTGATTACATACAATTAAAGGGGTTTTTTTACTCATGTGTCTATTATTTGCTATGATCTCAGAGACAGTTAGATATCAAGGTAGGATTTAGCAAATCTTACCCAAATTGTTTTTACATTTTAGTAGTCATATGAAGTTATAAAGCACAAACTTTTCTGCCAGTTATTTCTGGATGTAAATCAGAAAGTAAACACAGAGAATAATTAGAGCATTTGCTGCAAAAAGCTTTATTCTTTGCACTTACAGTGTGAAGTTTGATACCAATACAATGTCTTTACCATTAAAAAATATTTCAGGATAATGTAGATAAATTTATTATTGTCTATAGTTGAATACCATAGCAGCCAAAGAATGAATACAAGTATACAGGTCTCCACAGTCATTTATTCCTGAAGAATTAGGAATGCTACATTACTTTCTTAAAATGTAATGCAGCCATAGGACAATACATAATTTAAAAATGTGAAGAATTTAATGGGGCATATGCTACTAAAGAAATTTATTTTTTGAACTTGTGATCATACGCTTGTACATCAAGTAGCTGTGCCTCTTTTTACCTGCAATGTTTCTTCTGAAATATATTCTTCAAAAATGGTGTTTAGAACAATTTATTGGATAGTACTGCCACTCCTCTCTAGCTAGGAGGACAGAAGTGAGGGATGGTCTTAAAGTTTGCTTCTATGGATCATCCAGTAGGAAGCTCACATAATCAAAACTGCTGGTGCCTATTCATGTGAAACAGTGCATTTGTTGTTCCAGGCTGCAAGAAGGCTTGACTTGAGGCTCTGTATCCTCATAAACTGGAGCACACAGATCTGTTCCTAGACTATCTGAAAAATGGAGACTAATGTTTATGAGGAGCATTCCTTCCTGTGTAGTTTGTGTTCTTTCCCACTTGGCAGCCTACCCACTCCAGATTCAAGCTACTCTGGTCACCTGTGTGTTAAGGAAGGGACCTAACATTGGCATCATGTTATCTGGCCTTCTGTTTTGTAAAACCCCACCTCATGATGAGTTACATTGTGGTCACATCAAATGTTTCAGCAGCACACCTCAGCTGGCATTTTTTAGGACTCCTGATGTGAAGTGACATATTCTGTACTTCAGTGGAAGGTTTATGTTTTAGACTATGAAGTTTATGTTCTTGCCTGTGCAAGGGGTAAGTAGACTGCTTGGCTCCAATGAGTGTATGCACAATGACATTTGGACTTGAGAAACTTCTCACAGTAGCTACAACTGACTGGTGCAGTTTGCCCTGGTCCTGTGCCCTCTCTTGAATCAGCATGTTTCTTAGTGTGCAGTTTTGCAATAAGCCATTTCAAGAGCTGATCTTGTTGAAAATTGCTTTTTATGTATACCTGACTTTTGGTTTTGTTCCTTGCATCAGCTCACTGTTTGCATGAGCTCAAATGGTACCGTGGCAAAGGGGTTTAAAACACACAGGCAAAGGCAGAAGGTAAGTGGACTGTGGAAGCTTGAATTGAACTCACGGAATTTCATCATTGTTTTAGGGGAGGGAGTGGGAAGGGGAATGAAGAAACTATCTTCTGTGGTATGTTGTAGTGGCTGTTGTTGACATTCACATAAAAAATTACATTCAAAGTTTAGTCTTGGTTGTTTGGGTTTTTTTGTTTGTTTTTTGCTTGGTTGGTTTTTGTTTGTTTTTTTTTTTTAATCTCTTTATTCTTTTTTTCATTTTTGCATGCTTAAAAATCTTGTATTTTACAGCCACTTTCAATGATCATATTTTGGCCCTCTTGATGTTCTAGTTCAAGAAACATGGCTTGAGACTGCTAATGACTATGTCAATCAACAAGTTTCTGAAAGCTAAGGATTTGCAAACTCCAAAGGTGCTCAAATTATGCCTCATTTTCCTGGATGTTCTTCTTACTTATTTGTTTCTAGGAGAGTATCAGAGTGGTGCATGAACAATTGCTCTTTTTATCAAGTAACAGAAATGCATTCTAAGGGAGATTTTGTATTTTTTATTCTGGTTAAATGCATGAATAGGTTATTTTTTTCCCAGCAGAACATAATCTTCTCGTTCATTGAATAATGTGGCTTGTGCATTCACTCCAGATATGGGAAAGTTGAACTGAGTTCCTTCCTCTTCAGGAGACAGATCTTACGCTTCTGAACAGAGTGCCATACATACCCAGCTCTCAGGTGAGTGCTCTTGCCCTGTGCTTGTAAAGTTCATTCTCTCTGTCTAAACCAAAACATTGAACAAGGGCCTGGGATCCTCCTGAGGGATTTCAAACAGTGGAGCTGAAGGTTCATTACGTCTCTGTTCCAGTCAAGGCAGAAAGAAAACCAAATCTGGCTTGTGCCAGGTATTCTAACTAGGAGATAGCAGTTCTAGAGTGGGGGGCCTTTGTTGAAGCTCTTCACCTTCTCTGAAATGCTTCCAAGAGGCATTTCATAAATATGAGGCATCGACATGAGGTCTCCTCAGGCTTTGTAAGTCTGGATAAAAGGATGTTTCTTCATAGTGCATTTTTATGGTTTCTTGTTTTTCCTCAAATGAGTGTCCCAAAATGAAACTTCCTGTTTCAGACTTAAAAGATCAATTTTGTATTAAATGGACCAGAACTTCTCTATGTCCTATTTCAGTCTCAAAAAGAGTTGACAAAAATAATTTCAGGTTGATACAACCCAAATATAATTTTCCTTTTTTGTTGATTCAACAGCATATGTCTCAGTTGAAAGGACCTCAGAATGCCAAAGACCATTGCCCTGCCATTTTGATGAACATATGTATCACTTCTTCATTATTTAAATACCTTTCTGTGGATGTCTATTGAGTACTATATTGTTTGAAAATAGTCCACTCCAATATTTTTAATCATTTATTTATGGTACATTTTGTGATTATGTTACATAATACCGTGTCTTTCCATGTAAACAATAAAAAATAATTTTCTGGCTAAATGTAAATGCTAATACTGGTACCAGAATTACCATGTCTGCATATTTATATCATCCAATACAACAATCCTGCTGAATATTTTCTAAGATAAGCAAGTATAAGGGGTAGGATTATCGCCAAGGGAGGGATTTGTAAATGTCTCCATGAAGATTGTTCCCTACTATTTACTCAGCTCTGCTCTTGTGACCATGTTTAATGAAATGCATATATCAGAGATGAGTATTTTAGAGGTCTATCCATCTGTATTTCTCTTTTAGCATTCTCTCGTCGGTATGAAATACTGCGCCAAGAGCTACATCTGTGTAGTTTACAGAATTTAGATGATTATGTAGGAAGATGAAAAACTAATTTAATAAGGAGAGAAAAAAGAGTTGATACTACAAAAATGTCTGTATTGGCATAAAAAAAGTCACAAAGACAAGAACACTAAGGTAAATCTCCTTATGTAACATTTTATCACTCTTTTGCACACCAAACCTCATACAGCACATTTATAAAACTGAAATCAAGACAATGATGAGCATATTAGTAATTGATTTAGGGGATTGCAAATGTATGAAGAAAATTTGCTGACACATTATCAGCTGATTATTTTCACCCTCAAAATGTTTTACAAATGTGTATATTTTCAAGATTTGAAAGAAAAAACATAAAATCCTATGTAAAAATATAAAATAACTAAAGTTTACACCTAGAAATCATTAATAATGACCTAGTATCAATTATGGCTGCTTTTCTATACTACTCCCACAGAGTGAGGACGGTTGAATAATTGAGTTTGTCTGTTTAGATAAATATATACTTTATGTTGTGAATGTTAAAAGAAATTGGTCTCATTTTACACAAGCTATAAATACACTGTAAGCTTCGTAAGACAACCTTATCAGTCACAAGACAGCTCATCTACATTTTGTAATATATTTAATTAGTGCTTATGGGTTTTAGATGGGACAAAGTAAAGACAAAGTTCAACCAAAACAGATGGAGCTCCAAAAGGATTTGTAAAATGGGTTACTTCACTGCTGGCAGCCTAGATCTCATTTTAGAGAAAGAATCAAAGCAGAATTGAGAAAAAAAATGAAAACTGAAAAGGTCACATAGAAGATCTGAAACACACTTAATCCAGAAACTTTTTTTGCATGGTTTCCTCAATACTTTTGTGGTTTTGAATTAATATGACATCTTTCTGAGCTAAGATAGAGAAACTGCTTACAAGAAGATCTCTTTACTTCTGGGATATAACCTTGGTCTTACTGCATGTTTTGTGTATCAGGGAAGTAACAGAGAAGGTAGATAATACTGTGGCTGCTGAACCCATACACTGCTACAGGCTTTGCTTCAGTAATGGTTATACCATAGAATCACAATGGTTTGGGTTGGAAGACCTGAATGATCATCCAGTTCCAAACTCCCTGCCATGGGACATCTTTCACTAGACTAAGTAGCTCAGAGCCCTATCCACCCTGGCTTTGAACACTTCCAGGAATGGGGCATCCACAGCTTCTCTTGGCAGCCTGCACCAATGCCTCACCACCCTTACTGTAAAGAATTTCTTCCTAATATCTAACATAAACCTACACTCTTTGTCCTGTCACTACCTGCTCTTGTAAATAGTCTCTCTCCATCTTTCCTGTAGACTCCTGTCTGGTACTGGAAGGACACAATTAAGTCATCTTGTCATGTTCAGGCTGAACATTCCCAATTCTCTCAGCTTTTCCTCACAAGAGAGGAGCTCCATCCCTTCAGCCATGTCTGCGTCCTTTCTATGGACTTGCTCCAGCAGATCACTGTCCCTCCTGTGCAGGGACCCCAGAGCTGATGCAGTGCTCCAGGTGGGTCTCACCAGAGCAGAGCAGAGGGACAGAATCCCCTCCCTCCCCTGCTGCCCACAGGGCTCTGGATGCAGCCCAGGACACGTTTGGCTCTCTGGGCTGTGAGTGCTCATGGCCAGGGCATGTCCAGCTTTTCATGCACCAGCACCTGAAATCCTTCATATCCCAACTTCCTTTCCAAAGATATTGATGAATCTTTACAACAAAGTCAGTGAATTACTTTGCAATCCTTTTCAATAGTATGTTGTATTTATGGAGGCTTGCTTTTATTATTAATGTAAGATAGATAGATAAACAGATCTATATATATCTAATATTACTGGAATAGGCAAAGTGTCACTAGATTTACAAAAAATGCTATCCTTCTTTTAAAAGCTGTGTAAAAAAACAAAGTATGGATATGGCACAACTAAAACTTTTGTTAAAAACCTAATTAATAATTTAATTGTAATTCATAACTTGCCTTGCATCAGTGGGACTACTCATACTGAAAGCTTAGATGTGCTTTACAAAATCAAGGTGTTCATTAATTGTTAATGCCCATGGACATTATTTTTTTTAATTAGAAGCAAAAATACTGACATTATGCCCTTTTAAAAAAATTAAGTACCTAAATATTTCTTCCAATATTTCTTATCTCTAAAAGTAATCTCACTCATTTTTATCCAGTTATTTCTGAAATCTTTGTTATTTTTTTCCTCCCCTTCTTCTCATTCCCAGTCACATTGTACATGTGCCTGGGACAGATATTTTTGTTTTAAATATTGCACACTTTCTTTTACATTTGATATATGTGTGCTGGAGGGCGCTCAGGTTTTCTTTCATTGCCATTTCTTCAGTTTCCCTATTTGCTATCTTGTAGACAGCCAGCAGACATCTGAAGCTGGTCATCTGAAGCTGGTCATCTACTGAAAAGCCTTCTGAAGTTAGCACATGGTTTTGAAAGGGAAGGCATCTACTTGATATGTGGTAAGCATGATTTCATTCAAAATGCAGAAATATATAGAAGGGGATGGATTTCTTTTTCCAAATTCTTCAGTGGTTTTGATTTATAACTCCACAGACTTTCTGCCTAAGATTTTTTTAATGGTTCCAATCTCTCTGGCTTATAACAGAGACTGAACATTTTTATTTGTTTAGATTATGGTGTTATTTAACAGTGACTTCAGCTTTCTGGGTGCTCTTGGCTCACACTGTACTTCAGAGTTAAGATAACAGGGAAGTTAGCACATGGGTTTGACTTGTGGCAATCATGAACATGGCTTGCAAAAAATTGTCTGGATACCTCCCAAAAAACATGGTCGATGGGACAAAAACTGTACGTTTCCTGACAGCTACAGAACTAAGCAAAACTCCACACAATGTACTTCCTTCTATGATTTTCATGTTAAATACTATGTCTGAGCTATTATTTTTAAAGACAAAAAGCTACTCTAGCTCCTGCCACATAACAAAAATGTTCTACCAGATGAGAAACAACCACAAGAGATGGCTTGTAAACAGTTAAAAAGATAAATACCTTAGCTGTAGAAGCACTGGATGGGAGACTGTGGGAAAGTCACTAAGGAAGACACCCTTATGGAGTCTGAAAGTTTGGCCGTTGTATACAAGCTTGGGATGCTTTTGGTCAGAGTTAGATGAGACAGTTGCATACGCTCATTAATTGTTGTAAATGTCACTTTCTTTTATGTTTAGTTCCTTAAGATTAAAGAGTGCCTTGGTTTAAGAAGACTGACTGAACATTGCATTAACTCCCAGTTCCAATCTTTTGAAGGGGACAAATGCAGGCACCCAAATCTAATTATGTCTGTGAAGTTAAGCATGGTTGTGCAGCAGTAGTTGACCAAACACTATCTGACTTTGCTTTGGTACAGGAAAGAGTATAGCTGCAGCATCACAAAACACTGCATATGCTAATCTTCCTTCTTCTTCAGCCTCTCATTTAGAATTTGATCAGAGATCACTACCCCACAGTCTGCAGTATAAATTAGATATGGTCTACTGATGGAATTAGTCCTTGGTTTCTAAGGGTTAATCCTGCAGGGTGCTGAATGCTTCCCACCCTATCAACTCCATCAAAACAGAAGACACTTGACAATTCCTTTTAATTTGGGGTTACAAATTCTTAGTTAAGATCAGGCACAGGTTGGCTGCAATGGAGGTTGTTACGACAGGAAAGCATCGGTACCTGATAACAGATGGTGACTTGGTGAATCTCATTTACTATAGCAGAAAACAGACTAAATGGATTATTTTTAGCAAGGTAAGTATTTTATAGTTTGAGTACTTTCTGGCGTGACTATTTGCTCTTCAGAAATCACAGTCTGGAAAAAGGGAACAAAGTAGTTTTGTTTTGAGGCTTTTTAACCATGTGTTTGCTCAGAAACTGAGAAATTTACCGTGCAGTAAGTTCAGCTGTGGTTAATAACACAGCTGAACTTATGCACCTAATACACCAGTATTAGCATAGATTTCAGAAACTGTGTGCCCTTGAGACATTCACTAACTTCTGGGACCTAGTCTCAGGCTGGGAACAGTGTTGACATGTCTCAGGGCCATAAATGCAGCTATTCTGTGAGCATAGCAAAGCCATCCAGGTTTCCTGTGATTTGGAGCAGTAAAGCTCTTGGGAAGGTTATTTAGCAAAGTTGTAAAGGGAGCACAGCCTTTGACCAGGTAAGGAAGGGAGCTGAAATTGTGCCTCTCCCCTGGCTTAGATGCTTATCTGCATCCCTGGACACAGGTGCCTCAGCCTGAGGGGAAGGCTTTGTTATGCTCAGGCAGGAGGGTGGACCTTCAGCTCTGATTACTGCTTGGCCTTAGGCTGTAACTGATAAGAGGCACAGTAAGCTCAATTTAATGTCAGTCAATTATACACTCACAACTCTCAAATTCTAGAGAAATATGAAGAGTAACTGAGATTGAGGCCCCATTGCTTGCCTTAGAGAGCATTGCCACTGTGCATCCAGAAATACCCACAACTTGCGGAAAAGGGAAAGAGGTAAATCAATTGAGGACTTGGCAGATACTTTAGGGTTCCCCTCTGTGACTGACATCAGAAAGTTGGGCATATAAGATTTAGAAATACTCCTGCCTACCTCTCTTTTAAAACCCCAGTTTCTGTAAAGAAAGTTCCATTTTAGCCTTCCTAACTTGAGCTGCTTATGAAGTGAGACACCAAGAGTGAGGTGCAAAGAGGGGTGCTGAATGGATGGGATTCACAGAAGTACACAGTTGAAAAGAGGGAATAATTTGATGCACAAGGAAAAAAAATGTCCTAATGGTGTAAGAGTTAGTGAGGAAAGGAAAAATAAACAAAAGAAATGAGGCAAACAAGCAAAGACTGAAAGCTGAGCTGATAGTCATGAAGGAGGAAAAACAAGAACAAGTTAAAACCATCATTACAAAGTATAATGCTAAGAGTTACAATGAACTGTGATGTCATTTGGGACTCTTATTGCATGCTTTACTGAACATTGCTAGGAGCGTTTATCATGCCAGCAGCCATAGGTTTAGCTACTGTGGGCCTCGGTGCCATCTGGAAGGGTGAGCACTCAGTCTTTAATGGAAAGTTAGAGATCACTGTTACAGCAATTCAAAGCAATCCACACATCTGTGTGTAGCACCTGTACATGCTTATGTTTTGTTTGAGGTGACTATTGCTGCTCTTTAACACATATACTTTTTAATTTTAAAAAAATTCAGTTGCTTTGGAAATTTCAACACTGAATTGAAAAAAACAAGTCTTGGTCCTCTATCACTTCAGTGCTTTTTTCTGCCTTATTTAAAAAGAAAAAAAAAAGTGAGAGTTTTTCCACCCACTAGGCTATGAGACAGCTTAAAATAATTCTTAAAAATTTACAAAGGATTAGACAGGTGATCTTTTAAGCTATTGTTTCATATTGTAATTGAAGACATTACTTTTTAAAATCAAAAATATTTGAAGGTTTTATTAAGAATCAAATGGTATTTTAAGTCATGTTATTAATTCCATTTTAACTGTCTTTTTTTTTTTTTTTTGAAAGCAAAGGATTTTTATCAATGGACCACTGCTAGCTCACTCCAAAAATCAGTAAAGATGCTCTACTTACAGTGAAATTCAGTCTGAAATCATGATAGGTTGACCATGTTAGTGTGCTTTAAGCCAAGTAATCACAGACTTGCAGTGATGACTCAAAGAAGTCAATATATTTATAGCTTCACCAGGAAAACATCACTAAGGTTTGTGTAAACATGGAGTGTCATTGACTACTTGGATGGACAACTGTAATGGTGTAGAGCACAGCTGACGTTGTATCTCTCTAAAACTCATACAGGCTTAAAGAAAATGACATAAACTCTGAGTATTTACTTGACTATTCCATCAGAATATTAGAGTGTAATTGCTAATAATGGATGCCTAGTGAAACTTACAGCAAAGATGTTTTTATGCCACGTGTCACTTCTCTGTCAGTGTGAACAGGGTAAGCATTTTCCTACATCTCTCACACCTTAGTGCCCATGTTTTCAGGCTAATCACAGAATCACACAATGGCTCAGACTGGAGGAGCCCACAATGGGTCATCTATCTGGTGCAATCTTCCTGCTCAGGCAGGGCCATCCCAGAGCACACAGCACAGGATTGCATCTTTAATATAGTTATTTAATATCTCCAGTGAGGGAGACTCCACAGCCTCTCTAGGAAATCTGTTCCAGTGCTTGGTCACCTGTGCTGTAAAGTTCTTCCCCATGTTCAGGTAGAACTTCCTGGGCATCAGTTTCTCCCTTTGCCTCTTGTCCTATTGCTCAGCACCACCGAGCAGAGCCTGCTCCATCCTCTGACCTCTCCCTGCAGACGCTGACAGACACTGACGAGGTTCTCTCTCAGTGGTCTCTTCCTGAGGCTCAACAGGCCCAGCTCCCTCTGCCTTTCCTTGTAAGAGAGATGCTCCAGTACCTCAGTCATCTTTGTCACGCTCCACTGGACCTGCTCCAGGAGTTCCAAGTCTCTCTCACACTGGAGAGCCCAGAACTGGGCACAGCTCTCCAGATGTGCCTCACCAGATGTGCTGAGCAGAGGAGCAGCATCAGCTCCCTGACCTGCTGGCATTGTTCTTCAGTGATGCACCCCAGGATCCTATAGGCCTTCTTGGCCACAAGGACACACTGCTGGCTCATTGACGGCTTGCTTTAGAAATTACCATGTCATTTTAAAGAAGCTTACTAGAAGGGTAGCCTTGTGTTTTATGCCTTAAGAGGAATGATATTGATCTGTTAAATGTCCTACCTCCCAGAGCGCACTGTCTACAGACACCACGGAGTTTCACTCTACTGGTGACTGGCACATAGTCCTGCACCTTGGAGAAAAAGTAGAGGTTTGGTTTGGTTTGGTTTGGTTTGGTTTGATTTGGTTTGGTTTGGTATGGTTTGGTTTGGTTTGGTTTGGTATGGTTTGGTTTGGTTTGGTTTGGTTTGTACTAGAGCTTTATTTGAAACATATAAAAGTGGAGAAAGATTTTTGTTGCTCTTTTGGGGTGTTGATGGCCATTTAGTGGTTTAGAGTGGTTTGGATCATTTTCCTAACCTCTGCCCTTTTGAATGCTCTCCCACACTAGCGATATTAGACAGATGCCATATACCATTGACCTAAATTCTTTATATTGCCTACAATGGCAAGCTTGCAAGTTTTTCTTTTAGTTTTTCTTAAGACTTCCAGTGTGTGTTTATATGTCACACGAGCATGTTTAGAAAAATATATAAAGAAGAGAGTTTGGGAGAGAACAGGGTGTCCTGATGCTTACTGAAGTATTTCTACCAGCTTTACTAATACGTGGGAAGAGGGGTTATTTCTGGCTTAAAATGAAAGAAATCTGCTTAGTCTAAAAGAGGCAGAACCCATTTCTGTGCAGAAATTGTCTGACCTATGCATTTCCTCTCAGTCACTGTTCACACATTACTCAAACACATTCACTGGGTTGTTTCTCTTTCATTTTCCCCCTTATATTTTGTGCTAGTCTTCTCACATAACTTTTCTATTCATGTACCTCCATTAATTTAATTTCTTTTTACCTCATTTACATGTCTGTAAATACTTCCAGGTTTCCAGGAGAACAAACATAAAAGTTATTTGTGTTCCTTTTTTATTTAATTGGAGTAATCAGTTCAGTAGAATGTAACTGAGCTGAGCTGAACTTGGGAGAAAACTAGAAAAGACATGAACCACTTTTCAAGACTGAAGAGCAACTGGAAAGACATATACTGAATTCCCTTGAGCCATGACCATTATTTTCAAGACCAACTGTCCAATTGTTAATGAAATTACTTATAAAGCTCTCAAGAAAGTTTCTTCACAGCTCTGTGTCTCTACTCCAGCCAAAACCAGCACAGGGGGTACATCCCCTGTACAGGGTACAGCATGCATACAGATATCTCTGCAATAACATTTAGGGTACCTGGATGTCAGCAGCTTGTCAATCTTTACAAATTTAGTGATCAATTCTGTGGATTCACCTTGACTTACTAGCATCTTATCCTCAGTATTTTAATAAAATGACCTCAAGGCATGATTGACCTTTTCCTCACTGACATCAGCAATTCCTGCCATAACTGTAGTGAAGTCACCAGGTAAATCAAGGGCCAAGTTGACTAAGAAACGAGGAATTGAGGAGCCACTTACAGTAAATAAAAATTAATAGAATAAATAACCAACTGTATTTGCAGACTTCTTGTTCAATTGAGTTGATGCTGTGAAGCCAACCATATTAACTTTCTTGAACATGGTGTTTTTATTTTGTGGATGACTCTTCAATTCACTGTTACCAAGCCTGTGAAAACAATCTGAGGCTTAAAAAGGCAGTCAAGAATTGTGCTAATTGACATGACACTGAGAAGAACCCTGTGGTTAGAATAAGCTGTAAGCAGAATTGTCAGAATAAATATCCTGCAACTGGATAATAACCTCCCCCTTTCCTGATCCACCTGGGAGGGATAACAGAGACCTTTCACTACAAGGTTCAGGACCAAAACCCCACCAGAATAAATCAAGTTCTGATTAAATCTTCTAACTGTGATTAAGGGGAAGGCAATAAACATGGCTGTTGATATTCTGGCTTGAATAGTTAGAAAAACACCTCAAGAAAAGCATCACTTCTTAGCCAAGGTTGCATCACTTGACAGAATGACAGTGTTTTACCATATTATACTATTTCTCTGACTACAGTGACAATTTCTGTATGCCTAGGAAAAGTCTTGCTGAGTAGAATCATAGAACCATAGAATAGTTTGACTTAGAAGGGACCTTGAAGATCATCTAGTTCCAAGCCTCCTGCCATGGGTTCCAGTACAACTTCCTCATATATATCTCCTGCTGAAAAGCATAAGCCAGGTGATCCCTATTACCAAAGCAGAATGGGAAAGATACAAGCTTTTATGGTAAAAAATATATTCCTAACCATATGCAAGTTTTACCCAAGGACAAACTAGCATGAGAAGAAATCTTGTACAGTTTCCACCCTGAAAATTCATCTGGAAGTCTCCCTTCAAAAATAAATTATTTTCTTAAGAGGTAGAAAGTCGTATTACGTGATGGATTTTAAGTTCCCTTCTGTTCCCTCCTACGGATAGGAAAAAATATGGAGTTCTCTAATCTTTCATAAAAATACTGTGTTTGTCTTCCGTGTTTGAAATCAATAATACGTGATTAATACAGACTTGCTAAATGAAAAAAAAATAACCACCCACTAGAATGACTGAGCTCAAGAATGAATAATACATAGGAGCTGTTTAGAGCTGGGTGAATACATAAAAACTGAATTTTGTGAATATTCCTTCAAGGTTATAATCAAATCTGTTTCTATTACCTTCAGACCGGGTTTTATTAATATAAGCATTGCACTTGGATGAAAAAATAACTGGTTTTGTGGACTTGATGATTCCTTCCAAGTTATATTACGGTCATTACTTGTTCTGGACTAGAGCCCCAAGCCTGTAGCCTGGCTGAGTGCCGACTGCTAGGCACTGGACTGCCCAAGCCTTCTCCCGAAGCCTTGAGGTCTGACAGACAATTTTGCTGGAGAACGAGGGGCGAGGAACGCGATTAACACCACAGTGGTCACAGAGAGGCTTTAAATCCTCCTGTTACTGTTTCCACGGGCACGCTCACCCGTCGACAGGTCGGAGGCGGAGGCTGGCAGGGGATGGCACTCGGCCAAGGGTGGGCTGCCGGGCTGTCCTGCCCGGGACCGGCGGGCACAGCCCCGCCCGCGGTGCCGGCCAGGAACGCAGCCGCCGCGGAAGAGGCGCATCCCCAGCAGCACAGCAGCCCCAGCGCTCCCGGGAAGGGCGGCACGGGACGGCATTCCCGCAGGGGCCGAACGGGAGCGGGCCCCGCGCCCCCGCCGCCTGCAGCCGCCCCTCTCCCCAGCCCTGCCGCCGCCGGCCTTGCGCAACACGGCGCTGCCCGCTTCCTCCCCGGTGCGGCCGGGGAGCCGCCCCGCCACCCGGAGCACTCGCTCTTGGCATTTCTCCGTCGCTCGGCAGGCGGCGGCAGCCTGTGCCCGCGGCCCGGGCGGGCGGAGGCGAGCGCCGGCGGCGGGGCCGGGACCATCGCGTCCGCCGCCGCCTCCCGGGCCGCCCGCGCGGCTCTGTGCATCCGCCTCTTCCTCCCCCCGCGCCGCCTCCGCCGGGGGAGCCGGCGGGGGCCGTACGTGCCGGGCCGGGAGCGAGGGGAGGGTCTGCGGCTCGGCGTCGCTGCAGCAAGCGCCGGCCCCGCCGCGCCGCCAGGGACCGGGTGCGGGTGCCGCCGCCGGCTCTCCGCGCTGTGCTGCTGCTGCGCGGCGATCGCCGCTGCTGGCGGGAGGGGCAGGGATGTGAGCGGCAGCGGCCGGGTCGCCTTGGCCCCCCCCGCCCTTTTTTTTTTTCCTTTTTTTTTTTCTTTTCCTTTTTTTTTTTCTTTTCCTCTCGCCTCCAAAAAAAGACCAAACCAGCCAACCAACCCCAAAAACCCAGAGGGCGTGGGGGGGTGGGGGGATCCCGTGTCGCCGCCGCCACCCTCCGCTGGATCCATTGTGAGGAAATTGCCATTCGCCGGCAGCGGCTGCACATCTGGGCGGGCGCATCTGGGCAAACAACATCGGCTCCCGCCGCCTTCTTCCAACGTCCTCCAACCGGCCGAACGGATCCCTCCGGGCCGCTGGAGAGGCTCCTGCTCGCCAGCTCCGGGGTCCTTCTTTCGGGCTGAATCTTAAAAAAATCCTGGCAGCGCGGGGGGTGGGGTGGGGTGGAAATAAAGGCTGCTATTTTTTCCCCTGGGATTTATTTCATGGGGATGTGTTCAAGACAAGAGAGGATTCAGAAGGATATTGACGTTGTGATCCAAAAGTGCAAGGCGGAGAAGGACTGCCTGTTTGCAGGTGAGTTTGTCCCCGGGCGCCAGGTTGGCGGCGCGGAGGCTCCCGTCGCCGTCGCCGCGCCCGCCCCGGACCGCGCTGCCGCCGTGCCCGTGCCCTTCGCCGCCGTTCCCGGCCGCGGGGCCGCTCTCACACCCCGTCTTCCTCCTCTCCTTCCGAGGGCATGTGAGGGCAGAGGAGACCGGGCGCCGGCCGGGAAAGGGGCGGGCGGGGTGGGGGGGCGGCATCCCGAGGCGGGGAGCGCGGCGGTGTCCGCACGCAGCCCCGGGAGGGTTGGGTCCGAGCCCGAGCCCGAGCCCGAGCCGGGCGCTGCCCGCGGCCGAGCGCAGCACGGGGGCTTTCCGCTAGCGGCTGTTCCCCGGGCGGCCGGGCTCCGCCGCCCTCGGCGCCTGCCCTGCTCGGCGGCCCCAGGCCGGTGGCACATCAGCCGCAGACGGGCCCTGTCGGTGCGAGCAGCCCGTGCCGCCCTCCCCCGGGGATGCGCGGTGCCGGCGCGGTGCCGGTCGCGATGAGCCGTCGCAGGAGCGCGGCTGTCGGCTGCCTGTTGCCGTTTGTGACAATGGAATTCCCTGCTGTTGCCATAGCACCGGGCACTTGTTGCGAGGGGCTTGGGGGAGATGCTGCCTTTCCTCTGGTTCATCCCGGCTCCCCCTCCACCGCCCCCGTGTCGGGAGCTGAATGCTGGTCCGTAAAACCTCGGCTACTTCAGCCAAAATAAAGACAAGTTGTAATAAAGCAGCTCTTTGTCTTTCAGATTTCAGGTACTCAGACTCCACCTTTACCTTCACCTATATTGGAGGCTCCAAAAGGTACTTTTTTTACAGTAATGACTCCCTTCGTTTCCTGCTGTCAGTAAAATGTAGTGGCTTAATAAATGTAGTGGCAGGTTTTTTTGTTTCCTTACCTTTTGCAAGAAGGGTGATTAAATCATCGGCCTTCATGCAAAAGTAAACCGAGGAAGAAGTGTGGAAGGAGGTGATCAGAGAGGTGATCTAGTCGTCAGAGGCTCCTTCCTCAGAGTCCTCCTCTGTGAAGCTTCACTCTCTTTGGGTTTTTTTCTCAATTTATGTAGAGATGTAGAATTCCTGCTGTATGTAAACCTAACAGAACCATTGCAAAGGCATCAGTATATGATGTAAAGTTACTTCATGTTAAAAAACAGGAAAAAGTTAAGATTGTAATAACAAATAGGCCAAATTTCACAGCAGCAGCTTACTTCCATGCATGAGAGCCATATTTGGTCCCATGGCAGATGTAAGGCTGTCTGCAGTTGACCAAATTAAATTCCTGAGACATTAAATGAAATGTCAGTATAACTTAGAAGGCTGAAAAATGTTCTGTTGAATGTAAGTTTAAATATTATTTCTAAGCGGATCCAAGCTTGTGGTTATGAACTGGATTGTACACATACACATTTTCAGAATATATTTCAGCATTTGTTATGCCTGTTGGTTTTCAAAAGGAAATATCTGTAGAAACTTGAGCACATTCTTTTCCTTTCCCTGATTGTTGGTTATCATTTACTTCATAAGGTGTTAAAAGTAAATGCTACATTGGTCTCTTTCAGCTGGATTTTTAAAATTAGATAAAGCAAGAAGTTTTGTGTTTAGTTTTTGGTTGTTTTTTTTTTTTTTTTTAATAATTCAGTTTGTCTCGTGTCTTTGTCAATTATTTTTGTTTCCCAAGGTACATAATGTTAAAGTACTGCATTCTTTTTTATCCCTTGCAAATGAAACTGCCAGTGCAGGCAGCACTCCCACAGCCATCAATGCTCCCTCTGTGCACACTTTGGGATCTGGCTGTAGGACCACACTCCCAGATGGTCCCCAGGCTCCAGGATTGCTCAGAAAAATGTTTTCCCACCTCAATACCCCACCACTTCCTCCTAAAGGAAAGGACATTTCTACTTCATTTTCAGTGAAGTAGAATTGTTCACCCAGTAGCTCAGAACCAATGGATTTTTAGATTGCTTGTAGTATAGTTTTGCCTTTAATATTTGCATATATGTTTTGGTTAGGTGTGGTTTTAACAGATGATTTCAAAAGGATTGATACTGAAACACAGGTCTCACATGACATAAGCACCTTAGCATAGGTATGAGTTAACAAAAACTGGAAGTGTGACTGCTGCGTTTAACTGTAATCACTTTCACAAGCAGGGGCCTAGCCTTGGTGGGCTAAGGTGATAAGAAGGGAGAGGTATATTAACTGCTGCCCTTAACTATAGCTGCTTCTGCAAGCAGGGAATTAGCCCGGGTGGGCTAAGGTGATAAGAAGGGAGAGGCATGTTATCAGTTGTAAGAGGCTAGAAAAATGCAAAGTCATAAGTTTTGTTTTAATAGATAGAAAATAGAAGAATGTAATCAATAAAGTACAGTTACAGAGAAACATAGTTCCAGTTAGGCAAATGTGATGAATATGTTCAACAGGAACTATCTACCGTATTTGTAACCCTAAGATAAAGAAACCACAAATTACATAAGACCCCAACCCTTAAAATTGTGACTTTTAGATAAGCAAACAAACAAGGGCGGATCCCAGAACTGAAAAGTATAAAAGCCTGTGTAAAATGAACAACAGTCAGACACATACACGGAGGTGCAAACCCCTGTGTGTTCTCTGGACATCAATAAAGGTGTGCTTTACTTTACAGCACCTGCTGTGGAGTAGATTCCTTTGAATCAATGCAGTAAAAACTATCTGACAGAGATACTGTTCATCATATAACTGAAATGATTGAATTTGAAAGTTACTTTAGGCTGTTCTCTAAACGAAATACCACAGCAAGAAAACAGGAAGTGAAACCTGTCTATTGTTTCCATTTTCCGAGCTGAACAAAGTAAAAAGCCTAAGGGCATAACTGATGGCAAACAAACTGGTTTATCATTGTTGAAACAAAGTGTTGGCACTTGCTCAATGACAAACGGAAGAGGGCCTTACATTCCCCAGCCTTGAATTTTAACAGGGGTCAGCATTCGCTTAGGAAGTGGTTGTCTGGAAACCAGTCTCAGGACCTTGATGGTTCAGACACAATTGGGAAACAATCCTAGTGCCTACAGAAATCAGTGAAAGTGGGTTGTTACTCAGAGCACACTCAAATTTCACTTTCCTTTTCACATTTTAAGGACATTTATAAAGCGTCCTTTTTGGTCAGGGTTTTGCTTTCCCTGCATTCCCTGCTTGTTTGTATTGTGATTTAGGAAGTTGTTTTGCAGTATTCTTGGTGTACAGTGGTGTACTGAATGGCAGGCTTATGGCAGTAGGCTCTCCTATAAAGTGTGTAAAGTGAAAACTATCAGCAAAATTTCAGCTTCTTACATCAAGGGTGTGTGAGTGGTTTCTTAGAGAAGGTTCTTGTGGAGCAGCAGCACTGGGCAGCAATGGGCAGGTCTCCAGTGAAGGGTCAACAGCAGTGACTTGTATATGGTAATAGTTTAGGAAAGCACAAGCTCATCCTAGGACCTTCTTTTTGGCCTCTGCATATGAGTTTTTTCTTGTTTACACTGCTGCAGCTGTGCACCTCCTGAGTGGTAACACCAATTTTTTTATTATTGCACTCAGGAATTGTTCCTACATGTTCCTACACGTTCCTAATGGTCAAAGGACTCATCCCCAACGGGCCTTGTCCAGTTACTTCAGTTACTCAGCCCCAGTGACTTGTTTCTCCAACCTACAGGAACGCAAGCATTAGAGTAATGGGCAAAGAAGTGGGTGTTCATTGAACAGGTGTTCAAACTGAAAAAAGACTTGAATGGATACCAGAAGAAATGGTGTCTAAGGGAGATTATAGTACATTAGGACTCATTAGCCATGCCTGTAACTAAGTATTTTTCATGCTTTGTTTCCTTCAGACTTTTTTTTTAATGTCAGTGTGCAGCACAGTCTTGGGTTAGCCGTAGTGGTTACAAGGAAGTGCAGAAGCCCTTCAAATAAGGCAGCCTGTTTGAGAAGCAGGATTCTTTCACAAGTGAGAATACTAGCAAGTTAAACATTTCTCTGGGTTTTCCTCAGCATGTTGTAGTTGCCTCTAGTGCGCATTATGTCCATTTATGAGTAATCTTCATTTATAAACCCAGAGCGACATTCGCAGTACATCAGGGTAAGTTTATGGAAGTCAGTGCACCAGTATTATTTCAGTTATTATGAGGACCCAAGGTTTATTTGTGGTTTTTTTGCCTTCAAACTGTTCAAGTTTATCTGTGTGAGATTTTTCTTCTGGGGATCCGCTTCTCGGACTTTATATGATTTTCCCCTTGTTGCTTGGATTGATTGCACAACCTCTTCCTGCATGAGTACTTTTGGAATATTAAGATAGTACATAAACATGCTGCAGATCCGTCCAAATACGTAGGCATGGTCCAGAGGACATTTATTATTACTTCTGTGGAGTTAACTTGAATTCCCATAGTAAAGTAGTAGTAGTTCAGATAATCCTTTTAGACTGTATTTCACTGCACTTTTTTTTCTTCTTAGTGCATTGTGTTCGTACTTCCAGATTATTAGATCTGTTTGTCACTGCAGAGATGTGACCTGTTTTGGGAAGGTTGTAATCAGAAATTTATTAGTGAAAGGACATCTTTGTGCATTTTCTGGGCAGTAAATAGAGTGCAGATTGTTTATCAGTATAATAATTTTTAATTTCATTGTCAGAAAGCAATAGGTAGGTTGACTTCTTGTGAAAAGAGGCATTCAGTCAGGTGCTGTGACTGCGCAAGATTTACTCTTCTTTAACTATATCTAGAAGAAAATTTTAAAAATTACTAGATTTTTAAATATTTTTTATTTCTGCAGGATCTAAAACTATATTAAATTGTGAACATGCTGAGTTCTCCATTTTAAAAGGATTTCTAGTTTCCTTTTTGTGCCCCTGTATGAAACACTGCTCCTCCAGAAACCATGCAGAGTGTACAGATCTGCTGATCTGTCATCTTTCAAATAAAAATGCGTGATGCCCTGAAGTTGTTTTCACTTTATATGTCATTTGACATGCTTTACATAGAAACAGTGCTTGGTTGTCCTGAAAAAAGATGTTTTCTCTTTTTAGTATTTTTCCCACCCTGCTTTTTTTTTTTCCCCTGAGGCTAAACAAGGACATCATACGAGTCCTGAAATACCTCTTCATTCAAATACATTCTTAATTCTCATTGGCAGTGAAGGACAATGACAATAAGGTTGTACGTGAGAACAAATAGTGAGATCTAATACTGCATCATATTGTAAATAAACTAGGTAACACCTGAACATACAGATTAATTTTGCCAGCAAAGTTCGCATTTCCTATTCACACAGTGGATGATGTATGTTCTGCCTTCTGTAGTTCAGCACAATGATTATAGCAGTGGCAGTTCTGAAAAAGTGAGGAAATTTTGGTCTGCAGTATTTGTTTATTTTTGCTAAGAATAATGTCAGTTTATTACCTTACATGGTTTTGATTTTGAATATTTGGCATTTTGTGTTTTATTCAGGAGACTGTTGTAGTATCAGAAGTTTGCATGTAAAATGATGAGTTAATTTCCATCTCGCTGAAGTAATGAAGCATTTCACAGATAGGGAACTGTGCCGCTGAAAGAGTGACTAAATTGCTTGTAACTTTTTAGCTAGAGATGAAAACTGCTCTCTGACGTTCTAGCACATTATGTCCACCAGGTGTTTGAACCACTTGACAATAAATAGATGTACATAACCTTTTTCTCTCCTTTTGTGGCATGTTCTATTGCTGCTTCTGTCGATTTATAAAACTGCCTGCGTGAGAGATTCCATTTGGTGAAGAGTTTTGAAATTCTGGTGTAACTCTGATAATACTGACTTTTTTAGTGCAAAAAAATGTAAAGAAAAATATGTTTGGGATAAACCATATGTGTCTTAATCTTGTTCAATTTATGTAATCTTGTTCAATTTCTGTAAAATGTAGGAAAAAAAGGGAACACTGAAAAAGTTTTTAAACTAAAACATGTAATTGTGTCCGTCATAAAACACCAAAATGTAGCACTACTGTTTTCTTTTTCTTTTTTTAACGTTTTATTTCCAAAATCTAGTTTAAGATTCTAGTTTAAGACCAGAATCTTTTGGCTTGGACTCAGCTCATCTGTCAGGTTCATTACATGGCAGTGTGCTTACTGGTATGCAAAGATGGGGAAGGGAAGGCTGGACTGTTCCTTTTGGAAACAGTGGTCACTTATGTAAGATGAAAGTCTTTGTGAAAGTATGACTTATGAAGATGGGAACATGATTTTAATGGAATCCATTGCCCTGAATGCTCTTAGTTTAGATGTAATAAGTTTTATGCAGAGCCTACGAAGGGATGGTGCAAGTACAGTTCATTTCCTGGTGTTGATAATTCTGTGTAACTTTGTGTTCAGGTTGTTAAGTAGGTAATTACATTCCTAAAATCTACTGGTAGAGTAAGAGAAGCTTGAAAACTAGATAGACAGCTTGTACCTAGAAGTCTGTTTATTGCTATTTCAAAATACCTGGAAGTTTCTACATCTTTCAATTTTAACTTTTCTATCAAATATGACTTAACATTTTTTGCTGTTACTACACCACATCCTACACCGTTTCCATGAGAGAGAAGTTTGTGGTATGTGATGGGAATCTAATTTAGATGTAACATGGAAATAATTGAGAATTAATTTCTTCACTAAAGATTCTGTAGATGAAATAGTGTTGCAAACAGCCTTGGGTACTTCAATAAAACAGTTTTGGGTCAGGTGTTACTAAAGTTTCAGTTTTAAAATCTCTCTAAGACAATCATTTTCCATTCTATGAACTTTTATTAATGTACCTTCATTCTAAATTTATACTAACTTCTGATATTGTCTGTGTGCAGTATGTACATGAAATCTACCCATACATTCCTTTAGATAGTTTTTTGATAAATACTGCAAGAAATTCAGTAGGTGTGATTAAACAAATTATCCTAAAAAGAGATCTGGTAGAATGCAATAGTAAAAAAGTGCATCATTAAGTGCAATGTCAAGGGCTGTGAAAAGCAAAATAACCACCATTCTACTCACGATATTACTGAGCTTGCCTGATTTTGCTGGGTTTGTGTCTGACAGCTCCTTCTTGCCTTGCTGTTAAAAAGCCTGAAATTAACTCAGTTCCCTTCATTACATCATGTAAAAACCATACCCTTCAGGGAGAGCATGTGGAGATTTTGTACAGGTCTGGTGAAGTGAGTTGTTGTCCCTCTTTCAGCTGCCCACTGTACTGATACCAGGAAGAGCTACTTAAAATTGTGAATGTCTTCCTTTCAGTGAGACAAGTGGGGTTTTAGGCATTTAAGTTAATGGTCTAGTTTTCAGAAGAGTCAAACTGCCACACCACATAGCAATCTTGTTATTAACGTGGGTTGTTTAGTACTTTTTAAAAGCATCCAAATTTTTTTGCATGTGTTTTTGTCATGCAGATGTATGCAGTTTTTTGAATGGTTTCTCAGCACTGATTTGGGAAGAGTGCTTGAATGTCTTTACAGAAAACAATTTCGGTAACTTCTTCTTTCTCTGCTTTCATCACATGTTTTAACATGTTAGTACCTAAAAATAAACCTGTAGGCTGTCACTGTTAAAAGTGTTAATGTGGTAAGACAAATAAATTTGAAAGCAGAGTTCACTCTGCCAACATTAATTTAGATCACTTTTCTCTATATTGGGACTAATGCCATTTCTGGCTTTTCCTGTAAGTCTCTACTAATTTGCCATATTTTTCATTGCTTATAAATAAAGTGGTGAAGATACCTGTTGGCGTATTTTTTCCCATGGATTACTTACTGTGTAGAATATGAATTCTTGTTTGAGTCAGAGTTTAACCACTTCCAAGTCAAAATAGTTTCAGCACCAAGAGTGAAAGTACATTTAATCTTGGTTCACTTTAAATTAAAGCTAAGAAAGGGATGAAATGTGAGTAAATCCAAAAAAAAACAACCTCCAATGTATAATTCTGCTTCGGCATTAAATAAATCCTATGAAGGAGGACAGTTTGTGTCCTCCTTGCTACAGGAGTTGAAGATTTTTTCAGATATTTCATGCAGTATGCCTCATCTGAGGAAAAGGAACTCCTTTTAAGAACAGAAATTTGACTCACAAGGATACATCTACTGTCCCATGCAGCAGTAGCTAGAAAATCATGTTGAAAGAAGAGAGACCGAACAACAGAATTAACATTTCCTTCCCCTGACAGCCTTCTGCAGGCTCACACAAGATAGCATCCATCCAACTTCTATGGGAGGAAGAGCAAGAAAGAGTCTTGCCTAGGAAAAGGGGGGAATTGTTGCTTTTATGAGTGAGAGTTCTCTTGAGAGGACCCATTATCTCCTGGGAGCTTTGTATTAGAAATGCTCTTCCCCTACTGCAAGGGCATCCAAGCAAGTCATACAAGGCAGAGGGCAGAAACCAGCCTTCGTTCAGTGTTGGGGAGAAGCACCTTTCTGTAGCTTGCTTGAAGGCAGAGGACCTGTGTGAGCCTTGCTTGTCTTCTGTCTGCCATAGAAGATGGTGGCATATCCTGGCAATTAGGATGGAGCTGAACTGCTTGTTCCAAGGGAGAGGTCTATAATGCTCAGTGGGAGCCTGTCTGGAGCCAGGAATTAAGGGCAAAGAGGAAGATCAAAAAAACCAGCTCACCCTCCAGATGTTTCCTTCCAGCCTCGAGGCATTGGTCAGAAATACAAGAGGCAACAGCATGTCACCTGGATAATTAAATGTCCTGTTTGCCAAAACAGAGTGCAAAAAATGGTCACATACCATTTGTAGAAAGTAGTATATAATTAAAGGATAAGTTCCTTTCAATGCATTTTGTCTTGTGCAGGTTGCCATCTTCAAATCTTGCTGATTTAAATAAGTGTTCCATTTTAAGTTTCTAGATAAGAATTTTTTGTAGTAAGAGCCAAGCTAGAAGACAGGATTACTTTGCACCATTAAGCTATCATGTTTCTACCCAAAAGGGTGTAAGGTGTCTGTCACGGACATTGCTTATTCTCAAGTAGAAAAAACGGGCTATGGATTGGACATAGTATTCCAGGTCATTAGCTTTTCTGCAAATTATCTATTTTGTGTATGTGTGCGTAATCACTCATTCTTGCTTATTGTTCGTCCTTAATGTTAAAGAATTCAGCTTTGACAGGGAGTTCTCACTCCAGAATAATCACACATACAGTAAAATATGAAAATAATCAGGGTGCTCTTCTGTCAATCTGGAGTTGATAAAGGTGTTAAAAGCAGGAAGCATTTCATTGTAGTAAAAGTATCTGTTGGTAGTCAACTTCTTGATCCGATTTACAGCTCTGTAAGTCTAGAGTACTACTGATGTGATGGGGCTCACTTGTGTCTGCAGTGATACTGCTGAATATTGATTTCATGCTGACTACTCATAATGAATGGCAGTTTGAGTGATTTTTTTCATGAGTGGGGGGGATTGTGAACACCAGAGAGCTGCTTTCTGCTGTCTTAGCAGATGTACTCTCATTTTTGAGAACTTCTGTGGATGGTTGAAGAGCTGCAGTCTATCCAGGGAAAAAACCTCTGTTGCATGCATTCTTACTAGGTTGTTGATGCTGCTGAGGGCACAGACAGATGGCCAGTTGTCAGACTCATGCTCCTCTTCTGTCTTTTTAGCCTTAGCATCTGAAAACCTGGTTGTCACAGAGTCCTCTTTTAAGAATGTAATTTGTTGGGCCACCTGAAAAGCCTCTTTACCTGTCACTCAGTCAGAATCAGTATCAAATCTTAAGCTGAGTCTGAAAATGGTTCCAGATCTTTTTGTTGGTATAACCCATTACTTGAAAGCAAAATGATGATTTCTTCTCAAGGACTATTCAGTGAAAAAAAACTAAAAGGATAATAATTGATTTTGTCTACATTTAAACTGTTAAATCTGGTCATTCCAATATATCTTTGTGCAAAACAGTATAAACATAGGAAAGAAAAGGTATTACAGTATTTCAGACCAAAAAATGTGACCGTCAAGTTTTAAAAACTTCTGGAAAGCACACTTGATTTATGCCTTAGTGCAGCAATTATGTGGACACCACTGGCAGCCCTCCCTTACAGAAAGGAAATTATATAAAGTAGTTTACTGGTTTAATACAGTTCTATGAATATTACATGAACTCTTTCATACATGGCTGTAGCTCTAGTAGAGTTACAGCTGGAAACTGAATATGTTAATTCTGTTCTTCTAAGAAGGTACAACGTTAAAGTATTATTTTGCTGTAAAGACTTTTAACCATCCTGTAGAACAAAACTTGTTACCCTTGGTGTGAAATTTCAATAGTAGGATTTTGTAGGCTTGTGTTGAAAAAAGACTACTGTTTTATCAGTGGGTGACCAGAATGGTGGAATTTAATATGTTTTTAGTGGCAACAAGAGGTAGATAACCTCTGCAAGAATCTCCTTGGGCACACACTAGTTTTTTAACTCAGATCAACAGAATAAGTTTAAATAAGTTTATCATTGACCTCTACAGTACAAAGTAAGGAATCACAGTCATTAGGTCATCAAAGATGCAAGGTTGCCTTTAGTAGACATATATGCACATTTCTATTTGTTTTGGTTTTTTTAAATATATGTATAACACAAAAGCAGCATTGGTTTTGGTATACAGTCCTGCTTTCTATATTTTCTCTGTGCCATATTTAGCTCTTGACGGAATTCTTACAGAAAACTTCAGCATTGGTTCAAACATTCAGTAAAATTACATTGGGTTAGCACCCACGAGTTCAGTTCTTGTTATTTTGCTATGTAATCTAAGGACATTTACAATTCCATGTTTTAGCTGTTACATTTTATTTGTTCATTTTGGTATTCTATTTTAAAATGACAAGTTTTGAGTGATTCTAATATTTCTTTGGTTATACCTAGATACAGTGAATTAAGAGAATCACTTTCTCCCTGTGAGTCATAGATAGGGAGGAGGCAAGTACAGGCAGACTCCAAGCTCTTTTTGTGCCTGAAATTATATTTTGCTCATAAGCACTTACTTGTTTTAGATTGTCCCTCCTGTGATGAATAATTGCTTATTATGCTGTTTCTATGTTTATACATCAATGATTAGGTATTAAAAAATACTACTTCACTGAAGTGTATGCCTTTATTTAAGGCATGAAGAAACACATTCATCCTGTAGTTCATCTGAAAACTGACCTTTGCAAAGGACACAAAGAGGTAAATACCTTCTATATCTAGCACTATCTGGCTTCAAAGCAGGCATGGATGTGTGGAAGATGCTGGCCTCCCAGTGGGCTCCTAAGGATTAGGCATTTGCTGTCCATGAAGAGAACAGGAGTTGTAGTTAAATGAGTCAGGATAAAAAGTACAAAAGCTCTTGGTTTTATGGAAGACATAAACTGATCACCATTTGGCTTCAAGAAAAGCTGACTACAGTGTTTATTTATTTCACTTGTTAGTAAGGCATAATCAGCCAGCAGGACAGTGAGTCAAGTCTTTGACTGTAAGGCCACTGTGGACGGTGGCCTGTCTTGTGTGGCATGGCAGTTTCTAAAGCATATTCCAGTATATCTCAGTGTACGTAAGTTGCAGAACCTCTAACATAAGTACTGAGCAGATCATCATAAGTTGCTGGTTTTGATGAGCATTTTGCCCTTATTTTGGCTGCTTACAGCTTATTCCTGTCTTTATTTTGTCCCAAGTTACTTCTCTGTTGTACTTTTTGTGCTGTGACATTATTACCATATTCTCAGCTAATTTAAATTGACAAATTGCCATGGAATTTGGTAAAGTCATGCCAACTTACAGCATTGCGGACCTGTCTATAATTATATTCATCTTGTTAAGGAAGTTTAAATAGAGCAAAGCTAAATATAAATGTTATCTTCTTTGACTTCTAATAGGAAAGTTTAGTATATACGTGATTAGTTACATACCAAAATGAAATTACACATTATTTGTGTTTGCATTTTGGGTGAAGAGTAAGGACAAGTTTCATGAACACTGATAAAGTGAGGTGTAAAGTATGGTTTTTAGGAATAGCTTGTACTGAAGTGGGGTGAGGACCAAAATGGTGCAGAGATGCCTGAAGTGATAGGGACTTGAGACATTCTCCCACATAGCAAGCAGGTGTTCTCAGCAGTGTGGCATTTGAGTCTCAGGTTTGCATGTGGTGCAACTCACAGGCAAAGGCTAAGACGCTGCAGTGGTCTCTTATTTTGTTTTCAGTACTAAGCTGAACTTGGCAAAGCACTGACCAGTTTTTTGCAATGGTGATGGTCCCATGGGATGCCTGTGACACAAAGAAAATCTTGTGCCACAGAAAATGCCACCTCTGCATTCCCCCTTCGGTGATAATGATGGCTTCAGTCTGCAGAAGTTAGAGAAAATTTGACAGCAACTCTGGCCTTGCTGTTTTCATTTTGTCTGTGCCATTGGGGAATATAGTCTCCTTGCAACAGTCTTCCTATTTATCCTCAACTTGTCATTTTCCACCTTCTCTCTTACGGCATTTTGTTTTCCAGAGGTGCTCTGCGTACTGATTTATTCTGATAAACGCTGCTGTTTGTTGTGTTCATGTTGTTGAAGCAGACAGACGTGGAACAGCCACGAAGGTTAATAACATGGAGCAGCTGTAGAACATGTATCTCTTCAGTTTAGTTATAGATTCTGGAATGCTTGTTTCGATTCTTCGGAAATTACACCAGAATAAGAGATGGACGTGTTCATTGCAGTATGGCTAGAAAAAAAAGAAACAACAGAAGATCACTGCTGAAATAAGTGCAGATGCTGCCTGAGTTTTTGTTGCTGTTTTAGGTTTAAAAGTCTTTTTAAGCTGGGGTGTTTTTGCTATTTCTGTTGTACCTAAGTAAGTCTAAACAGAGATGTTCAGAAATTGTATGTATTTCAGAACTTAAACTGTAGATGCTGCACAGGTGTAAGAGTGTGTTTTAGCTTGAACTGCTAAAAGTTGTTTGCTCTTAGCATTATAGAAAATGCGAAATAGAACAGCAAGGCAAATAAACCCAGTGTTGTGTTATATGGTTTGCCATTCTTCATATTACAGGCTCCTTAGTCTTTAAAGAGAAATCTCTGTGGATCTTTGTGAGCATCTCTCCAGTAACTATTTTATAATTCTGTACCCCTAAATAAAGGAAATCTGGTGTTTTCATCAGTAATAATACATGGTTCATTAGGTACATGGTGCTCCTGATTGTCACTCTGAACATTGAGGGTGTTCAGTACTTACTTTGGGGATCAGGACAATATTCTTGTCATGTATTTGGCCAGTAATAGAACTGCTTGACAGTG
The DNA here is from genome assembly GCF_008360975.1 of Lichenostomus cassidix. Lineage (NCBI taxonomy): Eukaryota > Metazoa > Chordata > Aves > Passeriformes > Meliphagidae > Lichenostomus > Lichenostomus cassidix. The sequence goes on along the minus strand of NC_139511.1, from coordinate 59,933,038 downwards.
ACTTCTTGCTCTCTGTAATGGTTGAGGTTTTCCTTGGTTGAATTCTGCTTTGGTTTGTAGTAGTGTAAGTCACAGATGAATTACATATCTTATTGCAAACCTGATAATGGAGTTTCACTAGTGCAGACTGGACACCTTAGGTATGTCTGTGGTTTTTTAAGGGGCAGGCTGGACAGCCAGGTTTGCCTGTTCTGCAGATCACCAGCCCTGCAGGCAGAGGATGGGTGAGGTGTGCCCTTGGCACAGAGGGGCTGTAGTGCTCGGGAAATCTGCCAGGGTGGTGTTGCCAGCAAGTATGGCTGGAGGGGTGAGCCATGGACTTCATTGAAATAATATTGAGGCTGGGGGAAACTTTTTGTTGCCAGCAAATGGAAGGAATTCTGTAAGTTCAGTGAAATTTGGGAAAAAAGGAGTTGAAGAAGGATCACAGACCTCTTTTATTGCCTCTGCTTCCCAGAGGTTTCGGAGTCCTTCAAGTTAAGCATAAAATATTTGCTGCTGGAGAGGAACTAAGCAGAGAATATCTCTTTGGCATTGTTAATTTTATGCAGTAATCTAGCATGAACCAACCTGCAGCATATGCAGCCACTCCAGACCATATCCAATATGTGCATACACATTGATTTTTAGCAAGTGGTGTCACCTTTCTCATTAGCATTCTGTCCTTTCTCAGAGGATTTATAGATCTGAATACATCTGAGCTCTTCATGGTAAGTTTTTTTTTCCCTTTTAAATTTTTTTTTCTGCTTCAAGTCTGTGTGTGTTTTTTAAAATATGCATGCAAATGAGTTTTGCCCTTATTTCCCTGTTAAGTTGTCACAGTGGCCCTGAGGCTGGCAGAGGTTCTGCAACATTGCTTTGGGTGTTGCTAATGTGTGACTGAAGGTGGAAGATCCTTGTCACAGGAAGAGGTTCACGGTTTCCTTTTTGTTGCTGCTGCTGCTGTTGCATGAAGGGCTGCAGAAGTGAAGTCTGGAGGAAGTAGGGCAAAGAAAGAACACAGGTCAACATTTATCTCTGAGTTACATCAGTGTAAGGTGCAAGTCTGCCTGTGTGGGGGAAAGCATTGTTACTAGATTGTGTTACACAGCAAAGACAGAGTAAGATGATATTTTTTGCCATTTACTTTCATCAACAATTAATACACATTGAAAGACAGCAAGGACAATGAAAATACCTGTTTTCTCCTTAATCTGTTTACCTAATATTTTGTCTGAGCTACTTGTAATTTATTTTTAATGGCAATAGATAATTCTGGCTGGAGTTTGAAGCCGGATATGTTATAGTAGTGTTATTTCTTTAAGAGATAAAATGACAGGCTTTTGCTTACTTTAATTTGAAGGGCCGAATATGACCAATACCACACTTAATTCAAATTTTCTAGCTAAAATTCAAAAAGTAATAATGTATACATCTGACTGATGTGCATTTGAGGCTCAGATAAAACAGTTGAGCTGTTCTGCCCCTAGTATTCTGAAATTCCTTGTTGGATGCAGCCCATGGCTCTGCAGTGGCACTTTATGCCAATGATTGGGACATTAGCTGCTACTGAGTGAGTGAGAATCCTTTACAGCTCTCAAACTTCAGTGATTTCAATGTCTAATGATTGCAATATGCTCATGATTAACTACGTAATATACTGTACTGAAAAAATCCTTGGCTGGTGAGGTGAAGGCTGAGTGGGCTGGGGTGATACTGGGACTTTCCTGCCTAAATTGTTTCAATTTTGAAGTCAATTGGTCAGAACTGCTGAGGTTTTTATTGTTGTATTTAATAAGTTTCAGGAGATCATCACAGAAATGTTTTCATTTTGCTGCTGATCAGTATGTTGACTGAAACATAATATCTAAAAGGTTTTCTACATTTAGCCTGATCCTTTTCACCTCTGGGCTCTAAACTGATGAGATGACCTAACTTTCTCAACTGAAGAGAAAGCACAGTTTAGTTTTTTTTATGTAGTAATTTTTTACCTTTACCATTCAATTTTCTTTTCAGTTAAAGTGTATTGGAGTAGTTGAGACAGATATTTAACTTTTTGCCAAATTTAATTTTGAAATAATTCCATTTGTAGTTCAAATTTCTTTGATTGTTTTGTTGTTTTATTACCTGTAGCTGCAGTCATCTGCATGAAGTTGGAGCAATGATACTGGCTTTAGTTACACTTCAAGAACTTGTATCTGCTTGGCCATCTGTATAGCTAAATACCACCCTTTTGTTTAACCTTAATATGTATTTATTTACAGAGGCTCAAGGTACTCTCTGATACCTTGATTAATATAATTTTCATTAAGATTGACCATGTCATATGGTCGATGTCATCAGCAGCATTTTGAGAAATTTGGTTTGCATTATTCCATAACCAGCTGCTCCGCAGTTACATTTAGTAAAGTGGCAACTGAGCCTGCAGAGTGTTGTAAGAAACAGCATGTAGAAACATTCATCTTTTAAAATACAGTCTAGAAAAGCTTTATTTTCCACTGACAGTGAAGATGAATGAACATGCCAAGCAAGTGCCAGTTTGCTAGTAAGAAGACAGTGGGACATTTGGGTCAAAGAAACTTACGCTTACTGGTCTTTAGAATAATTTGCAGAGTAACTGTGGAACGAACTTAGATCTTACAGCGCCTGTCTCATAAGGTGTACTGGCCTCTCTCTGGGTTCCTGTGCTCTGGAGCTGACAGTGTGGAGACCCAGCTGTGGGTGGGACAGTCAGGGTGCTGAGGAGAGCCTTTGCAAGGAGAACATCTTGAGGTGTCCAGTAGGAAAAGCTGCCAGGCTTGTGTCAGGACTTACACTCCCAGGGAATTTAGGTACTTGGATCCTGTCTGGAGTCAGGTGGTATTAGGTAGCTATGCAGGCCCTTTTTGTTTCAAAATATGACTAAATGTTTTGTGGCAGGGTTTCCCTTCCATTTAGTAGCATATGATCCTTCTCTGTTCCCAGGGTAGAGGTGTCAGGGTGCTCAACTGTGAGACTGCACAATCCAGCGCCACAATTAGGCTGCACTGGCATGAAAATAGCTAAAAATTTCTTAAAACATCTGTGTTGTCAGGTCATTTGTAATTTACCTTTGGAGCTTACCAAACTTTGGTGTCAGGATCCCTAAATCCTTTTGTAAGGATTTTGTGGGTGTGACTAATTTTGTAGGGCTGCTTGGATGCTGGCATCTTGGATGAGTGCTTTGGAGCAGAAATGTAGGTGCTTGGTGGGCATGACTGGCTGGGAATGGAGATGTCAAAGTCTTTTTAATGATCATTCAGTCTTTTGTCTCCTGGATCAGCTAAAGAATTCTGTTTGGGAAGTGAAACTCAACTGATGTCAGTTGATAGAGGTTCCTGTGCTTTTCAATGGGATTTTGCTCTAAATCCATCTTTTAATACAAAGCAGTAGTGAGATTTTTGCCTTTCTGTGGTGTTTTCAATAAAATGCCAGTGCATCTCCAGCATGCTCTCTGTGTGAGATTCAGGTGCCCCTGAATTTTGACATCAGGCCTTTGATATCTAAGGTATTTTTCACACATCACAGATCACAGTATATTCTGAGTTGAAAGTGACCCACAAGTCCACCTCTTAAGTGAACGGTCCATATGGGGATTGAACCCACAACCTTGGTGTATTTAATCAGTAAAGAAAAATAACAGTTGATTTTTTTTCCCCCCCACACTGGTAAAGTCTCTGTATTGTGATCTCCAAATCAATAGATCTCATTCTTACAACTTGACCTCAGGCTCCTGTGGTAACACATGGTTTGCAACCAGTTTCTGCTCTTGTCCTTGTTCTCTGCTGGTATGTTTGGAAAAGGTAGGAGGTAATGGAGGACAAAGTCTGGATGAGATTGTCTTTCACAGCTGGGTATTACATTGATGACATAATGTAGCTTATGAACTTGACCATTTATACTGTATGAATGCAAATACTTGCATTCAGGTATCTGAAATGGTCTTTAAAGAAGTATCTGATGGCACAGGAAAAAGTGACATTGCATCAGCATGAGCATCTGTGGATCTCAGTGATGAGAAGTGCTGTTACGTCAATTTTAAAGCAATATGATTATGCAAGTCTTGTCCTGATGTAGCTTTGGTGAATATCTCATGACTCAGTGAATGCTGTTGTCTCGTTCCATTATGAAATCTACAGATGAAAGGGTTTAGTGACATCAAGGGCTGTCCCTGGCTTTACTGGAGTGCTTTGGGATATTTCAGGAATAATGATCTTTCACTGCCTCACATCCAGCCTCACACCTTTCTGCAGCTACGCAGATTGGAAATCTGACTGGGAAGCATAGCCCAGCCTAGAAAAAGCCCAGAAAACCAGTGCTCAGCTGGGTGTGCTGGAGCTGCCTTACTGATTGGGAGCCAGGGATGGGAGCACAGGAAGGGATAATGAGGAGACAGCAGTGGAGAAACTGAGGGAGCTAAAGATGGTTGGGTATTGGTAGAAAGGGCAGTGGGAGTGACTGGGAGATAAACATGTTAATTTGGAAAGGGAAGTGGAAAGATAGGTGTGAGAGCTTGAGTCTGAGAGAAAATGCTGCCAGTAAGAGCATGTGAGGAAAGATGGCGTCTGCGGGGAAAAAAAAAGTAACGATCTTGAGGAAAAAAGAGAGGATTGTGTTATATTCTAAGGAAATGTAGCATTCCATATTGAAATAATTAAAATAGGCTAGGAATAAAGGGAAAAATAAATTTTGATGCTTCAGGGACGAAATGAACTACACAACAATAAAATAGAGCAAAAATCAGAGTCTGTAAGTGTATATGTATGCAGTGCTGCTGTGTAGGATAAGACAGGTTTTGTCTGTATGTATTATGGACAAAGTCTGTATGGACAGATACCTGAAACATCATTTTTCTCTTACCTCCAAGTTCTTGGTGTCAAGCTTGAGGCCTTCAGGTTTTGCAAATAAGTATATATTATTTTCATGTGTGTAAAAAGATAGTCTTTATTAGTCTCATTCTTACAAATAATTGGCCCAGTTTAGATTTTACTTTTTTAAAAGAGAAAACTAATCTGTTTGAGGAAGTGCCCCCTGAACATTACAGTTTGATAAAATCATAGGATATTTTTAATGGTTATGATCAGATTCAAAATTTGATTTAAATTAATTTGTGTCCCTATAGCTTGTGAGTGTGATTGCAAACTGTAATATAATCACTAGATCTAACTCCTGGCTGAACTAACATTTTTGTTTCAGGCAAACAAATTAAAATTGAGTTAATTATACAAAACCATTTGGGTGTATATAGCATAGGTTTCTTATTAAAACACAGCGTAGGTTTCTTATTAAAATACTTTACTTTCCCGTCTGCAGTCTGAAAACTAAATACTTGCATATTTGCTCACATAAAATTAAAGCATTTGTAATGTGTGTAACATCTGTCAATGGGATTTTAAATAAGGATTGTAATCCAAAGTCACATAAATTTGCTCATATAACCAGGTCACTGCAGGGAATGATCAGATAGGGGTTCACAACAAGGTCTGCAGTAGTACATGGAGACTTTGTGAGCCCCAGTGTGGTGTGGGCCTGTTGCTGGTCTTGTTACATGTGTTTGAAAAGCAGCTGTCACAGTATTCCAGAAATAAAACATGAAACAAGACCGGTTATCATTGAAAAGATGTTATCCTTATTGATTTTCAAAGTTCCTTCTAGCTGGAGATGTACAGTCATTCTGGGATCTGCATGAGTTAAAATGGAGAAGGGAGATAAGAAAAGTACATCTGGATGTATTTGAAGTTTTACATAAACACTTGAAGTTCTGCTACATGAAATCTGTGTTCACAGTACATACTGTTAGGAGCCTTTTTTTCCTCCTTTTGCTGTCCTGGTGAGCCCTGTGGGCAGCTCAGCCCCACACAGCACTGCCAGTGCCTTGCTGGCCCTAGCCAGAGTCACTTGGGGTTGGCCATGCTGGCTGTGCCCTCTCCTAGACTCTTGCCTGCCGCTGTTGAGCAGCTAGCAGAGTAACAGAATGCATCAGTTCTCAGTGGCAAGCAGGAATGACCTTTATTGTTTTGATTTCATCACATATATAGAGTTCTCAAAAGTCACCCAGATTGGTCAGTCAGAAGCCTTCCCCCAGGCCTGATTGGCCAGGCCTGCACTGTCCAAGTTCTGGGACACTGTTCCAATAACATCCAAACTTTATCTTTATTTATAAAACACAAGAAAATTTCTCATGGGAAAAACCTGTGCTAGCCACACTTGCCCACCCCCAGGCTCTTTGCTTGATGCTGTATAAGCTCTGGACAGCAATACCTAGAAGAGCCCTGTGTTACCAACACTGGTTATCATAAAATCATAGAATAGTTTGTGGTGGAATGGACCTTAAATAGCATCTTGTTCCAAGATGGACTGTGACACCTGCCTCTACACCAGATTGCTCAAAGCCACACCTAAGCTGGCCTTGAACACTCCCAAGGGCTGGGGTACTCACCACCTCTCTGGGCAACCTGTGCCAGTGCCCCACCACCCTCATAGTGAAGAATTTCTTCCTAATACCTAATCTAAACCTACTATCTTAGTTTGAAGCCATTCCCTCTTGTCCTATCCCTATCTTCCTCTGTAAAAAGTCACTTTCTTTTTTTTTATAGGTCCTCTTCAGGTACTGGAAGGCTGCAATAGGGTCTCCCCAGAGCCTTCTCCAGGCTGACCTCTCAACTCCCTCAGCCTGTACTCATAGGAGAGGTGCTCCTAGCCCTGTGATGATTTTTGTGGCCTTCTCTGGACCCACTCCAACAGGTCCACATCTTTCTTGTGCAACCGGTTCTTCAATATCTTTCCGAGGAACATGGATGCTCTTTTGATATTTTGCCACCTCATTTTTGCAGTCTCCTTCAACTCTGTGTGAAAGAGTTGGACTGGTCTCTTCTGGTTGCATAGCTGAAACACAGAACCATACAACCTATTGTGAGGAAAATTAGCTTGAGCCTGGCCAAAATCTGTACATTACCATACTTTCACACTTACAATTCAAGGAACAGGTCACACATAAACTAATAGGGTGTGTGTCAGTCTGCGCTGACACTGGCATTTCTGGGAGCTATTCTCCCTACAGGAAGAAGGAAATAAGTTGGTAATTATTCACAGCTCAGCAAGTCCCTTTCTGCCCTCAGTAACAACATGTGAATTGTGAACAATTTCCTTTGCAATCAATAAAGTTTGAAGGAATTATAACAAAGCAAAAAGAAGAAACTTTTTCATCTTCCGTTCTTTCTTTCCCCACGTTTTACACTGCAGATCACTTTGATCCTAAATTGAAACCATTGCTACATATCTATTTTTGCATAAAATCTTAAAAACGTTTTAAAGTGCAATTGATGCATGTTAAACAAATATTTGTATCTGTTCCTAAGACTGCTTTAATTTCTATACTTCATGTTTCTTACAGTCACTAAATATGCATGAAACTAAACTGGTGAAATGAGACATCAGGTGCACTTCTCTGGATTCAGGGAAATCAAGTCAGGTCAGGACAGCATTGTGCATTCTGTTCGTCAGAGGATTTGCTCACCTGACCGAGTGCTATTTTCCTTTACTGACTCACTTTAAATTAAATGTTAGATCACTTCTGTTCAATAGACACAGAAAAAAAAATTTCTGAGGGAGAATATTTGATTCAGATCTTCTTTCTTCCTTCAATACTTCTCATAGCAATGGCAACCCAGAGATATGTAGTACACCTGAAAGAAAAATGATTGACGTTTTTATGCTGTCATGTATTTAATCCATCAGTACTGAGACACTTCAGAATTAAAATATATGGTCCCACTATCTGTTTATGTTTCTTAAAGAGGAGAAAAGTATCTGATGTTCAGAGCATCAACAGGCTGTAGGTTAGAGACAGCATCTGTGTACTCTCTGAAGGCAGCATTGGGAATATCAACCCCCCAGCTCCTATTCTTTGAAGAGTTTCCTGTTTTCTGCAAGAGGAATAAGATGTATGTAAATGGCTGCTGCCAGTGCTGTTTCTTAACAGCATTTCTTCCAAAGTGTTAAAAATCTGCTGCTGAAAGTGCGTGATCAGTGAGGTCTGTAGGTACTCACATTTGCAGGCAGAGCAGCAGCTCTGTGTTGCAGCTGTGCAGAAATCTGAAGGGTAGCGAGGGTGGAATGGTCATGCTCCTAGTCTGCTCTTTGCTTGCATAGGAATCCCAAATGTGTATTTTCTGTACCAAATCTTAGACTCCTAACCTTGCTCCCATTTAACCGTAAGTGCTCTAATTCTGCTGAGAAAATGGCCTCTGTCTGTGGATAGATGTAGGTTATCAAGTCTGTGGGTTTATAAAGTATCTGTGGGTATTTGGCTTCTCTTCCTACATAAGGCTCTTCTGTTTGAAGTAGCTCTCAATATTGAATACTCCTCCTTTCACAAAAACTGCTTCTACTGCCATGTTTTCTGCAGAGAAAGCGTTTTGTGTTGTGATTGCTGTTTTGGGTGTGTTAGAAGTGCTTTGACAGGAAAGGATTATTGTATATCCTAGGGATGCTCAGAAGGTTTCAGATGCTCAGATTCTTCCCTAAGGAAGCTGATATTCCCTAAGGAAGTGAAATGTTCCCAAGTTACTATTTTGTCCTTGTCTTTCATATTGAAGGCTACCTGGTCACCCGTGGTGGTTTTGAAATGCACCATTGTCTCACCTTTGACCCAACATGTCTGGCATGTCTGCCTGGCTAGATCAGGATCTTTCAGAGAAGCAGTTTCTCACCCATACACTTTAACTCAGCTGAGGCCTTTTAGAAACAGGTCAGATGTACTAGCTTCAGCTCTTGACTGGTGTGAGTCCTCTTCCAAAAGCAATGTGGTGGGGTGGCAGTGAGAAAGTGGTAAACCAGGACAGAGAGTTGGATTCAAGGACACAACGAGGAAAGCTGCAGGACTGTTGTTTCCTCCGCTCCATCCTGTGCAGACAGTAGAAGATGGCATTTGGGTCGTATAATTGTAGCGTCCACCTTTCTTTGGATTTTGTAGAGGCTGCCACTCTTTTTTTTCCTTTCCTCTGCTCCCTGAGAATGGCCAGTCTGTTGTTGCCCTTCCACATTCAGGACCAGGTAGCCTCCAGATCATGGAGCAGCTGCTGATGCCTCAGACTCTGCACTGCTCATTAACATTTGTTTCCAGACCTTCATCTGTAGGGAATTTTTTACGCTTTAACAAGTAGCTGTCAAGTGAGAGGTTAAGGAAGCAAGTAGAAGGGTAGGTTCAACACGGGTTTCTTGTCGCAGCTTTGCTTAATTTAGCCCATATTATACACAGGGGCTGACTGGCATGTTTTCCTTGCTGCTGTGAACATCCTGTGGCCTTGCATCAGGGTTAGGCTCTTTGCTGATGTATAAACCACTTGCCCAGAGTCCAGGCTGACCCCAAAACTTGGAGCTCACTGGCCTGCTGGAAAAGTCCTACCTCAGCCTGTCTGGCTTGGCACTTCTGTCCATGTGTCCTTCCCCTCAGTCCTCCAGAGACTGCAGAAATGCAGCATTGGAGCATGGACTCTTTATATTATTATGCAAGTTATTTATTTCCAGATGTAACACCTTCCCCAGAGAAATGAGAAGAGCCATTTTGTGTTGAAACAACCATGCTCATTCCTCACTAGCTCTTAATTAGTGTGTTGGCTATTTTTTTTCCCTGATAAATTTGTAGTTACTTCTTGTAGTGTAAGAAACACAGTTCACTATGGTGTGAGAGTGAAAAGCAGCTGTTAGACATAAAAATAGAGGCTGTTCATAAAGACAAAACAGAATTCATACGTTTTATGCACACAGATTCACCCACAGCACTGCAGACAGCATTTTCAGTTTTCGCTTGCGCCATCTCCTTCTTTCTGTAAAATTCTTGCCGTGCTTTCAGTTTTTCATTCATTTTTTTAATCTGTAAAACTACAGGCTTAAGATGCCCAATGCAGATACTCTTTTTTCCTCGCTCTTTCTCTCTTGCATGTTGCCTCTTCTGTCTTGTCCCTCTTTGGATTTTATGTGCCTTGGTGGAGACTGTAAATTTGGAGAGGGGTAGTCCTAATACTGTGCAGTGCTCATTTCCTCTAGCTGCAATGACTGCCATTCCACAGAGCAAACCCCACACAGAATCACAAAGGTCCTGTGTCTGGGCTGAAAGAAAGGCTGACACACTTGTTGGGGAAGATGATATCTCTGCGTAGCAGTTTCAGGGATGGAAACTGTGAGTTTCAAAGGCATGTATGGGTAAGATCTCATAATGTGGTATCAGAATTAATCTGATAAGCACAGAAGATGCGTAGCTGTTTACAGTGACTTCACAACTAAGGTTTGGCAGAAAGATTAGTATGTTCTAAGCAGCAGAGTTCCTGTTTTGTAGTATATGGTATTCAACTCTGTTGGCAAAAATAAAAAATAATATTTTTCATATTTTGGTGCCCCTCAGAAGTCATGTCCTTAACCTTTGTTGATCACAGAACAAATGATCAGTCTGGTGGGTTCAGTTTGTTGCAGAAAATATTTGTTCTCACAAAAGTAAGACTAGAGTACATGCCTGATGGTCAGAAGATAGTGTTTTAACTATCAACACTTTTAGTGCCTCAATTTCACCAGTATGGGTGAATTATTGCATGGGAATAATTATATTTTACCTTGTAGTAGTATTCTGAGATGAATTAGTTTATAGTGCTTTGTTTATACAAAACCAGGACTGTCAAAGCTTGTTATAATTATGATATCTGAGGTTCAGGCAGCAAGAACAGTTGCAGTTTCAGCGCTAGATGATCTCTGCTTCTCCAGCTGAACTTTATATACTTGTCTGCTGTGGCTGTTGTGAGAATTGTCAGGTAGTCCCTTTAGCTGCCTAGCAACTTTTTTTTTTTTGTCTTTTCTTGAACAACATTTCCATTTCTTTTTTTCTTTGAACATATGCAGTTGGTACTTTAAATCTGTGTGGATATATACCTTAGGACCTGACATTTCAGGTCTTAGCTTTTTGATGACTTAAAAGAAGAGAATTTCACAGTTCATGCTTGTGGCCATGAAAGTTACTTTCTCAGGGTTTCTGACATTCCTCAATACATCTGAAAGCTTTTTGTTGCAGGTTTGATACTAGATAGGGAAAACATCTTCATAACGAGGATGGTCTGTTATGTGTACACCTTCATAGATTGGACAATTTAGGGCAGATAATGCACATGCAAAGCTGAAATGAATGAAATATTTAGGGAAATGTGGGTGCAGAGGCTGTGCAGTTCCAGAGTCTGGTTTCTCATTGTGTGCAATCCAACCTAGCTGCAGACTGCTGCCCAAAGGCAGCTTTTTCATTGCCTCCTGGTAAGAGGGATGTATGGCTGTATTAATATACCTTCATTTCCACCAGTGCATTGATTTGCTAGAGAACTGGTGATTATAGCTACACAGTTATTAGATGCAGCACAAGCGGGAGATTAAATAGGTTGCTGGTTCTTGGGAACAGGGAGAGTGATGAGGGGGGAGAAGGGGGAGTCTCTTGTTGGTGGCAGCCCAGTGTTTTGGTCAAATTAACCACAGGACAGAAGTGCGCTCTTGGGTGTCTAATATTTAGTCATCTGTGAGATCTTTTAGTGGCACTGTAACTCACTGCCTTTGCTTGCTCATCTCCCGTGTCAGTCAGAGCATTTCATTCTCCCTTGGTTTTAGCTCGCTTTGCCTCATCTGTTATATTTATATATTTGTCATTGCAGACATAGCTGTATGCACACACATTCTGATAGAGAAAGCCATAAGCATCTTGCCTTTCTCCCCTGTGGTCTGGTTTGGATTTCATTAGGCACACACCTTCTGGTTGCTCTGGTGCCCGAGATGTGATGCCAGCTGTAACATCTGCTCCTTCGGACTCGTGTCTTTATGCAGAGAGCACGTTCAGGCAATCTCTCACTGCCTTGCTGCAGCAGCAGCACCAGGCACATCCCTGCTGCATGCAGACCAGTTGAGGATTCAGGAGCAGTTCTCCCACTAGGCTCTGGTTATAGCTCTTAGTGAGAACTGGCTGTCAGAAAATTATCCAAGCCTTCATATTGATCACTGTAGGGCAGCAGGGATGACTTCCAACTATTTGTGTTTGTAAAGCAGGTAATTGTGATAACTAGACATCCATGTGAAAACAGAAGAGGTGGGAAAGGAGCAGGCATGTGTTAATAGACATGCATTGGATTTGCCTTCTTATAATACCACTGAGAATGAGAAGGACTTTCTGAAGATGATGTATGCTGGTGAGGGACAGGTCTGGAACTTGGAATGTAACATTGAATAGATTCTGTAACACTGAATCCAAGCCAAGGGGGCAACCCTCTTGTGGTAATCCACTGGGTAAATGTATAGATCTCCAGACAGAAATTGATGCCATGGAGAGATAGTTTTAGACACTTTTCTTTTGATTATTAGATGCTGTTCTGATTACTGACCAAACTACAGGTAGTGAACCAGCATCTATCCTCTTGTTCTTGCAAAAACGTTCTCTTTTACATTAAATAGTTGCTCTTCCTTTTGCAGTTTTGTCAGAAGCAAGGTACACTCATCAGTGCTTTGTTTTTGCTTGGCTTCCCTGCTTGGATTCCTCTACCTTATTGTTCAGTTTGTGAATGACTGCAGAGAGCCTGCTACTTGACATCTTACTTCAGGCTGAGAAATAAACACTTATCTTTGGTTTTGCATTTTGGATTATTGTGTTTTTCACTTTGGTCTATTGTGTTAGGGCCTGTTAAATCTGTAGTAAATATTTGTTAACTGCACCTTTGACAATTGTATATGATTAAAAGAAAGAGACTTCTAAATGAGGGGTTTGTAACTGAAAGACATAACTTCTTGTTCATGGCTGCATTTAATTTATTCTGCTCAGTTTGAAAGAATTCAGTGGTTTAAAAAGTATTTTTAATAGCAGCCATTAATGTGTCATCTCAGAAGAGAGTGTTTGCATTTTCTGTTGAACCATCCATTCTTAGTATAAGCAAATAGTGTAAATGCAGGAACTCAGTGTTCCCTAGATCGTGTAACAGTCTTGTTTGTTGGACCTGGTTGTTTCATTGTAATGGCTAATTTATAATACAGTTTGATATATTGTAGATTCACGTATGGTAGAGGTGGAAGGAAGAGCCTGTGGAGAGAAGTTTCTCAGTACTTTAATGAAAGTATCTGTTGCAGTGGGTTCTGATGATAGAAATTGGGTGAAAAATCTATCCTGATTATTAAGGGCATGGCTGTACTTTTATATTTAAAATGCAAACGTTAGGATAAAATTAAAGCAAGTGTAAGTATGTAAGAAAACTTGATAATATATATAGTTTGTTTTCTGACATTGGTGGAGAGTCTCAATATATGTAGACACAGCTCCAAAATGGCTGTAGAAGTGCTTCCTTTTCTCACAAGGCTAAGAAAGCTAAAAGCTGCATTGGCATATTTTTCTTTTCGCTGGGGTGTACTTTGTACTTGCCTCTGATACGCTGTGTCTGACAGACCTATACTGGGATTTGTATTTACAGGTTACCAGCTTCTACTTTGCATATTAAAGACAGCAATGTGCCAGCTGCAGACTGGGCCCTCAGCCAAGGCTCATTTCACATGTGTGTGTCTTTCTGCAAGGGCATGCCTTCATTTCTCAATGCATGTCTTCAGATTAGGGTTTCTTGATGTGATACTGATGTATTCTGTCTAACTTTAGCTATTTGCCTATAGCAGATGCTCCAATGAGTGGAATTGATTGAAGGGTGTATTATTCAGTATGACTCCCTAACTTTCTTGATTTAATACATCATTTTTTTCTTTCCTATATTTTCTGTCTCATATTTGATGCTGTGATGTTTGATTATGTGAATGGGGAATGTTCAAAATAAGCTGTTTTCCTCCATGCATTCTCTTCTCAGCTGTTCTGTTTTCCTCACAGAAAAATAACCTGTTTTCCCATTTCTCTGCATTTTATAGAATGCAGGGAGTTACAAATCTCTCTTTTGTGTAAGTCTTTCACAGTTCTGCATTAAATCAATAGGTGCTCTTCCCTTTAAAATCCATGATTTCTGGACCATTTATTGAAGTGGGACCATTTAGCCTGACATGCTTTATAATATAATACAGTGCTGTAATTTTTCTTTCAGTTCTGCATTGCCGTGTAATGAAGATAATTTAGCATTGTTGACGCAGTGTATACTTCTGTTTGAGTTTTGTCAATAATATATTTCCATCTGTAGAAAGATTCATTAAGAAAGGGATTTTAATAATGCATGGAGAAGGTAGGGGTTCTGCTAATGAACAGACTCTAAAGTAAAAAAACCAATTATTTAGCTGTGATCCATTTTAATGTATCTGTAAGTAGGCAAAATGTTAAAGTTGTTTGGAACTCTGGGATGATCATATCAAATAGCTTTAATAGCTTTGCACTAATATTATAATTCAGTTATAATGGAGACTGTGGGATTTGAGATCTGTGCTTTATTTCCTTACTTGACCAATATAGCCTATGTGGAAAGTCTTAGGGGATATGCCTCCTATATCCTCAGGTTGTGGTGAGTTTCCTCTGCTTGCACTAGCATTATTATTATTAATTATTATTATTACTATTATTATTACTATTATTTGTTACCACTGGCACTTATATGGGATTTTTTAATTCTGTGTCCAAATATGAATGGGGAAAAGAGGGAGAATATTTATCTAGTAGAGTAGTCTGTGTGTTCTCTAATTAGGCTCATGCATCTCATCCCTGTTAGTACTTGTGTGTAAAGACTCTCTAGGACTTGGAAGTATAGCCCAGGGAGGATTTTAATTCTGAAGTGCAGTTTTCAGCTGAAGTTTGTTTTTCTCTCCCATGAAGTGGCAAAAAAGTCCCCTGTTAAAGAGGTGCTGAGGTAAATCTTAGAAGGACTGAGAAAACTGAGGGGATGGAGAAGTACTCGGCCTCCCTCACAAATTAGGTCAATCCTGCTTTGCCAAATACTTTGTTTCCCAGTCATTGACATTGACTGAAAGCTCGTGGAGAACTGGTCCTACTTTCATGGCAGTTTTTATTATGCAGAAATAGTCGTGCAAAGCTGTTACGCTTGTTTTCACAGTTTAGTCTCCCATGGTATTAGTCACTGTAGTGAGGTTTTATCAGTGATTATCTGCAGGACTTTGAAAAGATCACCTTAGTGCCTTCTACCAGCGTGTAGACTATGGCTGCTTGACTTTATGGCTGTCACCTCTAGGTCACCTATCCTAGCAAGATGGAAAATAATTGAAAGGTCTAGATCAGTTATCTGTCCAATGTATGTAGGTGAACCTACATCAAAGTCAGAAAAACCACATCATCGTAGGCCTTACGTGTTTGCCAAGTCCTGGCATGGCCATTCCCTTCCTGTTTACCTTCAGGAGCCCACATGTAAATCCACAAATTTTAGTCCAGTTTTGCTGTTTATTTGTGTGTTCATGTAGTAAGAGACCTTGACTGAATGAGGTTGTAGCTTCGCTTGGGTAGATAGTCCTGTAATATATATCTGTGCAGGACATGGGGAGCCCCATTCTTGCCTGAGTTAATGTTACTGCAGAAGTGATTAATTTAGGCTCTTAATAATAAAATTCAGCTAAAGTGATTTTTAGTAATAAATTGTCTAATTACAAAAGTTTGTAAACATCTCAGTTTAGATACTGGCCTAATATTATGTCTTGTCTTCCTTGCGCTGTTGCTGGCAAAGAAATGACAAAACAAACTTTACTGTTCTGGTGACCCCTGGACTTTTACTGCTGCACCTGTTGTGTTTGGTCTACCTGGCAGCTTAAGGCAGCAAAGTTTAAATTTATTATTTCAGCCCAAGACATTTTGCACTTTGTCTCCCACGAGGCTCCCCTGCCTTTTGTCCCTCTAGAATTCCTTTTATTATCTCTTTGCAGTGAAATATGTGGTTGGCCAGTTGGTTTGTTGTTTGCCTGGGGTGATGGATCATGAGCAAGAGAGTCTGACACTGTGTTAAATATGGGATGCTTACTCTGTTCAGGCCACAGAGGACATGAGGTTTCTCACCTCCAGTTTCCAGGATTCACTAAGGCCATTTAAATATATTTCAGCTGTAAGATATTTACCATTTTGATTAAAAACTCATTTGCATGAAGGGTGTGTCTCTCATGGAATTTTTTGTTCTAGTGGAGATGTGATTTTCTGTGGTTAAATAAATGATGGGGAGCTTTTAAATCTGTTGCGTTTTGCATAATAAACTAGAGCCCTTTTAGAACTCTGTGCAGATCATGAGAAAGGAAATGGATGTAAAAAGAAGGTGAGAAAATAAAATGCAGAAAAAAATTGGAAAGAAGGAAAGAATCTGATATGCAAATCAGGAAGAAAGACTTCTTAGGGAGAAAGGGAATGGAGAATTTTACAGTCTTGCTATGTTAGAATGAAATGAAGTTTGTATATAGGTAAGTGATTAAAATAAGATAACAAAGAGAAAAAAGCCTCAAGTACTTTTAAAGCAATGTAATTTTAAGTGCAGGAAACCTTAGCAAAATTAATTTTAATAATTTAATAAGTAAATGTGTATTTTAAAATTATAAATGCTAAGTATTTAAAAAATGCTTTGAAAATATTAGCTTTCCGCAAAATCTGTAGACTTCTATTTGCATAACCAACAATGGTTTCCTAATGTTATTTTGTATTTGAAATTTAGATTTTAGAAACTGTCAAATTAATGCCCCCAGATTTTACTTGTAGGCTGAAAATATAGTAACGTATGCATTTTAAGGTTAAAAATAGTCCTGACTTTATTGCTCCTTTATGGAGTTATTTTACAAGATAGAGAAGCAAGCTGGCATGGAATATGAATAATATTTTTCAGGCTGCTCAGTCCTGAGAATTAAATTGGTAGAGGATGTGAAAAACAAGTGTTCTTCTGTCTGCTGGCTGAGGGTAGCAGAGGCCCCAGGTCTCCCAGGCAGAGGCTCGACTGGAATTCTTCTCATCAAACCAAGTGTTGCACTTCATCTAAACATGCTCTCTAACTGGGGGAGAGGGGCAAGAGTTTTTTCTTTTAATCTGAAAAATAATCTCCGACACCCTGACAGGATTATGTGCTGTGTTTGCCATTGGGTTCTTCTGTTTTTGTTTTTTTTTCCAGTGCCTTCCCTCTCTTGCCCCCCACCCCCCCGCCTTTTCCTTCTATTGATCATTGTGAAATACACATCAGCAGAGATATTTCTCCCAGATTTCTGACCTCACCATATCTAGATGGGGTGTCAAGGGTGAAAAGTTTATCTGTCTGCAAAGGAGGTAGCAAACTATCACTGAAAGTAGAGGAATGCCATCCTGATCAGTTTGAAATTGAGAAGATGAGAAATATGCCTTTTTCCATTTTGTGTGTGTTAGGGTGTAGGGCATGAATGGATTAAAAAACCCTCTGAGACAAGAATGTGCAGATTTTTCATATTAAGCCTGAGGGTTCTGTTCTGACTTGCTCTTAAAAGAAATAAAGCATAATACAATACCTTGAAAGAATGGTAAACCTTTAAACCCTGTGCAAACTAATTGTGTTCTTCAGTGATATGTTGTTTAGGATGTTATCAGCTAAGGAGAGATTTGATATGCCTGCAGATATTTTAGATGAGTTGTGACTACTCATGATTTATATGAAATCTGAATCCAAAATGAAGACATAGTTGGACAGTGGTCCAGTGAAACCTGAGTTCTCTGAAGTTCTACCAGTCTTCTGAAAATAGCTGTCTGTTGTCTCTTGTTTAGCAGAGGATAAGTGTTTAGTTATTATTTCTGTACTAAAAACTCAAACAGGTACGGACAGCGTATGGCCTGTGTTTATAACCAGGTGGATGGTGGATGTGTTCCATTTATTGTGGCTTTATTCCTAATCCTGGGAGATACTCAAAAGGTAATTTCTTGTGTAACGTCAACATTCATTCTTGTGTAACGTCAACAATGCTAGATTTTTTTGGCTTAGCACCTGCATTTGTCAAGATTTCAGAAGTGAAAAGATTCACCAGGAGAAATAACCCTCCATATACGACAGCTGTCAGTGTTTTCACTGTGTCAGTAGTTTCAAGAACACCATGGATGAGCTGGAAATGCAGTGAATGGAAAACCTTAGTACCTCTGATGCACTGTTTTGCAGTTTGGAACCTCTCATATGCCTCTGTTGTTCCTTTTTTTATTTCTGTGTTGTTTAGTTCCTTCATCATACCACACACCCTCATTAGTCAGTTGGGTGTTACCCACCTTCAGGAATGCACACATTTGGAAGTCTCTGGGTTATTCTCATGTTGGGAAATCTGGGAAGTAATCTATAGATATGTATTTGGTAGACTATGAGAAGGCATCTTTGGATCTGTGCTCAGATCAGCAGTCACTGGGCTGAGGAGCTGATGCACACAGGAGGCAGGTTATTCTGTCTACATCTTTAGGGCTGCTCACACAAGTGCTCCCTGAAAGCACTGCTCTTCTGGGTGTACCTGTGGTTGCTTCTGAATATTTTTGTCTCTGCCTGAAAGCACCTGTCCTCTGTCTTTGTATGAGCAGACTTTGATCTTTTCCCCTTATGAGTGTAAAATCACAGTCAGTCTGAAAGACTGCACTATCTCAGATAAAGATCTATGAACCATGTCAAATATTTGTTATTGAACAGGTTTAACTGGACCACGTGTGCTTTCAGTGGTTCTAACAGAGAATGGACTTGGTGCTTTTTAATGTTTAAACTTGGATAAATAAATACGTTTATCTAGTAAGTAAAGAGAGAGTACGGGAAGGAATTCCTGAGTCGGCACAGGCAGCCTTGTAAAGTAGTGACTTTGCAACACAGTAAAGTGTAAGAGAAAATTGTCTCAAAGTAACAAGAGGCACTTGAGTTAAATTAATGAGTATACATATTTAATTGAAAGTGACCACATATGGCTTCTCTCTTAAGCTAAGAACGAGGGAGATCTTGATCTATGTTTACCTACAAAGTGTAGGACCTCTTGGGATAATCTGAATTTGGATAGCCTCCTCTATGGAGAGAGTAATTTCTCCTCTTTCCACGCCCAGAAATGTTTCTTTTTGATGCTTGCTCCTCCCATGGTGGCAAAGAACACAGTGTACAGACCTGCCCCTTGTCTCATCTCATCATGTCCCTCTGTGGCAGGCAGGGAGGCACCCACGGATGACAGCACAGTGGATGCTCGGAGTGCAGGATGCAGCGTGGCTCTCCAGGTTCTGCTGCAGGGATACTGCATCCTGGAGGTGTGTAATAACAGGGGTACTGCATCCTGGAGGTGTGTAATAACAGGGATACTGCATCCTGGAGGTGTGTAATAACAGGGGTACTGCATCCTGGAGGTGTGTAATAACAGGGGTACTGCATCCTGGAGGTGTGTGATAACAGGGATACTGGAGTGCGAGCAGCACCTAGTCCCTCTTGCATCTGATGAGAGTTTTCTGATCCCCCTTGAAATGAGCTCCTCCTAGACCCCAACCTTTCAAAAAACCTCCATTTTTATGTCACCCCTTACAACTCACTAGAATTGCATTACAGTCACTGCAGGATGAATGCTTTGCCATTGCTGGGAAAGACTCTATGCTTATGCCGCTGAGAAACCATGAGTCAGCTTGCTCAAGGGAAGGAGGAGGAGGCGAGGAAATCTCCTTTTATGATGAATCTTCCCACACTTCCTGCTGTTTCTGTTTTGGGCACACTGGTTCAGAAGCTGTGGGCTGTTTTCTGCCTGGCTCTCAGTGTGTGAAAATTGTTTCTTCCCGAAGAGGGATCACCTACTTGTCCTGATATGAGGTGACAGTATCCCACGCCTTTCCCCATCTAGAACAAAAGGGATAATCTTTCATCTCCACTTGAAGGGAAGTGTAGTGTCATGGGGGGACTAGGACAGGAGAAAGCCCTTGCTGAACTCTGTAGAGTTTCAGAGTCCAGCAACGTTACAGGGGTTTTCTGAGTCACTCTTTACTCTGAGAGGCTGCTGTTTAGTCTAATCCTGTGGGATAAATATATTCTCATTAAATTCGCAGGGACTCTTATCCTAACTTAACTAAAGCGTGACTGGACTCACAACACTAACAGCAAAGATTTTTTTGCAAATAACATACCATACATTTGTGTAGGTTATGCAATAAAACCCCTCACTTCTGTCTCTTTGTTTGGAAGGTCATATTCTGAGGGAGAGCACAACAGTGCTGAAATGGTTTTAATATAATATGATTCTGGATAAAAATGATGACAAAGAGGTAACAAAACAGTGCCGTTCAGTTCACTTGCTGGAAACATCTTGCAAGTGCTTCAATTATATTTCATGCTCGAGTTGAGAGCTGCTACAATAGTGACAGGAGGAGAAAAATAGAATTGCTTCATTTCTTTTCTCCCACCCACGGACATTTCTCAGTGTGGAAAATGAGTCATCAAGAAGAGGTATTTTTACTTTGCAACAGACATTAGAGAAATGTTGATATTCAGGCAAACTGTGTGTCAATTGATCTACCAGTCAAAAGGTCTGATCCTGTTTGCACAGATTTTATTTCCTTTGGAACCACTGGGAAGTCACAGCAAGAAGCAACCAAGACCGACACAAACTTCCCAGAATTCTCAGTCAGCTCAGGTGTGGCTCCCAGCTGTATGATATGGCTGACCTGAGGTCTGTGCCAAGTTCCTGGGGTATGAGTCTGCTTCGATGAAACTGGGATAGATCCTCAGCAGAGACTGATGGTTCCAGGTCCCTCTGCAAGCATTGCCCCAGCCCCTGGCACTGGTATAATGGGTCTGCCAGGACAGGGCGTGGGGAACCTGGTTACTGGCCAGGGATATTGGTTGCTTTTGGAGGTGGAGACTCTGACATGTCACAGCTTTCAAGACATTTTTCAGAAGTCTCCTGTCAGAAGTGTAAAGTTAGCATGAACTAAATCAGGTGCTGGTCTCTTGGTTTGAGAACATAATCACCTGGGATGTCTGGGGATGCTGCTGTTTGCCATCTAGAATTTGAGCACTAACCTACTTTTAATTTGTATCTTATTTTGGAGTGTAAGGCTTCAGTATAATGTGTAACAAACACAGGGATTTTATCTGTCATTTTCAAAGCAATTTGCAGAAGGGGAAGAGAAGGCTTGATGCTCAAAGCCATGTAAAGGACCTAATCCATTGCCAGGTGCAAAGTGCAGACCTCATTCTCATTTGTTCTCACTGGACCACACTTTTATTCCCCTAAGCTCTTCAGAGGTGCTGATGGTGCAGATGAATGTAAACCACAAAACGTGCAACCACAAACTAGTATTTATCACCCCCAAGCTATTATTTATCACCCAAAACTTGTTTTTCCTTTTTACTACCTTTTACTTTTGTTAGTATTTACTCTCAGATACCTAGTTTGCACCTGGAAAGCTTTCTCTGTTTTTCTGTATTGGGTTTGCACGGTCAGGTTTTGGTGGTGGGCAGACTGATAGAGGTGACTTCAGTGAGAAACTGGCAGAAGCTTCATCCATGTCCAGCAGCCACTGCCACCTGGCTCCAAGGTGTATGTGCTGCATATCACAGCTGGGCCTATTAGAAGTGGTGGTAACACCTTTGTGATATTTAGGAAGGGGAAAAAAATGTTCCTGCATAGTTGTAATTGCAGCCAGAGAACAGAGGAGTGAGAATATGTGAGAGGAACAGCCCTGCAGGCACCAAGATCAGTGGAGAAGTGGCAGGAGCTGCCTCAGGCACTGGAGCTGAGATTCCCCTGCAGTCTGTAGTAAAGACCATGGTGAGGCATCTGTGCCCCTGCAGCCTGTGGAGGACCACACAGATTCAGAGACCCACCTGCAGCCTCTGAAGAAGACACACAGTGAAGCAAGTGGATGCCTGAGAGGAGCTGTGAACCTGTGGGAAGCCCATGGAGAAGGCTCCAGGCAGGGACCTGCAGACCTGTGGAGAGAGGAATCCACACTGGAGCAGGTTTCCTGGTAGGACTTGTTGGCAACCCACACTGAGCAGCCTGTCCCTTAAAGGATTGCACCCCATGGAAGAGAACTGTTGCCCATGGGATGGACTCACGTTGGTGAAGGTCACAGACAGTTATCTTTCATGGGAGGGACCCACACTGGAGCAGAGGAAGGACTCTTCTCCCTGAGCAGCAGGAACACCATGTGATGAACTGACTGTAATCCCCATTCCGTGTCTCCTGCACTGCTGTGGGGGAGGAGGTAGACCCCAGGAAGGAGGGAGAGATGGAGGGATGGTGTTCTTAATTTTGTTTTAAGAATCCTGCTCTGATTTTGATTAGTAATAGAATTCACTCAATTTCCCCAGTGTGACTCTGTTTTGCCTGTGATGGTATTTGGTGAGTGATCTGTCTTCTGGTCGTTATCTCATGAACCTTTCATTACATTTTCTGTCCCCTGTGCACTTGTGGAGGGTAGCTATGGAGAGGCTTTGGTGGGAGCCTGGCTTCCAGCCAGGGCTAACTCACCACGATAAGTGGTCTTTGGAAGTTTGTGAGCTGTGAGGATTATAGTTAGGATATCCTTAACCATACTTTGGTGGCTATATAGTTCTTCCTTTTTGGACATCACATAAGGAGTTGATACTTGCTTGTGTAAATCCTGCACAAAGACTGTGTCTGCCCCTAGTTGTCACCTGCTAGAGGTGAGGCTGATGCAGCTCCATGCTGCTCCATCCAGCTGGTAGTGGGGTTGAGCATGCATTCCCGGTAGGCACAATATGCATCTACGTCTCTGTATGGCTGTCCTTCCATCCTGCTCACCAGCTAGTCCAGCTTGGTGCTTGTGAGGGGCTTGCTTACCCACTGCAGGGCAAGAAAACAACTGTTCTGTTGACACAGGACAAGCCTGTTTTATTCCCTTGTCCCTCTGTTTTCCCATGCTTGTTGCTATTACCGTGTCTTCTGTTTTATTGCCATCCAGACCACCTTTGCCCATCTTTGATCCTTCCCATGGCAAGACTTCAGGAGTTCCGAAGTGCACTTCCCAGGAGTACCCTGCCCTGCCAGTAACCTTGCAGCCTGCAAGATACTGCAGAAAACATCTCCCATTGAACACTCTGTGGTGGGTGTCAGCCTCCAGCCATGGAGCCGATAATTCCCTGGGATTCCCTTGGTCAGAGCAGGCTGCTGGGGTGCCTTCACTGGCTGGTGTCACTGTGAATGGAGATGATCAGCTCACCTTCCAGCAGCCTGAGTGTACTCCTCAAAGTCCCCATTCCCAGTATGTCTGTTCAGTGCTTCCCCACCCCCAGGGAGCTGCATGTTGCCTCCAGTGGCTTCAGCTCTAGACCCTGTCATAGGTGTCCATGGAGAGTGAAAGCTGTGGAGATTTCCTTCAGCTGCTGAGTTGTACTGACTCATCAGGCCATTTCGATATGGTTTTATCTGTCTATTAATAACATTTACTTTCATTTTTTCCTAGGCAGAACTGAACTCCTTGAACCCTTGTGTCAGTTTATTTAAGTTAAGTGTGATTTGAGTGCAAACTGACTTGGGCGAATTATAATTTTTTTCTTTTTTTTTTCTTTTTTTTTTTTTTTTTGTGCTGTAGCTATATTTCTTGATGGATCATAAAGCAGACAGCTCACTTGGATTTCTTGTGCTGGATTCTCACTTAGTGAAACATCCCCTTGCCTGATCCTCTGTGAAGCTTTGTAACCACATGGAAGCAGTTTTTCCCTATGGAAATGGATGTCAGGGCTCCCATTGAGTATAGGAACACTCCTGTTTAGAAATGTATTTGGTAGGCATTCCCAGTTCATATTACTCTCCATGTCTTTTCAGTCCCACACAATCTTTGGGTTAAAGCATACCCTCTGCTTGCCCCTCTGTTCCCCTGCCCTCTCTTACAGAAGAGGAGCTGGCATGTTGTTCTCAGTTCCTTCTTAATGAAAGGAGGTTTATTTGTGCCTGTAGATTTGGAAGAAGAGGTACTAATAGACAAAACAACTTTCGCCTTATAATTCTGTTTTTCTGAGGGCATAAGATCCACTGAGGTCACTGAAGGGATTGCATGACCCTGAAGAGAAGAATGGAGTCCTACATTAAACATTTCATACGCCTAGACTTCCAGTTGCCTGAATCAGCTGTACCCTTTTTTTCATATTCAGATTTAGGTTTAGACTGTAGTCTCTGCTTGCACAAATACTTTGATGAGAACAAATAAACCTTAGTGGAAATACATTGTGAAAGTAGTTGTTGCCTATGTTTGCCTACTTTATTAGCCACATTTACAGCATGCTGTATTTCTGTTTCTCTTCTGATCTAATATAGTAAAAATAGTACATCAAATTAAATTAGCTTCATTTTGTACTTAATAGTGGATGTAGTGTCTTGCAGGATCTGCTTTTTATTTTTAAAACAAATCAAACAAATGAAATCTAGTTATTTCTCAGTGATTTAATTTCTTTCTAATTATAATTTTCAGAGGTAAGTGGTGTTGATATTAGAAAGATGTAGTATGCATTATGGTGATGTTCATTAGGATAGAATGACATGTTGAGGGACAACAAATTGTTTGAGAGATTGAATTTGAATTAGTGTAATTTCTCATTAAAGCCTGGATTGTTTAGTGAAGTATATCAAACAAGAGCAGCTTTATTTCTCAAATTTCAGTGTGATCTGTGTTACAAAAAATGGTTTCAATAGAAACAGAAGAAATTTTATAAAGTAGAGGATTTGTTTGTCTGTAAATTGAACTCATTTAGCTAGCTCTGTATGATTTTTTTCTTTCAAGTTTGCTTAGCAGTTTTCTATAGCATTGCTGTATCTGTGAGCTCTGTATTGGCTTTGCTGCTGTTTTGAGGCTTCTGGCAATGTTGGGGTGGTGGCTGTGGAAGTGTGCTCATGCTCAATAAAGTCTTGTATGATTGCATTGTCCCAGTTATAAGAGGTATAGCTATACCTGTTACTCCCAGTGGGATTACTTCTTGTTCCAGTTGGCTCCTATACTATTTACAGACATAACATCAGTAAAATTTCAGGCTTTTAAAAAATCAAACTGGTCACTACACATCTGGTTCTCTTTGCAATTTAGCAAACGGGAGGACAGTAAAATCCCCTTGTTCTGAGAAGCAGTGGCAGTTGGATGATTAGCTGCTGTGACCTGATGTTTAGTGGAAGTTTGTTAAAAATGTATAGGGAGTGTTCCAAAGGTAAAGCTCAAAGTCTTTATTGTATTGAAAATGCAGTTGCTTTCATGTGAGCCTTTTTATTCTTTTGGAAAATGGAAGTGGCAGGGTTTTGCAGTTTGTGGAGGAACAGAGCTGTGTTGTCTGTATTACTTGGATTTACATTGCATAACATACTCATGGTTGGATCTACCTAGCTAAACGGGGCGGAGAGTAGATGTGACATTTTGGTTGTATATCGGATGACTGGAAAAAGTACAGAAAACCTACCTATTGGGAAATAGGTAGTAAATCACCTATTGGGGTTGAAGATGTCCGTATTTGGCAGGGAACAATCAATGTGAAAGACTGATAACCTGTGGATAATAGTAGTTTTGCTCTTTGAAGAACTTGTTGTGAGGTAGAATGGTTTCCATCTTGTACCTGTGATAGAAGAGATCTCTTGTTATCTAGAACAGACTGTGGAGCTCACACAGTTCAGTGTCCTTCCTGAGTATTTGTTTCCTGCCTATAAAACAGAATCATGCAGGCTGGGAAAGAACTCCAATATCATCCAGCCCAACTGCCAACACAGCACTGCCAAGCTTACAACCTGACCACATTCCTGTGTGCCACATCCGTGTGCACCCTAAACTGCCCCAGGGATGGCAACCCCACCATCCCACAGGGCAGCCAGCCATGGCTTTCCCACCAGGGGATTGTCCCAGCACCTTTGGTGGTGCTTTCACAAGTACAGAGCCCCAGAGAGAATGCAGCTGAGAACAGGAGCACGAGGTATGTCCTGTGGTGGTCCACCAGCTACAGAAGTTGGGAGAAGGGAAGGAAAGGCTTATTTCTGTTCCCGTTGACTCAAGAGCTTTGAATTTGAGTAACTTGGGGCAAAACAGTCAGTGATTTGTGGGGTGGTGGTTTTTTATTTGGCTGTGGTTTGTTTTTTTGGTTTGGTGGTGTTTCTATTGTTCTTTTTTCTTTTTTCTTTTTTATAATTTTTTTTAAAAGCTTGAAATTTATTTGCTTTTACTACTAACTCCATTGTTATTAAATGTTGTTAATTAAAGCTGTTTGATCTGATTGAGTCACTTAGAGTAAATTTTGTTTGAATTTTCTTTTGAGCACTGAGGATCTTACCCTGCAAAGTGCTAAGAAATCTTGTGCTCCAACAGCTTTCTCAGTAGGAGCTGAGAACACTGCACACCCCAGGAGGTGACTGGATTTTCATGAAGCCAGGTCACTCACAGTCTAGCATAATTTAAAAATAGGATGAAGCTTTTCAAATGTGTTTTGGTTAATACGTCATGGCCTCTCCTACAGCAATAGTTCCTGTGGCTTAATATGTAAGTATTTTGCTAAACAGTAAAATCTTGCTGTATTTTTCAGGCCCTCTGTTGCTTCTGTCCTGGTGTGAAAGGAAGCTGCTATTTTTCCTTTCAATTTTGCTGGTGCAAATAAGTGGTGCAGCTTTACTGTTCCATTTCACCACAGGCAGTAGTTCCAAATGGTTATCCCACTTCTCCTGGGCTTAATGACGCTATCAGATGATGGAAAGTGAGTGACCTTTCAAAACAGAGCGAACTCTAATCACTCTGCAGCCAAGTTCCTGGTTTTCTGTTCTGGAGGGAACAGCCTCCGCAGTAACCTTCTGGCACCCGAGGGGGCTGTGAGAGGGACGGGGGTGTTTATTGATCAGGTGCTCGCATGACTCACATGCCTCTGTGATAAACACTTCTGTCAGCAGGTGAGCAGTTTGACCCATGTCTGCTTGGAAGTTTTCCAGGGGAATTGTTTTGAGATTAAAATGTGGTGTACCCAGCCACTTGTGCCAGTATTACCTGAAGGCCTTTCTGTGTAAATTCTCTTCCCTCGAGACCCCAAGCCTCAGATTTGAAAAATAATCTTCACATGTGCTGGTACTTAAGTTATTTTGGCTCTCCCTACTTGTAACTATTTGCAGTTCTGCATTTGTATGTTTTTTGTATCCTGACATGCCTGAGATGACACTCTACATCTTGGTGAAACTGACCCAGATTTTAAGATGTAGATGTCTGAATCAGATTTTTTTAATCTCTATATTTAGGTTCCTCTGTACAAATGGCCTTAGTAGACAGTATGACAAGCACTTGCAGCTGCATTACTGTTTCCACTGATGCTTTCTGTGGAGTCTGGGCCACTGCTAGCTGAGTAGTCAGTCCCTCAAGTCACTGCAAGTGCACAGGGTGTCAGTGAGACATCCAGAAGGAGCAGTTACTCTTTGGTGTTTGATCCTTTCTTCTTTCATTCTGTAGGTTAATTGGTTTTGTTTTCTTAAAGCCATCTAATTTTTCTTTACGTTAAGTCTTCATAGCTCTGTCTTTATTAAAGTCTCTGAGAAGATCTTCAGATTAAGAGCTCTGTGTTAGTGAAAGACTTACTGGTTTTAATCTCACATTAGTGGAAGACTGAAGTTTTCTGTCTGTGTTTACTTTCATTCTCTAAACTTACTAGAAATACTTAATAATGAAATTTCTGATTACAAAACTTATGCTTTACAGATTGTTCCCCATGTTCTGGATGATTTCCAAATTTTGGTGATAATTTTGATGCGTGGGTGTGCTAAGTAGTGCAGTCAGAGTAAGGAATAAGGAAAAGATAAAGGGAATACATGTCTGACATTTTTTAATTGCACATTTGCTCATGAAAAAGCTGACAGAAGGATAAACCTTCACTTTTTTTCCTGAGAGTTTTACCTATGAAATTTCATGGGACCAGGACTTCATTGTGTGTTATGAAAAGTACCTTAGCATGAGTCATATTTTAGCATTTTCTCAAAGGTATTTACATGCTGGTCTCGTAAAAGGTGCTTAGGTAGCCAAATCGCCCTTAAGATACATGAATTTCTACTGAAATCTGCAGCAGAATGGAAATTTTTATACCTTTATGAGTACTCTGCATTATCTAAAATGGTGGATGTGTACTGATGGTATTTTCAAGGGAATATAAACAGTTTAGTTTTCTAACTGCCGTTTCTGCACAATTATTGTTGACTAATTATTTTTAAAATCTGGACTCTAAGCCCTTATTTTTCAAAACTGCTGATGGTTCCTGCTGATTTCTCTTGGAGATGTAGTGGCTCAGCACACATGAAAGGTAAATCAGTGACTATAAAGCTTTGTAGTTACGGATTGCCTTTTGAAAAAGTGTGCATTTTTTCTTGCTGGGAGGCATATAACAAGACACAGCTGGGAATAGAGCTATCTCTGCCTTTGCAAGAATACAGGGGCTTCCTAAACCACTGCTTCATCTGACATGTAATTAGTTTTTTGAGAAGACAGGGATCTAATTAAGACTGGTAGAAGGATTTTTTAATTTTATCTTTACAAATTAAAATTATATTTAAAATCTTAACTACATTTTGGGGTAGGGTACTAAAGTTATTGGTTTTTCTTTTGTTCTATAGTTTGCTTAGCATTTTCTGTGGGAATGTCTGCCAGACAATATTGAGGCATGGTTTGTTTTGGTATAGTATAAAATTAATATTCTGTGAACAGTCATGCATCTTAAAGCATTCTTTGGATCAAGAGCAGCCCATGTATTTAAAATAGTTCTTTATTAGATGAGCTGCTGCTAAATATACCTAAATGCAAAGTAAAACCAAAAAAATTCAATATGCTTTCTATTGCTTTCTGTCATGAAGAAGAAACCAGATTGTGTGATATTCAGGATCAGCTAAAATTCGTGAGAAGGTGGAAGAACTGTTTCAGATCCTCGCCAATGCTGCCACTTCAAATGCATAAAAAGCTCTTGAACTGAAATTCCCTGCTGCTGTTATTCTGCACCCAGTTGAAATATAGTACCAGGTTATGCTTTGAATTTTTTCCATGAGTCACATTGAGAGTTGTCAATGTCATATTCAACCTACAACTTTGCTTTCTGAGCTACTAGTGAGAAAAGGAGGTAACATTTTGCTCATTAACATTTTACTCGTGGAAATTAGCAATAGGAAACACAGTTGTTAGTAACTTTGCCAATGCAAAATTTTTCCATTAATTTTACTTAAACTCCTCCATCCTGGCTTTAAATGGCTATGTGATTAGCCCTCTACCCATTCCCTGGGAGACTAACTCAAAGTTCAGTGGGGTTCTCCATTTCTGATATTCAGTCAAGTTACACTTTTTCCTTTAATTTCACATGGATATAGCTTGTCATTTTCCCCTGGGCCATCATGTAAAAATTACAGCCATCTTCGTGTTGGCACTCTGCAAAACATGTTGCAGCAGTCATCACATTTCCTTGCACACTTGTCCATTGAATTGCTGTACTCTGTATACATGGCAATATGTCTGGACCCACATAAATACTTTTGCTGACTGGCCATTCTTCCAGATTCCTGATTGTTTCTTGGTGATTGTGGTATTCCCCTCAATTTACTGACATCTGTCTGATGCTAAGGACACCAGGACTGAATGCTGTGTTAGAAGCGTACCTGTGCCCTCAGACTGAAACCCTCACACCTGAAAAGAAAGGAATAAAAAAATACTCTCTTGTCATCTCACACTGAATTTTCCATTTTATTTGTAGTTTGTGAGTGCATGCTCTTCATGACCATGGTGTTGTGACAGAATAGGTGTCTCAGTGAGGCTCCAGGTGTAAGGAATAACCTACTCTGCCTTTCATGTTGCCCCTTTCAGCACAGTAATTCCTGGGCCTTTTGGGTGGAGGAGACAAACCCCACGGGCATTGCCCCAGCCATGTGGCATCTCCTTTTGCGTCTAACCACAGAAAACAGAGTGGTTTTGACCGTGTCAGTGTAATGGGACAGGAGGATGAGCCAGGCCTTCAGGTTTGCAGGCAGTCCTTGCAGCTGTGTGGCACAGTAGTCAGGAGCAGCAGCTGTTGCCCCAAATTAAAATGTGTGCAGGATAAAGGTCAGTGCTGTGTCATAATATAGCCATTTTCAGAGGTGCTGAACTCCACCTCACTGATTTGAGGAGGGGACTGACTGTGTGTAGGCAATAGATAAATAACTGGCTGTAGGTATTCCAGTGGTCCTGAATTATGTGAGTGGATTATATTGGCATAAATAAACTGCTATGGGCAATTTCACAGGTAACATGTATTGAAAGTCTTGCTGTGTGGGATTTTGTTATGTTGAATGTGTGCGCTTTTACTTTACAATAGTTACAAAAGCAGTAGTTCAACATTCAGATATTTTATTTGGAAGTTACATATTGAATTTGTACTAATGATAATGGAAGCTGTGAGTATGGAAAATACAGAAAAAAAATTTTGTTCATAAATGTAGTATTTCATCTGTACCAAGAAGTATTGAGGGCTGACTTTAGGGAGAAAGGAAAAATTTGAGTTCTGTGAGATATATCAAAGAATGGATGAGAAAGAGTATTTAAATTTTTTACTATTTCCCTGCACAGCAGTGCCTGTTGCACACCTCATTAGATAAACAAGCAAAATGCCAACTAGTTAATGAATGTGTGGAGTGGTTGAAGAACAATGCCTAAGACTTTCCTCCTTTGATGAGCGCTGCGTGCAAAAGAAAGGAGTCCTTCCACTTATTAGGGATATAATGAAGCTAAACAGTGAGTGTCTCCAGGGATTTATATATATATTTATATATGGGTGTAATGTTTGGTTTTGATAACTGCTGAGAAGCAGAAATTATAAAATTATCAGGCAAAACTTCCTATGACAAGCTTCTCTCTTCTTGGGTAGCTGTAACTTTGCAATTTGCAGTTTGACTCATGTCTCTGCCTTGGGTCTGTGGTTGCTTCTTTTTGTGTCCTTTTATTTTAGTTTTGAAAGATTGCACCACGAAGGCTTTGTACAGGGGTTGGGCAAGGTGTTACTTTTCAGTTGATCTGAGTTGAAAATCCAGTTACTTGAATTACAACCACAGGAGCCTCAAAACAGTGCTCTGATTGGAACAATGCAGCTCAAACCCTCATGGCTCTAAGATAACTCTTAAATGGCTCCAAAAAGAGCATCTAATGGTGTCTTCTAACAGAAGTGCTCCAAAATTAAAAGGTGGAAGTTGAAAAGAGGAAAAGCTTTCTTAATGCCCATGCCCCCCCGCAAAAAAAAGCACCCAAAAACCCCACACAAAACCACAAAAACCACCAAAAAAAAAACCCCAAAAAACAAACCAAAACCAAATTCCCCCAACAAATCAAACTAAAACAAAATCAACCCCTAGAAAACACATGGTGGAAGAAGATGGACCCCATCAGGTAAATAAGGTGCCCAAAGGATATGATACTGTGTGCTGATCTGGCTGCTGCTGAGCTGGACCAAGAGTTTACTGTCCTAAGTTTATTTTATGTTCTGTTTTCTGAGGAAGGCTGAAATTGGATGAAAACCTAATGGGGAATATGCAGGGAGGATTCAAACCCATGGGATCAGTGCAAAGCAAGAATACAGAAAGAAGCATAAAATGCATTGATGTTGATGGGAGGGAGCTGGACCTTGTCAAACAGGGCAACTTGACAAACAGGAGGCTTTTGTAGTCCTGAGTGAAATGGTCAGATTCTGGTAGTCTGGTTGTGGACAACCCAGTTTTGCACGTGTAGACACATTTGGATGTAATTCTTTCCAGAACAACACACAGAACATACATTTCCTTCTCCCCCTGCCCCAGTGTTCTTGATTTGCTAATTTTACTTTTAGAAATGCTCTCGTTTGCTAGTGATGATTAATCCTGTAGACTTTGATGTATTTATTAGACGTTGTCATGCCTTTCTCATTGGAAGCTTTGCTAAAGGGAAATGTTTGAGCTGCAGTTTTCCGTGTCCCCTTTACTTGAGCGACACACTAAATCAAGCAGAGCTTTATGAGTAACATTCCCCATTTGATTCAGATGCTCCTCAGTTGCATGAGAAGGACCAGTGGCTCAATTATTCTTAGTGACAAATGCAAACCATAATAATTTTGACTCGGCGCCTCTGTACCCCCAGGTTATGTCAAGAAACGAAAGCAGTGCCATTTTTGACGCGCTGACACTCATCTTTCTTTGGAATAGTTCGAGTCTGTCAGCAGTGGACGTGTCTGGGACTTTTCATATGTCATCACACACGCACATTCTCCATCATCCAGAGGAAAAGATTACTCACAGTCACTTGTTACTCTTTTCTGTGTAATTGGTGGTGCATCATGAGGAGTTATGATGTATAATGAAAGTGGCCTGTGCCCAAATTTCAATTCTTTGGAAGCATCCTTTTATATCTAGCAGCAAAACCCAGCTGTGACTAATCCTGGGTCATCAGTTGTTGAATCGCAGGGAGCACAAAAACTCATTGAACTGAGGTGTTTCAGGAGATCTAAAGTGGCCTGTATATCTGTAAAAGAAATTGCTGAGACACAGAGAGGTACATTCAAAACATTTTAAAGGGTACTTCAAAAGTTCTTTAGTATTGATGTGAAATGGTTGGCAGTCCAGTTGTATAGAAAGATGCAAATACTAAAAAAAAAAAAAAAGGAAAAAAGTGCTCAAAAACATTTGCATCCTTTGGAATGCATACTGAAATTTTTAGCAAAACCATGAAGTACTTGTTTCTAGAAAATAACGGAAGTGTGGTAGGGGGCCAGAAGTCTTTTATTTTCTGTGCAACTTGCTTGTAATCTTCTTTGACAAGTGCTAGAGTTTTCCATGGACTTCAGTGGGATTTAATTGAAGTTCTACATTCTGTAACAGAAAATAAATTTTACTTTAATGTTGTGAGATTATTCTTGCTATGCTTCACTTACAGTAATTTTTTCTATAGCTGTGCAAATATATGCATGAAAGCTTAGGTCCACCTCCGTTTAATTTTTGTCTCATTTGTGGCTTTTGATGCTTTCTCCCAGAAGATAAAGTTATTTTTCAGTAATCATTATTCTGTTTAATGGCATCAGTTTTAAAATCACTACTTTAAAAAAAGGTAGAAGTCCTGTGCTTCAGCACTTATTTCCCCATGTGAAAGAGCAAAAGCCTGTGTAATTATTTGTATTTTAAAAAACCTCATGCAAATTTTTATTTTCAGAAGCCTGTTACAAGATAGGCTCTCTTCCATGTTTCTAACTGTCATGATTCCAACCCTGTCTGTTTATGTGTTTGGAGATACACGTCATTTTGTGGTTAGTATTTCATGCAACTGAAACTTTTGCTTAGTTCTGTTTGTGGTTTTGTCACATTACTGAGACTGTAGTGTGGAGGTATCTTGAATGAATGGAGTGCAGCACGTACTGAGTTGTATTGGCAGATAGCACTGATGGATTCACTAAATTTTGTGGATTTTCTGTGTTGTCTCGCTCAACTTCAGCAAGGCTTTAGTCACTGTCTCTCACAATATCCTCTTAGGCAAGCTCAGGAAGTGTGGACTGGATGAGAGCACAGTGAGGTGATTGAGAACTGGGTGATCACAGTGAGGGCTGTGATCAGTGTCACAGGGAATTTTCACTAGCAGTGTACTCCAGGGTTCAATACAGGGCCCAGTATTAACTTCATCAGTGACTTGGGGGAAGGGTCTCTGATGGCAGAAAGCTGGCAGCAGTTGCTGATAGCCCAGAGGGCTGCACAGCCCTTCAGAAGGTCTTTGATAGATTGGAGAGCTGGGCTGAGAAGAACAATCTGAAATTCAACAAAGTCAAATGCAGGGTCCTGCACCTGGAGAGGAATAACCTCCTGCACCAGCACAGGCTGGAACTGACCTGCTGGAAAGCAGCTCCAGGAGAAGGACCTGGGGGTTCTGGTGGACAACAAACTGTCCATAAGCCAGCAGTGTGTCCTTGTGGCCAAGAAGGCTTATAGGATCCTGGGGTGCATTAGGAAGAACAGTGCCAGCAGGTCAGGGAGCTGATGCTGCCCCTCTGCTCAGCACATCTGGTGAGGCACATCTGGAGAGCTGTGCCCAGTTCTGGGCTCTCCAGTGTGAGAGAGACTTGGAACTCCTGGAGCAGGTCCAGTGGAGGGTGACAAAGATGACTGAGGTACTGGAGCATCTCTCTTACAAGGAAAGGCTGAGGGAGCTGGGCCTGTTGAGACTCAGGAAGAGACAACTGAGAGAGAACCTCATCAGTGTCTGTCAGTGTCTGTCAGTGTCTGTCAGTGTCTGCAGGGAGAGGTCAGAGGATGGAGCAGGCTCTGCTCAGTGGTGCTGAGCAATAGGACAAGAGGCAAAGGGAGAAACTGATGCCCAGGAAGTTCTACCTGAACATGGGGAAGAACTTTACAGCACAGGTGACCAAGCACTGGAACAGATTTCCCAGAGAGGCTGTGGAGTCTCCCACACTGGAGATGTTGAAGAACCATCTGGACACAATCCTGTGCTGTGTGCTCTGGGATGGCCCTGCTTGACCAGGGAGGTTGGACCAGATGACCACTGTGGTGCCCTCTAGCCTGACCCATTCAATGATTCTGTGATTTTTAATGGAATAATAAAGTAGAAAATTTAATAGAATAATAGCATTGAGGTTTGAAAAGGCCTCTAAAGATCATCGAGCTCAACTGTTAACACAGCACCTCCATGTTCCCCACTAAACCATATTCCCAAGTGCCACATCCATATGCCTTTTGAATACTTCCAAGGACAGTGATTCCACCACTTACCTGGGCAGTGTGTTCCAATTCCTGACCACCCTTTTAGTGAAGAAACAGAATAAAATTTGTGCTATATATGTGTAAATGTACGTGTATAAATACATTCTAAAAATCTCCATATTTTTTTCCTGAAGACATTGTGAATGCCAGCAATAGTTTGTTCCAAAATCTACCACATAAGAAAATCCAGAATGCTGCCGTAGTTCTGTGTATGTTTCTGAATATGAGTTTCAGTGGAACACTTCCTCAGCTGATGTGTGCTGAATGGGATGCAATCTTTCAAAAGCTCCAGAATGGAAAGGCAAAATTGTTATTCCCATATTTCTATTGTTTTTTATGAGTTCCATTGAAATGTCATGAAGTGTTTCTCAGCACAGCACTCATACATATCAAGTGATAGAGTATCTTGCTAATTTACTTTTTCATGATTTTTTGAAAAACCTATTTATCATTCACTCATACTTCTAGTGGTTGAACACCAAATGGAGAGTTTTTATTAAGTTTCTTTGTCCTAGCTATACATAGCGCAGTGGTAATTTCTCAGTTGCTGTTAAAGTTGTATTGTTTTGTTTTCAACATAGAGTAGAACAGTTATCTCCAGGCTTTGGGTTTGTAAGACTTGTCTTTTGGTGGTGTCCATTAAGCAGAAGATACCTTTTGCCATAGGAAATTGCTGCGTCTGGCTGCTGAGTCTCTTCTGTTGTTATTTGCATGCATGTAATCTATGTACAAATTGACATTGAAGCCTTTTGCAGTGTGCTTAAATACTAGTTTTGAATTGTACTTCTCTTCACGTAGTCTAATTAGCGTGAGGTTAATTACGGAAAAGAAATAATGGTTCTTTTTCTGTTAACTAATCCAGATTTTTTGTGTAAATGGTGTACCTAGTTAGTTTTTCATCTGGTCAATACCTAAATGCCTTCATCTCCTACCAGTTCTCAAGGGACTTGTTCGAAGGTCATCTGTTTCAGAAATGCAATTTGAAAGTTTTTTTGGGTGCAATCCCACAATACATCTTCTGAAAATTATAATTCCCACCCTGTATTTGTCATGTGATTTATTGTCAAACTATAAGGTTTCAAACTGGATCTCAGAACAGAGGGTCTTGAGACTGGTTTGTGTTCATGGTGAAATGCTTTTTGGAATCAGTTTTGTTTTGTTTAAGGAAAAAGGCTGGTCAAACGTAAAGCAATATGAATGGTCTGGTTTCAGGATCAAATGGTGGTCTTATTGAAGTAGAAAAGGAGGCTAAAGGCTCTGACAGTAATAGGAATCCACTGAAGAATTTGGAAGCATTTTCAATGATAAGAAAACAAAGGCTTGAAGATGGAAGCATTTGCTGTATAATTACTGAGCATTCATGAAATGTTGATTTACTCTGGCATGTTATGTGTAGATACTGAAAATGCAAGAATTTTGTGAGTTGATATCTAGAAAGTGGTAAAAGAGTACAATTTCAGTTGCATCTTTTCAACTGGACCTTATTCCTTTCTACTGCTTCACCTAGAAAAGAGTAAAAGCATCATGTCTGTATCACGCTGTACTTTCAAAAATATTATGTAGGTCATTAAAAACGTCCTTTGGCCCAAACTTGTCACCAGCATACTTCTGTTTTTTGTATCAAAGTTTTAGTAATATTTTCTTAATTTCAGGAACTTGTTCAAAAGTTGACCCAGGTATATAATCAATACCACAGTAGCATTTAATATTTTGGATATCCATAGCTTGTTTTGCTGAGTTTTAGTATTCTCCTTAAGTTATAAGATTTTGTGCATGCCATTAACTTACTGCATTCCATCATTGATGAGTTCAATCTGAGATTTTGGCATATTGTATACAAAATCTTTTCTGAATTCTGTAGCTCCAGATGCATTATGGTTAAGTCCTATTTATTCTTTCCTTGTGTTTTGTTATAGATTGGCATTAGACTACCATCAAATTCCACATGAAAAAAGTCTTGTTTTCCTTCTTCAGTAAGTTTGCAAGCTGCAGCTTAGGACATAGAGCTCTGGCTCTAATAAAGATGACTAAAACTGGAATAGAAACTAGATCACAATTTCCACACTTAATAAGGCAGTAAGTCAGTTGTTGCCATGGGACTGAACTGGTTGAATTGTCATAACTATTCCATAGGCATAAATCTTAGACTTGCACCAGATGCTTCACACTGTTCCTGCTGTGCAAAACAGCTGGAAATTCAGCTTAAAGGATTTCTTTCTTAGAGAGAAACAATAGGTGGCATAGAGCTGAGATAACCTGAAATTGATGAGAAGCTACATCCCGGCTACAGTGTCGCTGTTGTGGCTTTAGGATGCGTGTTTGATCCTGGGGTTTGTGTTGTGATAGGTAAAACTGCAGTTCAAGGCTCAGGAAGCAATCTTACAAATTGATGTAAGGAGGTGCAGCTGGTTGTTTTCCTTTTTATGAGTTTGCTGTGTCGCAGTACCTTTTGCTCTTCTGTCTTTTTCAGTTTTCATGAGTATTTTTTTTTTGCCCAGGAGATGCAGTTTTGGGGTGACATTTTGCCTGGTAGTATAACCAGTTAAGACTTTCCACTCCTTTTTAACTAGCTTTGGGAAATCGTAGTAATGTCAAATGCAGATGAATCTGCTTATTTTGTATTCAGTTGGGAAAGAGTAATTTGAAAAATAGCGATTACATGGTGCATACCCATCGAGTTGATGAATTAGTTCTCCAATGGAGATGAACCCTTGCAGAATAATTTTTCTGTAGAAGGAACAGAATGGTTAAAACACATTGGAAAATTCTTGCAATGAGACCCCTGTAAGTAAAGTTGTTGCTAAGCCAAGGCTGTCAATGTTAATATTATTTCAAGCAATAAGAAGTTTACATTAAAAATGTGTAAGCTGTGAAACATGACAGTTCCCACTAATTTCTCATATGGTACTTCACTGTTTGTTAAATAACAAAAATTTTACTAGGCCATTTCAAGTATGAAGCTTATTATAAGCTTAAGGGTTGAGAAACATATGTACTGCAGGGTGTCTTGTGCAGAGGGTCTGAGCTGAATAAAACAGAAATAATGCCACCATGGAGGCTTTGTTTGCACCCAAGAGTTTAACCATTCCTGTAGCTAAAGCAATATAACTGAACGAGCAATGGTGAATGTGTTTATGGGAATGGGAATAAATTATACTGCTATAAGCTGTATTTAGTAACTGCAGTAAGGTTGTACAGTGGAACTGCATTGCCAGAAGGAAAAATCACGTCCCTCACTGGAATAATCATGTTGTACTTCTATGTGAGGGCCAGGCCTAAATTAATTCCAGTTGCATTTCTGAGTTCTTAAGTGAGAAAGCTGCTGCAATAAAGGCTTTCTTTGGCGTTGGGAGGATTTGACACTGAGAGGTGTTGAACATCTGCATCTTCACTGAAGTCTGTGCAGTTTAAGGTGCTGTAAGTCATCACAGTCTTGTATTTGTGTCTTGACTCTAAATCTTGTTGAAGTCAGTGGGAAAAGGTGGCTGGAGGACAGGAACTCTTTAAGAGACCTTTGTTTGCCTGATATATCTTGTTCTCTGACAGATCAGGTGCATAGTCAGTAGGAAGCAGTTTATCCTGAGAGCAGAAATATGTGCCAATGTGTGACCATATGTGACAATCACAGAGGAGAGCTGAGACACTAATCCAAGTTTTGTTTTGTTTGGTAGTTTCATTTCCACTTTTTGCTTCCATGGTCCACACATAACAAACACAAGATGACAAGCTGAAGCAAAGCACTGCCACATTCCTCTGGGGGCTCAAGCCATTTATTCTCCCTATTTCTGGATTCACTGGGCCTTGGATCAGACCCTGGCTTTGAGCAGTCTGGTTTGAGACTATTTCTAACTTGTGTTTTTTTCATTAATCTTTTAATTTATTCCACCTCATGAGAAAAACAGTATATTGTTTGGTTACTAGTTTCCATTTAGCAGCACCCCAGCTGCTGCTGCCAGAGATAGCCACATGATGAAGAAAAAGGAAGAGGAAACTCAGTTCCATTGAGTTTCTGCACATGGGCACATTGAGTAAGCAGAAGTTAAGTTTAAAGTCAAGTCCAGCTTCAAAGTAGGATTAGGTTACTGAGGTCCTTACCCAGTCAGGTTTTGAGTATCTGCACTCATGGAAGTTGAGAAACTCTTCAGCCCCTGTTCTTGTTCTCAATATTGGAACAAACTCATACACAGAAACTCTGGAGACAGCAAAGAAGTGTGCAAGGAGCCAGTTGAAGAGAGTAAGAGGGAAGTACCTCTTTCAGTAGTGGAAGGAAGAAGTCATGATTAGAAACTTTTCTAGAAGATGGGGTTTGGTGAGAACAGGCACCCAGTTAACTCCTTGGGAATTTTTTGGGTTTTTTTTTTTCTTCTGCACCACAGAGCAAAATTCTTCATACATGACTGCACTGAGATATAACATTTCCTTATTTTGGAATATTTCCCTATTTAAAATAGTGATATTTTACATGATGACAGATAAATTAGATTTAAATAATCCAGTCCTTAGGGGAAATACTCCAAGATGAGGTGATACAGGTGCTGCCTATTCAAAATGTCTAAAAAATAATTGAAATAGAAAAGTCATAAAATGTTGAATTTTCACTGTGATGGGATTTTAATCAGCTTGACTGAGTTGTGTAGCAAAATCCTTGGTCAGCTGTAATAAAAGTTCCTTCTGCTTCAATTTATGTGAACATTTGCAGCTGTTGAAGGAGCAGGCATCTTTTTGTCTTAGTCAAACAACAGATAAAATAGAATAGGTGACGTGCAAAAACAGGTGAAAGAGCTGTGTGTTAATAGAGCGACTTAGGGAAGCAAGTGTGAGGGACCTACTTTTTCATATTGATTGCCTCTTACAGTCACTGTGTTGTGCAAGTGGAACTCATTTAATGGAAGCCCTTGAGAGAGAAAAAGTAAAAACCACACCTGGCTTCAGTGTCTTGTCTACATGGAAGCTGTATTCATGCCATTTAGAAAGAGCCTTTGAACCAATTTTCAGCAATTTTTCAGCAAGTGCAATACATACCAAAATTTCTTAAGAGGACTGTGCCATCCTGCTTTTGCTGAACTCACTGCAGACATGAACCCACACTATGTATTATTTAAATGTGTAAGTTGACACAATTTATAGGATTTAGAACTGGAAAGAATATGAATTATACAACAGAAACCTTTCAGAGTGCCTCAGAGTTGAACATTCTTAATGCAAAATGAAGATGCACTAAAAAACAAAAGGACTTGGTGGGTAGTTAGATAACTGAGCAGACCATCACACCCATTTGTCCTGCTCTCTGCAGCAAGTTTAGTGAAGATCTCTGTGGAAAGTAGGGAAAGCAGCTGTGAACTGAGCTGGAGAAGCAGGATGGTGCTTTTGAGTAACTGTTTTCTGATGAAACAGATTTGGGTAACCCACATAGTGAAGCTACCCTTTAGTGTGACTGTGGCTCTCTCAAATCTAATTTGAACACAGCTTGACGAAAAGGTAGAGATACTACATAAAATACAGAGTTTTCATAGGAGGAAGGAGCCCAAGACATCCAGAGCCTTTGCTGAAACTAACAGAAATGTACAACAATGAGAAAGGCCTCCTGCTGAGTCTTGAGTCAAACACAAAAATAGAGGGAGAACTGCGCTTTACTAGTTCTCTAGTTCTGATGTTCAAAGAGTGATTTTTTTTTTTTTAAATCAGAAGTACA
This sequence comes from Lichenostomus cassidix, assembly GCF_008360975.1. Taxonomy (NCBI): domain Eukaryota; kingdom Metazoa; phylum Chordata; class Aves; order Passeriformes; family Meliphagidae; genus Lichenostomus; species Lichenostomus cassidix. The sequence continues at coordinate 59,892,735 of NC_139511.1, read as the reverse complement.
CATATTGTGCTATGTTACTCTAAAGGGAATATAATGCAGACTTGATACTTCTTTTAAGAATGCTGAAACCAGGATGTGCCAATTTAGCAAAGTAAGCTTTCAAAATGGGCATGACGCTTTTTATTTTCAGCTGAGCACTTCAAAAGCCATCAAAATAGATGTTACCTTCTGTTCTGGAAACTGTCAGGAACCTATAAATAAGCATAAAATAATCCAGGAGCAGGAAAAAAATGTTGTGCCAGCAGTTAATGTTGTTGTTTCTAATTTTGTTGTTGTTTTTTTTCTTTCTTACAGTGTGTCCTATTCAGTGCATGTCTCTGAGGACTACCCAGGTACAGTGTAACATTTTTGTCCGTGACACATGTACACATGTTACCACAATCTGCTATATTCAGATGATAATATCTGAAAGGGTGTTGATGTCTTCCAGGTGCATCTTGTGCTAATCATTTTCCATTAGTTTAGATTATTTCACAGCAATTTCTCCTCTTCAGGCATCATTTATCAGCTGGGTCAGGGTGAGAACACAGGTTCACAAGTTTAGCTAGACGGTAGCTTGGGGTGCTTTCCGTGTGTGGAGCCAACAGCGACAGGAGTGAGAAAGTGCCCAGCTTCTCTTTGGCATGGCAGATAAAGCTCGATCTTTGAGGAGCCTGAGCAGCCTGGCGTGGGGCCAGCAGAGCACTTCTGCCTCAGACCTTAAAAAGGCTGCTCATGTTCTGAGAGTCAAGGCTGCAGACTGGGCTGGAGCCTCTCGGGGTCAGCCAGAGCTGAGTGCTCGTGTGTGGGTCTCTGCAAGTGCAGAGCTGCTCTGTCCCACCTCCCTGTCGTACTTTGAGCTGGATTGGCAAATGTGCTTGCGTAACTGCGTGGCCAGTCTTGACATGGGGTGTTTTCCGTAGGAAAGAGAAGCAGGTAAGGACAAAAGCAAGTTTTCAGCAAGGTTATTTCCCTAATTTCCTTCACAAAGAGACTGCACAGATGCTTCAGGCAGCACAGAAGCAGAAGAGGGAAGCAGGGGTGATAGGTGCTGTGCAAGTAAAGGTTCATGGTAGCACTGTGGGACTGCACCGCATTGTGCACCTGTGATTATTTAGTAGTGTAAGTACTGTGAATGATATAAACCCTCTGTCCATTTTTGATCTTGATCTGCAGCTTCTCTGAAATTTTTCTCAAAGGAATATATCTCATTTCTTTTAGAAGCTCGAAGGAAGTGTGACTTTGATCTTCTTCACCGATAAGCAGCAGCCTCTGATCAAAAGAAAAAAATCGACAGTGCTGCTAAAAACAATGGATTAGGAGAAAGAACGCTAACAGCCTTTATTAGATTAATTTTATAGCCAGCAAAAACTGGAGAGGAGAACGATACTGACATTAGTCTATTCAACATTTAGAAGTGGGAGCAACTGAGATTCATAAAATGCACAACCATACCAGTGATACAGTGATACATCTATTTACTGATTACTGCATTGAGCTGACAATGAACGGAGGGACAAATAGCTGAATAAAAACCTTCACCATGTGTTATTAATGGTTTCTTCCTTTAAATACCACAAAATTTGACCTTTGGGAACCTCTAAGTAAATGGTCAGCTGGAGCACTGAACCAGCAGCAGTTACTTGCACAGCACATGAGATCTCATTTCCTGGCAAGCTCCTCTGTCTGATAGACCTCAAAATTTCCTTGTGACTGTTATTTGCAGGATGTCCTGATGGCCTACAAGCCTGAGTGACTTTAGTGTCCCTAAAACCTGATGAATATTCTGTGCCATCACCTCCTATATTTTAAAGGCAGATAGCATTTGAACATTTCACACTGTAGTTAGCTTGGATCAGGGAGTAAACCAGCACATGTTTACTGATTAAAAGCCAGCCCTCCAGGGCTTTAGAAGACCTGATTTCATTCACATCTCAAGCTTTTGCAGGATATATGTGTGCTTTATGATGAAGAGATGTTCAGTGTGTTAGGAATGACAATGACTTTTTGCCATTTTGCTGCTTTGATCAAAAAACACTTATTTTGACTTGGTGAGCCAGATTCTTTGTTCTCCTGTTTTTGTCCTAAATTTCTAATTTGACATTACTGCTGACTGTGGCTCCCTTCTCTGACATGTATCTTAAGGGATGTTCCAGGGACATGTCAGGGTGTGATGGTGTCAAGTCTGGGAAGCTCTGTGCTGATGTCCTCAACTGGAAGGTGTTCTTCAAGTACTGCTGCAAGTTCAGAGCAGCACGTGCACTCAAATTGAATTTCTCACAGGATAAATCTTTATAGATTAAGGTTTAAGTCCGTTAGTGTGTAGCTATACCAAACTTGTAGCCTGTATAGATTAAGAGTGTGTAATACAGAATGGATCAAATTTGTAAATCTGGGACAAGGCTGTCAGAGTTGATCACTAAATAAATTGCTAATACATGCAATAAATAGAAAATAGAAGAGATTAAGTTACTATACAAGTGATGTAATTCAGCTAAAATGATACCACTGAAGGTAAATTTTAGATACTATAAGAAGATCCTTGTGTAGTATGCATACTCCCACAGCCTGCATTGCTGTAATGTATGCAGCATCACCACTTTGGTACTGATAACAGTGTGTAGCTGTTGCTGAATTACCTCTTAAAGCATCACATACAAGCAGCTGAGCATTAAATTGTACTGATGGAAACCGTAATGTGACATGACAACTTTCAATAATGGAAGGGGTTTGAAAGTTTCGTAATTATGAGTGAAAGCTAAAAATGTGCTCACAAAGGCACATTGAGAACTTAACAGGAGTAGTGTTGAGACAGTGATGTCTGAAAGTTACATATCCACTGCTGAAGTTGTGAAAATATTAGTGAAAAGTATACAAGTGGGTAATAACGGTTTCAAAAAATACTGCTCTAACAATTTTCTCATAGCATTGACACAACTGAGGAAAATAATCCTTCTAAGGAGCAGTTATAGGATATAACATCAATGAGTAGGCTGAAGTCCCACTAATATAAGTGCATCGTGACTCCTGTGAGAACCATCAGAGCAACAAGCATTTTGCTGATGAATTTATGTTCAGAATGATTTGTGTTGGCTGATAGAAACTTGTAGAACTGCTGTAGTCTGTTATCCCAGTGATTTGTAGGTTACACACCTGTTAGCACAGACATCCTTTCCTTAGAGCCCGTTAGATTGCAGCAGTGAGGAGAGAACCAGTTTGGAAGCAAGTAGTTTGCTGCATTCCTCTGCTAGGTGCAGGCACAAGGTCCTCCACTGAAGAGGAGAGGTGTTCTTAGGTGTTGTGTGTTATAAACTGGTTGTTGAAGAAAACAAATCAAAGCCAATATCTTAGTCTCAAGTCTCATCAGACTGATGGAAGGAAAACAAAACCCTAATAGCTGCCAAATTGCAAAGGAAAAAAAACGACTTGGCAGTGAAAGTCATATTATCCAGCTGCCAAGAAAGAATGAAAATGGATATAAAAATATAATTTAAATCTATAAAACCTGTTGCTGAGCAGTTCTTTTTTTCCATATATGTATGTCTATTCTGTACAGACCATATTGGTTTTCCTAGTCTTCTGTACAGCAATAAGCTGTAGCACAATAATTTCCTCTCTCCCTTCCATGTATGTGGTGTTAGATATGTTTATAGCCAAATGATGGTGTCAATTATCTCAGCTCATTAGACTCCACAGCAGTAATTTACACTCCCAAAAGTGGGAAACAGTTGGGCCTGTGTTGTATGGGCAAGGTGGACACTGAAATGATGGTGACAGCAAGGTGGGAACGTAAACAGAGGCAAGGCAGGGCTTCTTAGAGAGGACAAGATGCAGCCTTCAGTTCACACAATGTAAAACCTGTCCCTGTGCCCAGCGTGGAGCTGAGCAGCCACACACTGCTCTGTTGCTGGGCCCCAGGCTCCCTCTTGATAAAGGTGGCTAAGAACTGCTGAGATAGAAAGGATTATATTACTGAACTTTCCTCCCAAATAATGTTAACACCTTTAACATTTCACTGGAAGCACTCAAAAGCTTTGAGGTTGCCAGCAGTATGCTTAAAATTGTATGTGAGTTCATGCACGTTGCTGATGTGGGACCAAACTGTTCAGAGTAATAGATAAGTCCTTCTTTCAGGTCTCTTATTTCTCACTTTATCTGTGATTATCGTAATTGTCAGCCTTTCTGCTCTAGAGCATAAGTTTCAATTCAGCCCAGATCATTAGAAAACAAAGTATCATTACTTTCGTAGGCAGTTCAGCAGTACGTGCATAATTAGCTCCTGCAGATAGTACACAAAACCTCGATGCTTCTTGGCTTTTGTTATTAAACATTCGGTTGAAAAGCAAAATAAAAAAAAACCAGCAACAAAAAACCCCAAAACTGAGACAAAAAAACTCCTAACAGACACTTTCCTCAGCCTAATTATTACACTCTTTAAGAAAATTTTGTGAAATAGAGTTATCATATTCATATCCACACCAGCATTTTTTGTAAAGTGGGAGGAATTTTTTTTCTCCCTGAATCAGGCACAAGAAAGGCTATCCACTGATTAGAAGACACTTTAAATAACCTTTATGTGACTAGGCAAAATGAGGCACAGGTATTTTGCATAATTGGCTGCTAACACCCAGCTCTCAGTGCAGGTTTCACTCTGCATAGCAGATCTAGCTTGAGTTTTTGTGTCAGACATAGCAAAAAACATAGAA